>NC_092798.1:17623582-17970076 GCF_918797505.1 Bemisia tabaci
TCTGCATCCTATTTTTTGGTAATGAATCATAAGAAAAAAAAAATGGATTTCCAGGCGTGGCATAACAATCCAAAAACTTCAAAACACTATCCTCTTTTTACGGTAAGCCCAACCTGTTATTGACTGTTGATTTGCTGCTTGCTCCATGAGAGTCTGCTCTCTAGCCATTTGCTCTACCATTTCTTCAAGTTGAATTCGCTTCTCCCTTTCCTGCTGCAACAATTTTGCACACTTTTTCCCGTACATTTGGGCTAGGTCAAGATACTTGGATGAAGTCTGGAGCAAAGAAAAATTCCATTTTAGTTTCAGAAAATATACTTCATAAAACTTTGAGAGAAATCTAAAAAAATAGGATTTAGATGGATTCAATCTGAATTAACCTAACTGCATTTTTAACCTAATTTCTGATAATAATGCAACTTTCTATGAGTAACTCTTAGATAATAAATTGTACATTCATAAAATTTCAAGAACGATTGTTGTATAGTTTTCAAGTAAAAAAATAAAAAATGAGAGAAAGTCAGGTATAATTTGGTGCGCGCAGGATGATTCTGATTGATGCTTTCGTTTCCATATTTAAAAACCAAATTAATTAACCAACAAAATTAGATCAAATTCTGTGGATCCATCCACCATATTTCGGTTCAAAAAGTAGTTTGCTATCGGTCTTTCTTAAGGAAAGTAACTCAATCCAAAATTTGCATTTCTTTATAAAAGCTGTTTGAAAATTTCAGAAATGTATATTAACATGATAAATTTGCAACAGCACTAACCATAGTAGTAGAATTTTGCAGTTAATGTTCTAAAATTTTTCCGAGTAAAAGTATAAAGTATTAGAGATCTGAATCCTATTTAAAAACGGATAATTTTTTAACTGGGTCTCTTTTTGAGGATGTATTCTTTGGCTGCTAAAAATAGCTACTCAAAACGGACATGGAGATCAGATCTTTTTTCAAAAATCAACGATAAAGCACAACTTTAGAGAGGTGTAAAAAGTGGCGATGCATGAAGCTGCATGGCAAATCCTTCAAAATATTTTTTTATAAATTAAACAAAACAATTTTGATGAACTGTCAAGGTAGAATACTATCCGTCTGTGCAAGTGACCTGGCAGAACATACCTACTGACTCCATTCATTGGCTTTTAGATGGACTCAAAAAATTAGAGGCTATATTGAATAATAATACTCAATGAGGCATTGAATAATAATACAAACACAACAGATTTTGAGAAGAAAAAATCAAATTCCAAACTTGGACTTGACATTTGTTACCTTTGAAAATACTGATTTATGAATAGCTTACATTAATCATAGTTGTAGATGTTATCCTAAATAAAGTTGCTCTTTCTCGGATGGATTTGATTTGTGTGGTGATATCTTTTTGATTTTCTGAGGAGGTGAGTTTAGACAGAGCTTTTTGTAAAGCTTCTCCATGTCTCACTATCAATTCATTACTAGTCTGTAATTCATCCAGGAGATTTTCCAATGATTTAAATGCAGTTTCAGTCACTTCATCATAATTGTCTTCTTCATCTGAAAAAAAAAAAAAAAAAAAAAAAACTAGAATGGCCAAATGAACTAAACTCAACAGCCCTTGATAAGCTTGATATAAATCAATTTGTAACAGTCAATATTGGTGCATGCATCCCCAAGAGATAGATCTCCTTCCATCTGATTTTTTTCATCCAGACTGTATGGCTTATTGGTGGTGAAAGTGGCAAAATGTAAATCTCAATTGCAATATTTCTAACTCTTCCCTATTGTTTTACTCCTTAGAGAAAATTCAGTGAAAATTAATTTTTGAAATTTTCATAGAATAATATGCACAAGATAGGTAAAGAAAACCAGTAGAATTCCGATAAATAATATTCAACAGTTTTCCATTGGAAAAAAAAAATGTAACAAGAAAGCAACATTAGAGATCAAGATACACCTTTTATGACTTTCACCATCAATATACTTGCTTGAGGGTATAAGATGGACAGATGTTGATTGCAACCTTAAAAACCTCACCTAGGACTCAAAACAACCCTTGGGTGACAACCATCAAAGTCAGGTTCTTACACACAAGGCTTGATTTGGACCATGAACACTGACAAAACTCATCTAATAAACTAGAAAACTTGATTAATGAAAATCGCAGAGCTGTCTGCTTGCCTTTGAAAAACCCACCCAATTTGCTTTCAATAGATTAAGCTATAACAGATTCTGATAGCATCAGCTATTCATAGAACTTGTGTTGTTAAATTGTCATGGTTGGTCAAACAAGTCTCGCTAATGTACGACTGTGTGGACTAGGCCTGATGGGGGCCGCTGCAGCTCCTGTCATCATTCACAAGTTTAATCTAAATGTTAACATCTAAATTCGTGCTGACAAATATAAAGTAATAAAAACAACAGGTCATTCTCTTTGTTCGAATCAAAATTCTTGATAAATTACTCCTTGAAAGGCAAGTAGATGGTCACATTGTGAAAAATTCAAAGGTTCCACATATTTGCAAATTATTGTGGATGGACAGATAATTTCAAGACCAATCCACACAGGTCAGTCATTGCGCATCTTTTTGAAAGCCACTTCCCCGCCCGGCCCTAACTCGGCTGCACTCAATAGTACGTCACAATGGGTGCTCCCATAAGAAATACATTGCAAGCACTCAATAGTACGTCATTGCGCAGTAGAGTACCAAAACTCGTCCACGGGAATGACTGACCTGTGTGGATTGGTCTTGGATAATTTTTCATAAATTAATAAATCTTCCAAAAGATATCAAATTTTGCATACTGTCAAAATCACTATTGGATATTTCAGTGGCTCAATGCAAAAAATGTGTACCTTAATTACACTGTTCAATTCCTGATTATGTTTTATTTTCTTCAAGGAAAACTGATTGAATGTTTCCTTGTAATTCTGTGTGTGGGGTTTTTTCACAATGAGTGAAAAAATTAACTAGAAATTTCAATGGAAACTGTTGGTTGGTTTTCCTTTTAAAGTATAAAGTATGAGCATAGACTCTTGAAATAGCAATTTCAGATACGCATTTGTTTACTTCAGCCATTAATATTCTAGGAAAATTGAGGACCAATCCTTACCCAGATTTTTGTCTTAAATTTGAGAAGATTCTTTAAACTTTTTTTTTTTTTAAAGTTACTTGAATCCAACTCAGATTCAGAAACCTACTCAATACCGAGAAATAAGTTTTTGTTATTCGGTGAAAACAGTCAATGTAAAAACTTCATTAAAAATAATTAAGACTCGACATAATTCGACTGGAGATTCCTGTTTCTAAGTCTCATTATTTTGAATCAGAGGATACCAATCTGAAGCGTAGCTTGTTTTAGTATTAACCTATTGCAGCCAACTGTAATCAGCTGTATAGATACTCTACCTGACTCCATTACGTCAGCTTTTGCTTTGGCAAGCTCTAATGCTGTCACCCATTTTTGTCGCTCGACCTCCGTGGTTGCACGTAAATAAAATGTTTGAGCACCACCATTGGATATGTAGAATGTACATGAATCGATGCTTCGGATGACAGCACCATGAATACTGATAGTTCCTCGACATGTGTGTTCCATTTCTGCTTGAAATCTGCAAAAAAAAAAAAAAAATAATAATAATAATAATAATAATAATTTTTTCTTGACCATTTTTTTTCAATCTAAAACTTTCACCAACAATCCAGTCGCAAGTTAACTTCGGTAAGGTTGAAATTAGTTTACAACAGCTGGCTCTCTTGTGATTAAATACCTAATAGTACTCATACTAAACAACTTGTAGTTTAGAACTGCAACTTGTACCTTTGAATATATTGATAAGCGAATTTTGAAGATAGAACCGAAACATGATTCAGACAGTGATTAATTTTGGACAATTGTTTTTCATGAAAGCCAGCCATGACTTTCGTTACATTATTAACTTTCCTTCTTGAATAAACTCCTCCAAAAGAGATGAGATATACGCACAAGGAACAAGAAGCCTTCTTAAATTCAACTTAGCTTTTTAAGATCCAGCAGCTGTCAGCAAGGACAATGAAATCATCAAGAAAGATTTTAGTAGGATGGAAAATTTATTAGAAATGCCTCCGAGCACGACTGACAAAACACAGCACATGAACAGGTCAGTTGACCTCATGCCTGTCAATGGTTTTCAGTGTTCCCGGTGATGGCCATTATTTTGGTATACGAGTGTGGCAATCCTCATACTTAAGTCCAGTTTTGATCACTTCTGCCAATGCAGCAACCAGGGGTTGTCCATGAATCATGTAGGTCGCGTTTGCAGATTTTTTAACCCCCTCCACAGTCCACCCCCTTTTTCCTCACCCAAGCCTTCTTTTCCATACATTTATTGAGCATCCCTGCAGGGCGATTATTGAAATGATATCGACTCTATGTCGCCGCTTTGTCGTGTCGCGCCATTGACTAAGAGCCACTCAGTCGATGTCGCGACACGACAAAGCGGCAACATAGAGTCGATATCATTTCAATAATCGCCCCACTGGAGCCCTCTCTGTCAAGTGTCTTAAATAAATTATGGGCAGGTCTCCAGAGTCATACAATGATGCGCGTTTCAAGATAAACTTTGCTTGACATGTCAAGGGCACTTGAGGGTTTTTGATTTATAGTTCAAGCAAAGGGGATGGGGGGAATTGGGGAGCTTTTTCTTTGTGGCTTCACTTTCAGTTTTAGTAGATTTTAAGTACTTACTCACTACAAGTGCTGAAACGTAATTAGGTTAATTCTAAAAGATACCAGGTGCTGTCAACTTGGAGACTTCAGCTTCAATGTTTTTAACAAAGATTCAAAAATTACATTCAATTTGATAACTAAGAAGACAAGAGGGTATATTTGCTGATAGATTGTATCCAAACTCAACGACTATTTACCTGCCGCTACATATTGTTGGTCAAACCTATTGCAGTTGACAACAATCGACCTATTAAGTGACTTTTTGTCGAACGTGCAGAAGGTGGTAGCTGTGGTGGCTACTTATTAAGAAAGCAGACGCAAACTGAAACCCTAAGTTTTCCATTGCTTTCAACATTACTGCTGACGATCCGGCTCATTAGATGCAATGCTGTCTCATTAGAGAAGAGTGCACCTGAATTATTACATGAGAGATTGGATCAAACATAGTAGGATAGGAAGTAGGTAAAATTCTCTCAGACGTGAAGATGTTAGTCTTCGGTCATAATGTCCCAAATAAATAACTTCACAACAATGGTAAATTGACTGGCGTAGGACGAGCTTAGATGTTCGATAGTAACACCCTTCAGGCATCCCAATCATAGAGGCTCTAAAAGCACAACGGTCACAAAATTATTTGAGCCATTGAAAAAAAGGAACAAACCTGTAGTAAGAGAGTAATCCATTTGACAAGACAAACCATCGTTTTTGATATCCCTTGATGTAGTTTGTCCATTTAAACAGCCAACCCTTGATTTCGACGGGTTCACTCCGAGCGATCTTTAGCTCACTCATTGTATAAGGGAAACAAATAATGAACGGTACGTTTACCAGATAATTACTCGATTTCCTCTGCAGAATGGAGGTAAAAAACAATAAATTACTTCCCGTCCATGACTTGTTCACTGATAACACGAACACGAATCATGATTGTTTTTGTAATCAGACTGAAACTGGTTTATAGCGACGACGTCATCCTAATTCGATGCACCAAACATTATATTTTTCTCTTGAAAACTCAGTTCGCAAGTAAGAATGTATTTTAGTAAATTAACATTATCTATCATTTAAGATAGTTATCATGTAATTTTAACAATATCATGACGTGAACTTAGAAAAATTGGTGACATCAATCGACGACAAACGATCCATCGAGGACTATGAGACTATGACGTCACTAAAGAAAACAATGTTTTCATAGGAACTTTTTGAGGTTAGGGTTATAGTGTGTCGTGTGATAGCTCGATTTCATTCAAGCAATGAAATAATCATTATTTGTTCATTGATCACTCAAGATTCCCGTCGCACTTTAATTTTATCAACTTTTACAAATGTTGCAACTTCTAAAGTGCTGTAAATCACCATTTTGTGGGCCTAGGTATTACCTCACTTTGTAATTTCGATGAGAGGCCAGCATCGTCTGTAAAATTCAGCACCATCGGAGATCAAACTGAATGATAATGAGTGTTCTTCTTCAAAATGTCAGGTAGGTAATATGTTCGAGAATTCCTCACCCAAATTACTTACTCCTCATTTCATTTGGTGCTTAGCTTTGCAGTCCCGCCCCTCCTACAAGTAATGACTTAATTGTTCGGAATAAAGTTCACTGTCCTAAGGATTGCCGACTGTGTTCATATCCCTCAACTTCTCCTACCTTAAAGAACACATGGAACCAATAGCTTAATTTAAATAACTTTGGATCTTCGTGAAATCTGATCAACTTCAGATCCTGTTGCAACACTTTGAATTTTTTCCCCTATGGAATGTAGTGGAACTGGTCCAGACCGTAGAGGATCTCAATCCATTGCATTCCATGGATAGTATGAAAGCCTTTGTATGTGCACCGCCTTCCTATCAATGATTCTAGCCACCTAGCAGGTCTTTAAAGAGGTGAATGTAGTATCCGAGGTAGAAAATAGTTACATTTCCACTAATTGCTTTTTCTATTCATTCCAATCTAACAAACTTACTTTTATGTCATTTTTTTTAGAATTCAAGTCAAGAAATATCCTGCTTTCCGCAGTATATCGGAGCAGAAAGCTGTAAACAGTGAAGTGTCTCAAAAAATAAAAATTCCTGCCCGAATCCAGCGAGGTCCAACTGACATCCTCAGAGTAAGTTCTTGAAATGCTGATGCAGCCCTCTAGTTACACTGTCTGTTGAGCCTGACGGATTATTTTTTAATATGAAATAGAGATGAGATAAAATTTGACTTCATTCTGCAATGAGGAAATAAAATGTCTGGCTCACTCAAGAAACAGGGTATGTTCATTGGAAAGATATTGAAAACGTATGTACCATTAGTTTCCCCATGTGAAAAACTGGTTATATTTGGACCGCGTTTAACAGAAAGGAACCAAGCCACATCAGCTATTGCCAAATTTAATTGGGCAATTTAATTTTTTACGAGAGAATGTTGGTGTGGATTCCTTTGAAAGTTTTAAGGAATTTGCTTCGTACCATAGAGAAAATCCACTGAAATTTGCACGAAAATCCGTACATTCGTTTTCATGTAAAAAATTAAATTGCTCAATCAAATTTGGCAATGGCTGATGTGGCTTGGTTCCTTTCTGTTTAACGCGGTCCATTTATGAGCCAGAAATTGTAGTTCCTAATTGCAAAATGAAAAGAGAAAATTACAAACAGAAAATGAAGGAATGGAAGCCAATACAAAATTAATTAATAATTTGATCGTCACTAGCATTCAAAGTATCAACCACTCTGAAAATTGAATATTTGGCTTAGCTGTGGTGGAGTTGTGCAATTACAATCAAACCATCAACCCTAATATAAGATTTTTGATGTATTCATCATCATACATTTTCGTTACTTGTTTCACTGTTATTATTCAAAACTTTTCTTTCCCATTCAGAACTGAATTGGTTCTCCTCAAGAAGACTCGAGTGCCAAAAAACCAAAACTTGTGTAACTGACACTTTGTTTTTGCATTGCCATAGATGATTCTCATAGCACAAGCGATGAGCAGAAAAATGCGTGTTTATTCCACAAGCTTGACTCCTGATGGAGAAATGATGTTTGAATTCCTCCATTCAGTCTCAAAACAACTCAAGCATCTGTCCTTTTGTATCTTTTTTTTCCGGTTGAGATTAAAGGACAATCTCTAAATTCGCCACAATTTTATTGCAAGTTAGCTTTTTCTGATAAGTACTTTTTTCTGAGTTCTAAGATTCAGACCGGGTTGACTAAAATCATTTTTACTGTTTCTTCTGAATTTCCATTTCTGGCATTGATTGTGAGCTTCTTTGAGAATGATCAATTCAACTGTGATCAAGTCTTTGTTTTGTGCTTTTTCACCTAGTGTAATTTTAACAAACACAAGTCACAACAAGTTTTTGCACATTTTAGCTTGTAAATATATGTTTTATTCTAGACCTTGGCTTCAACTCTAACACCAGACACAACGGGAGCACACTACAAATACCATGATGACCCATTCCTGATTCCACCATCCAATTATGCAAAAAGAGCATTTGCCTTATCCAAAGAGTCTGGCAGAAAAGCTGCTCAGTGGGTACGACAACAGCATGCTGACCTATTTGACCACAAAGTAGCTGAGCCATTCATCCCGGTAAGTTATCAAAAGTTTGAGTACTTATCAGGCATTTGAGGTGCCTCATGAGGTTATGCTGTACAGCATCGACTCGTAGCTTCAGCATTAATGCTGTATGCCCAGGTAGCGGCCGTGCGGGCATGCGGCGCCGCGCCTTATGCGCGCAACCTGCCGACGCCGGCTTCGGGCATTAAAGCCCGATGCTGGAGTGCCGACCGAGCCAGCATTAAGCGCTGATGCTGAGGTTTGATGCTGGCTCAGGGACCAACATGGGCTTCAACTTCTGAGGCCGGACCCTCGGCTTGCGGCCCGATACGGCCTCAATTTTCGGACCCGCCACCCAGCTTAATTACCGACAGGGCTGTCCCAGAAGACCGTGACCCTTGGACTTGGCGATGAATTCGCGGAACACCCCTTTGTCTTGGCGGTGGCCCACGCCTCGCCGAGAAGTTCTAAGTAGTGGACGCCGAGGAAGGGTTGAAAACACAGCCCGGTTCAATTAGCTGACCGGCAGCCGGGCCCAGGGCGCTGGCGCCCGACGTGTCTGCTAATTGAAGCCGCCTCAATTTTGATGCTGGACTCAGCATCAAAACTGATGCAGCATCAGAAAATCAGTCGGGTGTCGGCTTCAACAGGTTAAGCCGCCTCAACAGCAAATGCCCGACGCACTGTTCGACGCGGCATGAAAGTCCGCGTTGGGCCTCCGCCTCGCGCGCCGATGCGGCTCCGTTTATGATGCTCCCTCAAACCTCAGCTCTAAATCCCTGGTACTTATCCTTAGCCTCTCGCAAGATGAAAGGAATGTGATTATGAAAAGCCGTATTGCTCCCTCCCCTCTTTGCTTCCCTAAATGTTACGCGATTGCAGGATTAATGATCTTTTCTCCCAATTTCTGTCCCAACAAAAATTTAAGGGAGGATAAAAAGTAGGAAGAGGGGGAGGTATGAATTATTCGAAATTTGATAGCTCTTGAACAAAAAGACCTTCCGAGCTGTGAATTATTCTTATCATGCTTTTGAGAAGTGGCCATCTTGTTTGATGATACTGCACAGGTTAAAAAGATTATCACGGTTTTACATTTTCAATTTAATTACTGTTTGAAAATGATCCAAAAACAATGAATCCAGCTTTACCTTCTGAAATTCCTCCATTGGAATCAGTAAGTAAAAATAGCCAAAACATTCAAGCAGCTATGTATTCATACCTATACTTGACCATTCTGAGTTGTGAAATTACAATGTGAATATGTGAACGTATAAGTGTGATATATATGTCTTTTTCCATAGCCATTTCAAAACCTGACACTGTCGCCAATGTATAAAATTCAGCTCAATTAGGGATGAGGAGAGGGGGGGGGGGGGTATGCAAATGAAATTAATCAGATGTTAATGAAGTACTTGAAGACTGTGTGCTTAAATATAATAAGTTAGTAAACATTTTATGGAGGGCATATTGTACCTCATATTTTTTAGAATTGATCTATCATCTTACAAAATATGATGGATAACTTGTCACAAAGGAATTTTCAATTAAATAATGCATCTTTGGATACTAAAATGATTGAATGCCTTTTGAAGCAATCATTAAAAGTCAGAAATCATTTTTTGGCATATTTTCAACTTTTTTTCTTGTAAGTTCAATTATTGATGCGATGATGTGTTACAGATATTTGCTCCAAAAGCGGTTTATGATGAAAACAGTGAAGTGAATGAAGCCGTATTAAAAACACTTATTCAGTCATCCTCTGTCTCCGATGCCATCTGTGTCTATGAGCTCATGGAGAAAAAAAACATAGGTATGAATATTACAGCATAGTTGATTTTCACAAATATTCAAAAAATTAAAAATATCTTTTTAAATCCAAAAATCAAAACTAAACAAATGATATAGGACTAGGCATAGGCATAGAGAAAAGAGAGAAACAAATGAAAAGAAAAAAAATTAATCGATATTAAGAAACGACCTGACCATACTTGACATGATTATGACGACCAACTTCTGCATTGAACGAAGCAGGTAACTCTCTATTTCAAGGTTTCAAAAATGTTTAATTAAACTTTTTAGAACTATTCTCGTAACTGACATTATCAGGGGCTTGATGCAAACAATGTTCAGGTTATATAATTGCTTCATTGCCGCAGCTAAGGGCAGATATTTTTCCATCTTCTCTTGATATTTCATCTCCAAGTTATGATTATTAGGGATGCTGATATCAATGATGTAAGCAATGCGATCTCACTTATCAACAAGCACTATATCTGGCCTGTTAGCCATGATAGTTTTATTAGTTAAGATTGGGTTGTCCCAATAGGGCGGGAAGAGCTGATTCTCCAGGACTGTGGCAGGGCAATATTTGTAGTAGGGTTCAGCAGTTTCACATATTTCTCAATCCTTGGCCAGCGCTAGGTGTATAATGTTAGCCATGTTATTATGCCGCTTGGCATATTCCTTCCCTGCAAGCAATGCGCAACCACATGTAATGTGATTGATTGTCTCTGATGCAGCGTTACTCTTTCTACATTTATCACTCTCGATCTTCCCCTTCAGTACATACCTCTTGTAATTCCTGGTACTGATCACTTGGTCTTGCATTGCGAGAACAAACCCTTCCGTTTATGTATACAGCGGCTCTTTTGATAGCCACAAGAAAGACTATCCCTCACTGACATGATCCTGCGCAACTGAATTATAAAAGCGTCCGTGCAGCAGCATGAAGGCCCAGGCCTCTAACTGGCCAGCAAGAGGGTCTGTGGGCTGTTCTTCATTCAGATCATGACACGCAAGGTGCAGAGGCATGTAGGATTTGTCTATGGCATTTACTGTAGCACGTAAAAGGCTGTCATTTCTATTCAGGAAGTAATTTTGCAGGCTACAGACTTGGCCATGGCAGACCTCTTTCACATCAAGGATTATTATAATCATTAGTTCAAGCATCAAATTCTGAGATTTATTAGTAAAACTACATTCCTTTTGTATATCAAGTTTATCTAAAATATTTTATTTCTGAACAAACCACCATTGCACAGTTTATATGAGGATCCCTGCAGTCTTAGTATGCATAGTTATGATGACTTTGTTTTCATATTCTTTTCTCTTCTTCTTCATTTCAGCTGTATCAGATGAGTTGAAGCAAAGTTTACTTGAACTAGTTTGTTTTTACAATGGAAAAGACGGTAAATCAGATGAATATCTAGATGAAAAGTGGTATACAGCAAACCAGAGAACAATAGCCAGGAAAACGTGGCAGTAAGTTTCCATCATGCAAGAATCTCAAGAAAATTTCTGAATGAGAGTTGATTTTGTATGTGTGTATAAGAGAGTGTGTACTGAGCGTCAAAATTTATCAATATTAAAAACGCGAATCACATAATACTAGTTTTCTATCTGCATGTAAAGGGTAGAAGAAAATTTTTTCGAACCCTCTCCAGTTGTTGCCATCTCTACTCTTTAGACTTATTTGCAGCTTAGGTCATGGAAACTTAGATAATCTGAAAAAGTTAAGAAGAATCAAAATAGCTAAAGTAGTAATAGAAAGATGTCCAAATGAATTGACATGGCAACTTCTGAAATCTTGCAAATGAGGTAGGTGTAGGATTGTTATTGCATATCATTCAGCACATACGTAGACTGTCCCAAAAGGAATAGAATGATCTTAGTTTTGAGAGAACCGAAAAAGACATCAACAAACTCTTGATGACACAATGAGATTTATTGGTGCTGTGTTGGTAAAAAAATTTTCATCGTAGCTGGTAAGATTTGCAGGAGGTGTGATACCTGTACCATACACAGGTAATGTGCAAAAGTCTTTTAAAATATAATAAATCAAAATCACATATCGACGGTGTAAGTCGGCAATCATATAACTCGGTTTGCGACGTCGCAGACTTCCTGTCATTCTTTATTTTTTAAACGGAAAACTACTCAACGGCAATTATTTAAAACTCCCATGATTTTTCTTCTCTGAAGAAAATTCTGCAGAAACTTCAAGGAATGATGTCAATTTGTTCTCCTTTAAAAAAATAACATAGAGGCGGAGATTTTCAGACACCGCAAACGTGATTGCAGACTTACGCCGTTGATATAGATCATAAATTCACAACAAAATCTCACATTTGTACAAATTTTTAAGTCTATGATGGAGGATAGCTTGTGGTAATTTATTCTAAAATGCTACAACAAATGTGGACCTCTTCCAAAGAGCAGTTTTCATCAACCCCATATGTTACCAAAACATGCTTCATTCATGCAGGAATCATTTATTTAAAAGTTTGTCTAAGCAATGAGCCATGCAAGGCACAAAGAAAGATTTCATAATGCTGTTCTTTCTTATTCTTATATACCAAGTTTCAATTCTTTCTTCATACCCCGAGAACCAGGTTAGGAAAGAGAGTGATAGGTGGCAAGCACTTTGAGCCGTCTTTGATTCAATAACATACCCTCTCTCTGGCACAGGTAAGCCTGCGCCTGGATTGTTGAATCGTTGTCTATTAACCTTAAGCGATAAAAAGAATCCCTTTGATTGGAATGTATCGTTCAAGATGACTGATTCAACAAGTGACCTGCTGATCTGGAGTTCATATTCTCACCAACACATAATCAATATCAAAAATCTCATTTCATCAAAACAGTAGAACCCCAGAGCATGTGAGGCCTCAGAATGGTCTATTAGTCCGTGGTTGTGGTTTTGCAAAGCTTAAAAGATACAAGAACTCATTGTGAAAATTGCTGCAAGTTTAAGAAGTTCATCTGAATTAACTGATGTCAGCACACAGCGGGCAACCAACTCATGAAGAATTTCCGAAGTCTTAATGATTATATGTTTCTGTACGATACATTTTAACTGGTGTTTCCACTCTAATTTTAATGTATTTACTCCAGTGGGTGTCTTAGTAAATAATTTGTTTTAATATAATACATTCATATTAATATTTTTTTTATCTGGTTGGTGGTCGCCTGACAAACCATCCCTAGAACTCTGCATAGTAGAAAATTGTTGACCCTATGAGCTTATTGGAAGCTCAAAAGTATCCCGTTTGAACTGTGATTATATTCTCCAAACTCTAGATTCTTCACCATGTCGATATCTTTTTTTTTTTTATTCTCTCAAAATCGCAGTCATTGCATCATTGGGAGCAAGTTATTTGTAAAGTAATAACATTCTTGAAAAGACCAGATATGTATTTTCCTAAATTCTAACCCAATTATGAGTGCACTTCCTTCAAGTTTGTTTTAACAACCAGATGTGGACACTTGACATCATAGGTTATCTGATATTTTATGCTTGATCAGCACCAATGACAAATTTTGAAACTTAATTTGGAGTTGTTTTCAAAACTTGTTTCCTCTTCCTCTTGTTATTTTTCTTAATATTATTGAAAACTATGTAATACAATGTTTTATCACTTGACAGAGATGGTGGCTTTGCTGATAAACTTTTTAAGTCAATGAACCAGACACCTGAAGCAATCTGCACTATGATCCAAGGCATGACAAAATATTATCAGGTACTGTCCCTCTATTGATTACTCTCCCTTCAACATGTATGTCTGTCTTCAGAGAGGGCAGGGACGGATTTATCTTTTTAGCGCTCCCGGGCAAATCTCACAGTCGCGCCCTTCGCAGAACGAACGACCGCGTGGGGGGTCGGGGGGCATCCCCCAGCCAAAAGGGGGGCCGGGGGTCCTCCCCCGGAAATTTGTTAAATTCGGGTATTTAATTAACGCAATTTAAAGCTACTATTCGGTTATTTCAGAGAAAAATTTGGTGGCTCAAAAGCCTCTCGTGCTTTCATACTTATCAAAAGGTATAGGGAATTAAAACATGGCAAAATTAAACAAAGGCGACAAAAAGTTGAAAAAAGTAAAAAACAAAGGCGCGAAATCCAGACGAGACTCGCAATGCAGAGGGGGCGCGGACCTTATCAGTAGACAAGGACAGATTCACAGATATTCTTCTTTTCGCGCGTCTCCATCTTCGTCCTTAAATTTTTTTACCGATTTCAATTCTATAACCCTTAAAAAAGCATGCACGTGTCTCAAAATTTTGCGCTCCTCAAAACTTCGTGCCCCTAGGCAGCTGCCTAGGTCTGCCTTGTGGGAAATCCGCCCCTGAGAGAGGGGGAGGGGGAAGAATTATCCATGTTTTTAAAAGGCAGATATTTCCAGAGCAGATATCGTCACCTTCCGGCCAAAGTATTACAAGCATCATTTACAACTGGACGCTATGTTGCCAAATAACTCAATATTGTTTTAACTTTTTCTTTAAAACTTTTGCACATACTTTCATTGAAATTTTAAAAATTAATCTTGATGACAGAAAAATATTAAGTAAAATTTTCAGGCAATTCTGTTCATTAGTTGTTCTGTGAAGCATGTAATGAGTGTAAGAAGTATGGTTGTATAGTGCCTAAGCAACAATGGAGCTTGTAATGCTTTGGTTGGGGGGTGGCAATATTTATAATTTTAGAAAATGTCTAATATTCAGAGAAATGTATAGGTCTAGTCACTTCAATGAGAGTTAGTAATTTACTGAAAAATAATTGCTTCAATCCCTGCTTGTTGATTTTTTTTTTTCATTTACGTATAGACTCATCATTGATGTCAATTAGGAAATATTTGTGCGGGAATTCTAGCTTAGCTGTAAAATAGTGATTATGATCAGTATAATGCAGCAAGACCACTAGATCATGGAAATGTTTAAATTAATGATCGATATTTGATACATCATATAGTAACTATGATGCAAGAAGTACTTTCATTAGAACTCCTTTAGTGCTGTTCACAAAGTACATAACTCTAAATTTTGGATTTTTCAACCATCCCTACCGAAGCCACTCTTAATGCATTCGCAATGTAGCTCTCTATCATATCTTGTAAGTACAATGTGGCGTAACGCTCTCCTTTACCCCTCTCCCGCCCTGTAGGTTTACATATTTTATGAATAAGTCCTTTCCCTTTTGAGCTTTATTAATAAACTCATTGTTTTCCTTCTGACTTCAAAATATTTTTTCTGTTCATTGATTCCGAATTTTAGTTTTAATCTGAACTGGTTTAAAAGGTCTTCAATCGAGTGAATCTGTTTAAGAGTCTTTTTCTTGTCTGTCTCTATGTTGTAGCCATCAAAATAGAGTTCTCATCCCCTTTCCCCTTTTCTTTTCTAGGTCAATCAAGCAATGAGCTTATATGAAGAAGTACTCAATAAAAATCTTCCAATCAGTCTAGAAACCTTTAATGGTTTGATCCGTGTTTCGAGTTTCGTCAGGGAGGACTTCGCACTCAGGTGGCAGTTCGTCAGGGTTTGTTTCTCCTTGCTCAGAGGTTATGTTTTTTTCAAGGCTTTACAATGGTCGTTACATTTACAAGATTTCGTTGTAAACTTTCCAAATTTTCGTCATTTTCTCTCAACTTGATTTTTGTACAAGCTAATTTCTTTTAATATACTCGTAAGTGAAATAGTAATAAGGCGGTACAATCTCAAACGTTATTTTTATAGAAAGTAATCGCTGAAAGCCTGAAAAAAGTAAATAAAATTACAAAAAACAAGGCATGCTCAATGCATTTAATTATGGTTGATCAAACTTAAAAGTTCGGACATTGTGTTCCCGGAAAAATTTGAAATCTCATGATAAGTTATCAGGAAAATGATCATGCAGGTTAGGTACTAATGGAATACATTTTGTCATAAAGAACTACTGTTTCTGACTCATTTTAGAAACAACGTTTATGTCATTACTTTTCTTATTCAAATAGTTGCCTCTATGGATGAGGTACGGTAGCTCCTACTGCAAAATAAAGTCCAAATCTCAGCCATTTAAAGAGCAATTTCGATTTTTCAAGTAACATATTTAAGGGTTTCTATCAAAATTTATTTATTCATTTCGTTTGTTTTTTTTTTTCATATTTCAGGAAATCTTCGATAAGATGAAAAGTCAAGAGGTGATGCCTAATATTCAGACATTAAATGCTGCTCTGGCAACCTTAGCTGCAATGGCAACGATGAAGAACTGCCCTAAAATAGCTCTGGCGCTCATCACTGAATTCAAGCAGCTTGGAATTGAGCCGTCTCTTGCGTCATTCTATCACCTCCTGCAAATCATGTTCAAAAGAGGTAAATTATGGAATGCTTTAAGCAATTGTATTTGTATGAACTCAGTTTTTAAGGAAAATGAAACAAAGTCTAACTTTTCAAAAAGATATATCTCTTTGTCCTTCTCTTCTGCTCTTGAATTCAGCTTATGTTTCATTATTATTTAATCATTAAAATGTTTTGTGCATTCGTGTAGACAGAGCACACTGGCATAACAGTCAGGTTGTTTAATTGTCAAAACTGACTTATTTTAAAAAAAACCTGGAAGGTAGAAGTTTCAGAAGTTTTATCATTTTAAATGAGACGGATAAAAATAGGCAGTGGCAACCTGGCTGTCACCCACTCCTCCTATCTAAGGTCTAGTAAGACCAGTACATATTTCAAGGATTTTACACTTTGTCTTTTTCTGAAGTCTCCATGACCTTGAGATCTTTTGAGTGGTTAAGTAAGCTACGTGTCTGATTTTTAAAATGCAGAAAAATTTAGTGGATAGTAAAAAATGAAAACTTACCCTTAAAAAGAAAAGAAAAAAATTATTCATTCATATTTATCTCTTCATCAAAAACAATTTTTATCAAAACTTCAGCATATGAATGTTTATATTTCCTACTAAAGTAAAACATGAGCACACTCAATGTAATTTTTTTAAAATCTCCCATTACGTTCCATTTTTGTAAAAAGATAGGTAACTGAAATATTCACTTGAAAGTTTTTTTTAATATGTTTGAATGAGTGAAAAATTTCACTGAAAATTTTGAAAGGAACTATTAACTAGATTTCTTTAAAAAAATCAAAGCAGGGGCTTGTAATATTACAATCAGAGCTACACTTTTGAACTTAAGCCATCAGTATAATTTTTTTGATCGGTAGTTATTATACTTCACTGCAGTATCTCAAACTTTTTTGTTTTCAACAGTGACGCCTAAACCAAGAGATAAATTGGAAAGTAGTCGCAGATCTCAACTTGCTAATTGGCCTGACAGTTTACAAGTAATGAGTCGTGATCCACTTTGCATCCACCCTTTTATTTAGTACCACACCTCCTTCATCCTAGCATATCAGCTTATATACTGTCTTTTCCCTTGCTCTCGTCGCATGTTTCAGAGGGTGCCAAACCACCAATACTGAATGAAATTCTTGATTTCTTGGAGACACAAGGGAATTTGGAAGCTCGTGATGCAGAAGACATCAACTTCTTTGTGGCTGCAATGAATGTTTGCACTTACAAGTTGGAAGACTTAAATCTTGCGTACCGATTAAATAATGTCCTCCACACAGGAAACAATTACGACTTGATGGGAGACAGCTTGAAAGAATCAATTTACTAGTAAGTATTATTAAAGAGCATATAAATTTATCAAATAGAATTTTGTTCTCAATATCTAATAGGGTCAGGTGTAAGTTAGGTGGCCAGGGTAGGTGCAAAAATTCTTGGGTTTTCGAAAGTTTTGAGAGCTTTTTTTAAAAAAAACTCTTCAGCGATTACCAGCCAATGACCCAGCAATTTGGTCGAACATAGTAAGCGCTGAAAATTAGAGCAGAGCCCTGGAAACGCGTCCGAATCAGGAAAACTAATATACTTGTGCAAGTGAGTCGTTTTAAAAATATTGATAGTTAATATATTTAAACAAAAACACTAAAATGTGGTCTGAACTGTAAGTAACAGGGTGGTAGAATGGTGCTGGGTCCACACTCTTCTGCAGGGACATCAAGGCTCTAAATTTCAAAAGAAAATTTCGCTAGATTCATAAGTTTGAAATGTAACGAGTATGTTTGCAAAATTGAGGGGCTGAACTGAGTATTCCAATGTATCTACCTGAGGTGAATACTTTCTCCCCTTAGTCTTGCACTGACACTCATCAGAGTTCAATTTTTTTAATCTAATGACAGTTTTTTGGGCCTCAATATGTAGTGCATAGTGTGGACCCAGCACTTTTATATTATCCTATATTAAGAAATTTATGTTAAATTTGAACAGTGTGTTTCAGTTTATTTTCAGTTTCACCTTTGAATTGGCGTGCACAAATCAGTAGTTTGTTAACAATATATTCTTGAGGCAAGCTTAATTATGTTATTAATTATGTGACAAGCACAACGCACCAAAGTATGATTAATTTTTGCAGAGTTTAATTCTTAGAGCTTGAAAATCTTCTTTGACCATTCCAAATAATTTTAGAAGTTAGTAACGTTCTAACGGTGAAAATTGACAGCAGTTAGGTACCAATGACAATTTTTTCTCATTTGTTCTGCTCCTGATTTACGGCATTAGAAAATTGCCAGAGCTGTTCCAGTTTGACTTTAAAATTTTAATTTGATAACTATAAACCTTTTTCGACCTTTGTAGCAATTTTTTAAGGTTTCAAGGGTGCTTACTGTTTATCTAGGATTGGTAAGGTATTGCATACTCTGAGAAAAGTTGCTAAAAGCTATTAGTGACTAGAACCAATCAATGAGAATGGGCCTGTTGCATGCAAGAGATACAGCCGCGCGAATAGATTTAATAGGGGTTAAATGACACGAAAATTACGATGGTCTCATTAAAAAAGTCTGAAATACACTCCTTACTGCGCAATTTGCGTTGTTAGGAACGCGCTTTTTCAAAGGACTCTATGCACGGACCCCCCAAATTTGCCCGTTTCAAAAGTTAACGAAATTCATACCAGTGATAGAGGGGCACTTCCGGTCTCCAAATCCGGGGTTGGTTTAGTCCCCAGCCCCCCGAGTGCGACGTTGCCATTTTTTAAAGTTGAAACATGTTAAACCCCATAACTTTTGAGCAATTGAAGATACGAAGGTGCGGTTTGTTTGAGTCGATAGAACATAAAAAGAGCTATCATTTCGTATATAGTTTTTATCCATTGTTGCCAAATTTACCCCAAAATCGACAATTTTTCGATTTTTTCAAGGTGCAAAAATACGGTTAACCTAAAAAAGTCGGTATTGGGACACCACGTAGGAAAATAAAAAACACGCGTAATTAAAGCCCTTAATGTGAGCTTTCCAACGGTATATCGGTTTTTCCGGGGAAACGATTCTATCGTGAGATACAGGCCTTCAAAGTCCGACTTGGCGTACTTTTTGGAGGTCCCGCGTCATTCGCACCTCAAAAAATTAGTATTGTGAACGCTGGTAAAAAAACGAAACTCACATGTAATGAAAGCTATTTATGTGAGCTTTTCAACGGTATATTGGTTTTTCCGGGGAAACGATTCTATCGCGAGATACAGGCCTTTAAAGTCCGACTTGGCGTACTTTTTGAGGTCCCCCGTCATTCGCACCAAAAAAAATCAGTACTGCGCACGTCCATAGGAAAATGAAAATTACACGTCATGAAAGCCCTTTGTATGGTCTTTCCAACGGTATATTGGTTTTTCCGGGGAAAAATTTGTGTCGCGAGATGCATGCCTTGAATGTTCGTTGTAGCGGTTCAGGTCCTATTGAATATTACATGAAACAGGGGAGTTCTTATCAAAGTAGGCTGCCGTTCATGCAGCGGCGAAGAGGGAGAGAAAGATGCAGATATGCAGAGAGAGATGCAGATATAGAGACGAACCTGACACATACTGCCAACTGTATATTACCAAATTTTAAACGAATTTTAAACATAAAACTTCAATGGGATCTCAGAGACAACGGATCCATTTCTATGTATCATGTCTCCCCTATATAACACAATCCCTGAGATTGCGACTTTTTTCTTGCACCCTTTATGCGTTCTGAGTGTTTTCATTCACGTTCAGTGTTTGACACCATCGATTTTTCCGAGGCAGGGAATCGATAAACAAGATCGAAAAATTGTCTATTTAGTTCCCTGTTTCATGTCTTATTTAATATGACCTGGGACTTGCACCATCACGATGGGCGAAGAAACAAGCCACGCAGGGTACCTAAAAACCCCGCTACAGTGAACATTGAATGCATGTATCTCGCGACAAAACTGTTTCCCCGGAAAAGCCAATATACCGTTGGAAAGCCCATACAAAGAGCTTTCATGACATGTAATTTTCTTTTTCCTATGGACGTGCGCAGTACTGATTTTTTGAGGTACGAATGACGGGGGACCTCAAAAAGTACGCCAAGTCGGACTTTAAAGGCCTGTACCTCGCGATAGAATCGTTTCCTCGGAAAAACCGATATACCGTTGGAAAGCCCATACAAAGGACTTTCATTACATGTAATTTTCATTTTCCTATGGACGTGCGCAGTACTGATTTTTTGAGGTTCGAATGACGGGGGACCTCAAAAAGTACGCCAAGTCGGACTTTGAAGGCCTGTATCTCGCGATAGAATCGTTTCCCCGGAAAAACCAATATACCGTTGAAAAGCTCACATTAAGGGCTTTAATTACGCGTGTTTTTTATTTTCCTACGTGGTGTCCCAATACCGACTTTTTTAGGTTAACCGTATTTTTGCACCTTGAAAAAATCGAAAAATTGTCGATTTTGGGGTAAATTTGGCAACAATGGATAAAAACTATATACGAAATGATAGCTCTTTTTATGTTCTATCGACTCAAACAAACCGCACCTTCGTATCTTCAATTGCTCAAAAGTTATGGGGTTTAACATGTTTCAACTTTAAAAAATGGCAACGTCGCACTCGGGGGGCTGGGGACTAAACCAACCCCGGATTTGGAGACCGGAAGTGCCCCTCTATCACTGGTATGAATTTCGTTAACTTTTGAAACGGGCAAATTTGGGGGGTCCGTGCATAGAGTCCTTTCCCGCGTCTGGGGGCAGTTTTCTAATCACCGGAAACGAGCAAACGGCGGGCTCGGTGATTTCCGGAAGATGCCGAGTCGTTGTTGCTGTTGTTGTTGTTGTTGTTGTTGTTATTTTTTCCTTCAGTTTGTTTACAAACCCAACGTGATCTCTTATAGTGGTCCATGTACGCTTTATGTGGTAACGAAATCGATCAACTTTTAAATATCCAACGAAATCCTTCTACATTTCATTTCACGATATCACGAGCTCCGATTTTTAGGTTATGTTGTCAGTTTTAGTTGACCGGAAATAGCCGCGAGTTGCCGTTAGAAAACTGCCCCCAGACGCGGGAAATTTGAAAAAGCGCGTTCCTAACAACGCAAATTGCGCAGTAAGGAGTGTATTTCAGACTTTTTTAATGTGACCATCGTAATTTTCGTGTCATTTAACCTCTAAAAAGTCTATTCGCACGGCTGTATCTCTTGCATGCAACAGGCCCATTGGAATGGATTAAAGCAAAGCAGGTTGTTTAAAGTCTCATGTCCTCCATGTTTTCCTAGCTTTGTATTCTAAATACATATCATTTTCCAAAAGGAGGGTGTGTCTTAGACCTGAAATTCGATTCAAAATATATTGATGCATTATTACTCAATAAAAAAAAAATTAGTTTAATCTAATTCTTAATCTGTAAATAATTCAACAAATATTAACTATAGAAAAATAACCTACTATTTTTTAAATAAGTTTGATGACTTTGGACTCAAATGTTTTAATACTATTGACTCCAATGTAAAGAAAAACATAATTATTTGTTTTCAAGAATGTGACAAGCTATCCACTCATTTCATTAACATTAGAACAAGTAAATATATTTTAAGATACTATACTAGAGAGCATGTCAACATACTCTCTTTTAAAGGCATCGAAGGGTACCAGTAAAGGGAATGTGCGTATGTAGTTTTTAGAGTGCTCTGCAATCATCTCCATGATTTTTAAACTCATTGGAACAGCAAAAAAGTCATCTCTTGCCCAACTGTTTCTATCTAACGTTAGCATCCTCCTAGAAATGAATTATTTCCTGTCCCCTGATCGTTTACATTTTAATGTATTTTAACGTACTTCTATTTCACAGCCGCAATTTCTTCTATTTAGTTTGTGATCTTGAATCAATAGAGGAGATCATGAATTTGTATGAAACTGTAGTTCCTCGAATCTACACTCCGGAACAATCTGTAATGATTGTGAGTATATGTTTTATTTCTTAATTTTTTTAATTACCAAATTGTTATTCAGAATTTTTTCTGAATCTTGGTAGTTTATGTGTTTTAACAATTTAGCCTGTGACCATTTTTAAATCAGTACAATTTTAAAATGCTACTAGGTCAATCTGAATTGAAGGACGTGTTACGTTCAAATAATTTTTTTACTTTTTTGCTGTAAAATTCTTCTCTAAGTACCTATCCCCCTGTTTGTAGCGATAGACAGTGATCAAGACTTAGAATTTTCATAAATACTTACTAGCTGCAGGACTTTCTCCTCTGCATCTCCGTCTTTTGCATTGCTGTGGTCTCTGACAATTCTTCTCACTTCCTTACAAGCATCCGTCGCTTTTTTGGCAGAGAGCTTTTTGTACTTTAGGATGGTTTTTTACCATTTTTAAAAAGTTTCCAAAGATTAAGTTTACCCTCTGGCCAAACTTAAAGTGTCACTATAGAGATTTATCTGATGATGCAATAAACTTAGGGTCATCAGGGAAAGAAATTATTTCAGCCCAGAGAATGTGATAATCACACTAATGTGCATCTGTTCCAGAAAATCATCAGGGCCGTTGACATGAATGGAGCTACGGAGTATTTGCCTCAACTGTGGTCTGATGCAAAGTTATTTGAATTCAATAGGAGCGAGGATGTATTGACAGAATTTACAGGTGTTATCTACAAGAACCATACAAATGTCGCGCCTTTAAATGAACAACTTGGTAACATAGCAGCAGGTCTGTGGCATGAAATAGAAATTGAAAATCCAGGAAGAAGAAAGAAAATAATGTGAGTCCGGCTACTTTCATACTTTATTTCTAAAGAAGTTAAGATGTTGATTTATCGCTGTCAGTTAAAATGTGTAAAATTGAAGACTGGCAAAGAAAGAAAATATTGATGTCTAATGACAATGCACCTTTTAGAAAAGATGTCAACAAAACCGGTGGGAAGCCGATCTTGTGTCAAACGTCGGTCTACACCTTGATAAGGTTCATATCTTTCAAAATTTTAAAGGAATTGAAGGGAGATGCAAGTAGAGAGCCTGTTCGACGCATAAACTTAAAGCTTCAAAAAGGGTCATTGATGGAATTGTCGACTACCTATTGCCTTTCAAAGATTGTTGGGCCGACAATCTGTGAAGGTGACTGATATCTTCAGGACACATCATGAATAAGATCTTGATATTTTTGAGGAATTTCGTGCAGAAATGGCCGAGAAATTACAGAATTAAAGCAGTTTGAGAGCTCCAGTTTATGCGAGGGATGGGCGCTTTATGATTGAAAAACCTCTTTTTTGCAACTGCCTAGCATTAATTTATGAACCTTTTACGTTGTGATCCAAATTTAGCAAGCCCTCTATGCAAGGATCCGAAGGCCTGGTCTCAACCGTGCAACTGTTTTAGGAATTTGGTGCAACTCTTGCAGGAATGAGGTGATGAACAAAATATTTCAAATATAAGTTAAACTTTCAAGTTCAGGAGCCTCGAACATCAAACAGTTTTCTGTCTCTAGTTTACCATCGTTGTGGCTTCTGACTTTGAAATTTTCACTTCTAGTTGAAACATTCTCGTTCATCAACTCTCTCTTGCAATAGTTGTACCAAGCTCCTGCAACAGTCGAGAGCCTCGTGAGATTGAATCAGCACAGTCTCAAACTAACAATCATGCTCATGTGCGTGGGGTACTTTTTGTCCTCTGATGAGTTACGTTTGATCTTGGAAGACTGAGTTCAAAGAATGATTTTTGGCCTCTTGCGTTCCATAACCTCAGACCGGATGACGGTTGTTGTCTAGTATTAAGCAATACAATTTTCAATTCTATGTCAATAAACAAGGACTTAATGAGTGCTAAGGGATGAATTAAATGGCAACCGATCGAAGAATTCCTTGTCTCCTGGAAAAATTTACATCCTCGTATTTCATGCATCATCGTTTTGTCCCAGAGGCAGAGCAAGTGGTCTCGATTCCTCCTTGAATCTCTGGCTAGTGCTGACATCCTTTGAAGCAAGATTTGTCAGATCCTGTGATCATGCTGATCCTTTCTCTTTAAAATTGTTGGGCTGAATTAGTCCAAACTCGAGTCTCGTTAGCCTGTGTCACACTGTCAAAATACTCCATCAAAATGTCAAGGTCAAGTGCTATTATTGGCCCAAGTCATCAAATAAGCCAATCACAACACCTGACTTTGATATTTTGATGGCTAGCTTTGATAGTGTGACACAAGCTAAAGACCGCACCTGGTCTCATTTGCTTGAATCCACCCATGAAGTTTAATCTAACCCAAACTCGTGGAGGATATTGTGCCTCTATTAGTGAGTGTGCACACAGAATTTTGCACATGAACGAGTTTACGAGATTGCCTACTAATTCTGCTCAAGCTTCCTGCATTTTTCTCATAAATTTAAGAATTGTGTAAAAAAGGAATCAATCTGTAAAAATGGTGTTGTGATATTTATCAACATCTTGGAACCTTTTACATCCAAAAATTTTGGTTGGTAGCCAATAGTGCCAGTAGTCACAAAATTATGAATTTCTGATCAAAGAACCGTTTAATTTTATCAGTGGAAAACGAAATTCGTTTGCAACGATCATCCTAGCAAATACTGTTATGGTACAATGATCTTGTGCTCAAGAAAAGTCACCGCAAAAGACATGATCCCAGGCCCTGTCTCGGGAACGTTGTTATGAGATTTGTCGCACAGTCGAATCGCCGGAAAAAAACCTTGGCGATTTTCCGCAGTTACAATCTCCACAGGGCAGGGCTCTCACGTTTTCCCAACAAGTTTGCCTGAGAAGATAAATTTGTGAAAATCGTGTGCTTATTTGAATGGAATTAAGGAAATAATCAAAGAAAATTAACAATCCACCTAATTATTCAAATTTAACGAACACGAACAATGGAATGAACAACAAAAGATCTGACAATTTCCCATTACCTCTTCTTCTAATCACAGTCGGTCTTGGAATTCTACAAGGACCCTAATTGGTACTGCGATTAATATTTATTCAGTCCATACTTGTCGTAATCTAGTAAGAGCAACTTTTTGCGGACAAAGCCCATCCTAACACAGTACCTATCTTTTTGATTAGTCCATCATTTTCGGGTGGATTGCAATAATAGCACCGAGCCAAAGAAGTAAAGTAGAAAAGAAAATAATGGGAGGGCATTTAATTAACAGTAGGGCATGTTTTATGTTTTTAACTACATGAGTCTGTGAATCATTTGTTTTCCCGAATTTTTTAAGGATCTGAGTTCTCATTAGGACCTTTTAGTGTATTTTTTAATGTGTGATATTAGTCTTAATATGTAACCCACCATTGAAAAATAATCAGTGTCTCTTGCTTTTTTGGCAGGTGGACTGGGCCAATGATAGGTAGCATATTGCAAGCGTTTGTTGACGCTAAACGAGTTAAAGATGCCTACACTGTTTTCCAAAAACTCAGGAGAAGCCAGCAGGAGATTTTCGGAGTGCCTGAAGCACAAACTTTGAGAGATTTCTTAGAATTTGTGATCGAAAACAAAGATGGCAATGGAGCTCTGGTGAGTTAATCTAAAAAAACTTTAATTGGGGGGGGGGGGGGGGGGGTAAGAGTCAAAGTAAGGTTTCAAATTGCCCATTTAAGTATGCATAAAGAATTTTTAGACGGTTGGAAAATAAAAAAAAATTGTACGAAAAAAAATCTTATAGGTTGTTTTACCAATTTCAACCAATTTCTTTTTTGACTCTCAATTTAATCACCTTGAAGTGTAATGTATCGTCAATGGTTTTGCCACGGCTTAAAAAGGGAGGTTGATTTGCAAGATTGGTAGGAAAACTCGTTGACTTTTTGATCAATATGTCATAATCTATAACATACCACAAAACCAATGACTCGACTGAAATGACCCGCTTGAGCTGAGAACATTTCTCTTTAAAAAGTCAACTATTGATGTACTAGGTAAGTGTATATGAGTCATATAAGTATTGAATTTTACTAATCTAGTTCTTGAATTTCAGATTTTCGTGAATTACTGCCATGACAACGACCTCGCTGAAACATATGAATTTGCTGAGCGGCTGAAAAATTCTTCAATCCTGAAAGGAACGCAGATATTAAATTTGGAAAAGATTTTAATTGTGGCCAAAAATTTAAAGGAAAAACTAGACAAGAGAAAAAATGAAAAAGTTGAAATTAGAACTGACGAATATTTTAACAAGAATGAGTAGTTTGTTTTAAATAAAATGATCATCTTTTTCTAATTCCAACCGGTGCATTTTTTTCTATTTATCAGACTTGTGAAGTTTTCATTTGATTTAACATGGATTTTTTTGTTTTGTCCTGTAAAATTCGTCTTAGTTTGTTCCAAGGTTCACTCACTAAATTTATTTTTCAAACTTTCATCAGCTCTTGTCAAAAATGTTATTGAAAATGATCATCAGTCCTTGAGACTTTGCTTTCTAGGTCACAAATGTCAAGTACGAATGTTTCTTTTCTATAAAATTTCTCCCACAAATCTTGAAAATGTATGTATTTACATGTATGTATGTATTTGAAAATGTATGTATGTTTGTCTCTCCCTTTTAGAGTTCGGAAGGAGCATTTTAACAAAATATAATTTCAATACTATAGCTGGGAAAGTATTATTCTCTAATTGTTGTTTAAACATGTTTTATTCATAAGTATGAATAAAGTTTCTTAATTTTACCTAAAATTCAGTGTTCATAATTTTTACGCCGAAGCTTAATTTTGAAACCCCAAAGAACCCCAAAAAGTTGTTCTTTAATTGAGGACACCGCACCAAGAACAGCCTATAGGCGTAGTATAGGTCGTTATTACGCCCATCTGCTTTTCGGATTCTACGTACCCTGGACTATGCTGTGGTAGCGATAGAATATAGATAGGTAACGGCTCGAGGTCGAAAAACCTTTTTTTTCCAAGTTAAGTCAGGCCTCTGGATCGATGGGTGCAAGAACAACCTATACGCGCAGCCTTATCATTCTCGGTTCGTGGGCATCGGCGCGGCGCGGCGATAGTGATGACTCGATTTTTTGATCTCATTTTATAAAGATTTGTTTTTATTTCAGAAAAACGAGCTATTGAAATAATTTATTCTCCTCTCAAACTATCCATTCCTCCAAAAATATATACTTCGCATATTGCCACCAAAATGACTGTTGGGCGTAATACGGGCCTATAAACTTAAGGGCCTATAAGGTGCTATAGTTACCCCTTTCTTTACTCACTATCCATATTCTTTCATTTTGCGTTAATCATGCGTGATTAAAATGATTTATACTTCATATTGCCACCAAAATGACTGTTGGACGTAATAATGACCTATAAACCGCTTTTTTAAATTAAATATATTAGAGTGTAAACCCAACATGTATCGCAAAATCTACCCGGCATCCTTCAATAGAAGGGTTAGGTCACCCAAAAACACCAAAACAGGGTACCTGCATAGAAAAGTCTGCGCAGTACATCAAAAAGAAAACTTTAAATGCGTTTTTCTCAAAACGCGGTTTCCAGTTATAGGTTGTTCTTGGTGCGGTGTCCTCAATTGTCAAATGGCAAAATCACACCTTCAAAATTTGATTCCTAATTTTTTGACAAACTTAAGCCTGAGGTTTATAACCAGAAAGGATCTTATGTTTGAAGTCTCCTTTGCCTGGCGAATCTTTTTACACTTGTCTGGATAAATATAAGAAATTAGTCTTTAGAGGCTACGAAATTATTTTCACACTTCATGCCAAACAACTGATTATTTTTGCACTTGTGGGCTGCGAGCATAATAAAAATGATGACAATGGAACTTATCTTCCTATCAATTTTCTAGCTTTTGATTAGGTGCGAAGGACATCCAATAAAGGTCCTAATTCAGTGGCACTTTTTCTAGCTAGAGAAAAGGACCCTGAACATAATCTCAACATATTCAGCGTCGGCTAGATTACATTATTTTATATGATGCTCTTCACAACACTCTGAACGGGATAAGAGTTAGATATAAAATTTTCTGTCTGCCAATTTTGAGAAAAAAGGGGGCCAATGAGAGGATTTGTCGGCACTTTTACATGCAATATCCAGTAGAAGTGTTGCAACATCAAATTGATGCTGGAGGAGACCTTTTCTTTCCTTGCTAGCCATGAGGATTAGACAGAGAAAAAGAACTAAAGGCCTCTAAATTACAACAGAATCCATCGGCGTCTGCTGCATATATTCATCCAAGGCTCTGCAAATTTGATAAAGTAGCAGTGTAATATTTCAATGGAAAACGCATTTAAAGTTGCCAAAAAATTCACTCTCTAGCCTAGCTTTTATCTAATTGGGCAAAAAAAGAAGTTTAAAGCGAAGCTCAGGACGTCTTCAAAGGACGTATCAAATAATTATTAGCTCCGCCGGATCCCTTGGTTTCTGGTGTAAGGTCCTGAGTTGCAACTTTCAGGAGATCAAGTCAGGAATTTCTCAGCTTTTGTAGTAAATTTTTATACTCTTAGGTAGCACGCTGCGAGACTGAAAGCCTGAAGTATTTCCAAAGGTGAAAGAAGATGCTAACTCAGCACATGAATTTGATATCAATGCAGTCTGAAGAATGGTGAATCTCTACGGCAGAGCAGACTCTTGCAATTTTCATTAGAGTGAGGTGTTCGGCTTCTAGCCAATTTAAGTTCTTTTGCAAGTAGTTCATTTTTAATTTCACCCAGAACTTTGTAAAAATCCACTTGATTAATTTTCATCCATTTTTCGAGAATTTCTCCACAGAAACGAACGGGTAAGGTGTTCAATCACTCAGAAAAACCCATTAAAATTTGATAAATTTATTTGCTAAGGCTAGTAGAAGCCAGGTGAAATCATAAAATAAACAACTAGGTTGCTTTAATCGTAAAAAAACACTAAATACAATCTTCCCTTGCCTCAGTCCTAAGTAAAAAAAAATAGTGAATTACAAATGGCTTTGAATAATGTGCCTTCAAACTAAAATTCAGCACTTCCAAGCCAGTTACTGACACACATTATTTTACGGCATATTTTACCGGATAGTTAAAATTATTATATTTAATTATATAATAAGCCTTAAATGAAGTGTATAAGTACGTACCTATTGTCTAAACATACAGCTATGTTCATATGTGAAAAAAGATAATAATGTGTTCCATGCAGAAAGCAAATGTGCAGGCACATAAAGACGCACACGGATAGGTAATCCAAGCATAAGAGAAAATTTAAACCTAAACATTTTTTACACATTTACACATGGACGAGAATTAAAAAGATGGAATCAGGTAGTGTTAAAATTTTTTCATAACCAGTTGAACTGGGGTTGAAGAAATTGAGATAAATGAGATAAGGGATATTTTAAATTGAAGAAGGGACAGCGAACACAAATTAATATTTCTGGCATGAGAAATGACCTTTCAGTGTTAGCTAAAAAAAGTGAAAAGTTTTGCAGAACTGGAAAAAAAAAAAAAAACAACTAAACAACCCAACCTGAAGTTTTGATAGTGACAACAGCTTCTGATTAAATTTAATGTTCTCTCTGGAGAGGAGAAAAATTACGATACTACTTTCTTAAGCTTGAATAAGAAAATATCTAGTACGTACCTAGATCTTATACATTCTTTGATGGGATTAAAGGTTGATGAGAAATTCTAAATCGGTAAAGTTGATTTGTGTTTGGAATTTATGAGGATTCATCTGATTTCCTCACACAAGAAAGGAGAAGGTATGGTCCACCAAAACAGTGCTTAAGTCCTGAGACCGACTACTCGCACATATATTCAAGTACAATCCTCTTATTTTCTTAGTCCTTTAAAAATCCATTACATTCTTACCCTTTCCGAGCTGAAAAAATAATGTGTTGGATTTTGTGTTATTGGTTGACTCCAATAGATAAGACAGTATTTCACACTTGTTAAACAATTAGATGAATCTATTCAAAGAATCAAAAAATTACTTCTCCGTTAAAGCTAAATTTTAAAGCTGTAATAATTAGAGGTAAGAGCCTCGCAATCGTGGAAACTAGTCAGCTGTCATACTTGCTGGGCAGTAATATTGACCGACAGTCAAATTAGAAAGTTTACTAAGTAAAATCAATTTTTTTTGGTATTGGCTTGACGGTTAACATTTCATAAATTAGACATACTACATTCGACAAGTGCCTCTCTGCCATTCAGTTTCTTGCTAGCACACATTATTTCTCTTAGTGTTCTTTTTCTCTCTCTCTGAGACTGTGCGCACAGTCAATGGCTACACTATGTTCAAAAACTTTTAAATGAAAGTCGCATTTATGAACTCTACAAACCATTTTGACCAAACCTGTCGTTTCTTTCAAATCGTTTCCCTACAGATAATAATTATAAATCTGCGTCTTAGAGGTGAATTTTCACAAGAGTTGTGTACAAATAAGACTGCCAAGATTATCTGTAAAATCAACAGATATCTCTCACCATTTAGTTACTGAGAGTACACAATAGCAAGGATTATACATGACCCTGTAGAGAATACTTAAACCCCCTCTCCTAGGAATTATTAGGTTGAAAAGAAGAAATGCGATGGCATTTTTGTTGATCAGGAGATTTTTTTATTGTAATAAAAAATGAGGATTTGATTTCCTACACTGGAAACCTGCCCATTAAGTTTTAGTACTACCGAGTCTAGAGTTCTGCTGAGTAATGTTCCAAAAATTCTAGCATCATGCATTAGCACTCACGGGGGTAATGTGGAATTATGATTATCTTTCACTCTGTTAAAACCACAAGTCTTTCAAAGATGGAGTCACGCTTTTTTGCCTTTCTTTCATTTCAAAGAAAAATCCGAGCAAGGACTCGCGAGAGGGGTAAGATATCTAACACGCACGAGTCACAGGCCTTAAGTAAGACCCTCAGACAAATGAACGGAGCTACTAGACAGAAAATTATGTCGCTGACCAAAAACAGGAGACAACTGAAATTGCATTCACTGATGAAGGACACATAATTTAAATTGAAGATTACTATTTTATTTCATACATTCACAACTGTAAATATAGATGCTCTTAAAATGTTGCTGCCACGCTGCTTCATTATAAAGGTTCCTGCTAAGATTGTCAGCTGAAGAGTCTCCTCCTTGAGGCTCTGTACAGCTGTGACTGTACAAAAAAACTATTGGTAAGAACGCACCGCAAAATCTTCCGGCTCCAGTAATTGAACAAAAGATCATTAAATATCTCCTATTTACCCAAGAAGAAGGCTTACTTTTGTGACTATGGTAAATTCTACCAAAGCTTTAGGAGGTTGATTCTCTTAAAACACACCATTCGTTGCTTCCCTGTCGATGGAACGTCACCCCATTCCAAAGTTGCAAGATTGACAACAAATTTAAATTTTTTAAATATTGTGCCTCTGCAATTTATGTCCGAAGTTTTGCTGATTTTTGCTTGCAATCAGAAGAAAAATAAGTGATTTTCAGTTTAGAATTCTCAACAATTCCCTGATAGAAGCACAATGAGCAAAAGGAAACTTGACGGCGATGAAATGTAGTATGTCCTGTTGTCTGGGGAACTGCATTTTACGGTAATACTAGACTGGTAGCAGACACGGCAAAAGCTTCTAGTCAAAGACGTTGAAGACCACAAAAAAAGGCAGAGCTTCGAGGACTTTAATTCGTGTGATATATTTAGAAGATTATCTACTTTAATGATGACAAGTTGCAAAACTATGCAGCTACTAACTCGGAACTATTGGAGATATCTAGCAGGCAAACTCCTTTTGGAGATTCTTGGAATTCATACAAAATGTTGAGAAGAGACTTACACACTGTGTTGATGGTAGGAAGGTGACAGGCAAAGCTCAAGCTGCTCAAAATGTTCATTATGTTTTCTTCGATAGGAATAAAAATTAATAATCCTGAATGAAAATTTATTCACTTATTGAAATATGTAAACTACGATCGCGAATGACTGCGATCAGAGGAGGAGACTACATCAACTTAAATTTAACAGACAAAAAACATGTTACTTCAAAAAAAAAGAAAGAAATAAAGAAGAAAAAAATTGATAACAAAAATATTTCTGGGCACTGGATGAGCACAAAATGCTCACAAACAAGGGAAGAAAAATCAAAAGAATGCTGCCACATATTCAAGTCATCTCAAACGATCCGTGCTATCATTTATGCTAGGAAATATCCATAGCCACTGCAGGTTAGGAAATTTTAAAGAACTTCTAGTCTAAACTGAATTTCAGTCTCATGTTGAAATACATGGGGACAGAAATACACTGATGGGGGTGAAAAAAGCATTCAATCAACAGTTCGACTGTTTCATCATTTTCTCAGTCAATGATTCCATTGACTTCTGAAAAAGAAATGAGAAATTAACGAGAACGATCTTAAAAACTTTCGTGCCTCTGCACTTTTTCACTGGACTGAGCTTTCTCTTTAAATATGATCAATTATTTATGATTATCAATTTCGAGGATGCAAATTATATTACTACAGCATGCAATCTTTGCAAGCTTATGCAATTTTTCTTTAATTGAAAAAGCAAAATTATTTGTTCATTATCCAAATGCATCCAAGAAAAGGCAAGATTATCAGTGCTGGTTATTCACTATTTGCTAACGAAGAAATTTTAGATTAAATTCAGTATTCGAAACTTTCAAGGCAAGTAAAAAAGTAAATGAAAAGGAAAAAATTACTTTTAACAAAAAACAGAAATTTAAAATGATGATATTTCGTCTAGTCCAATAAGATCCCTCAAGTTTATCCAGGATTAAAGAAAAAAAAATTTGGTGGTTATACTAGTTTCCCTCACGGTATCTTAATGGAGAGTCCATGGAGCAAAAATAATGTACGGTTTGGATTAATTCTTCAATATTTTGCTGGTCTTATCAATGCCTGAAATCTTGTCGGTTTACAGTTCACACATTTTTCGAGTGCAACAGCAGAGAGATTGATTCTTGCATTTACATTCAGTACTAAACTGGACACAGCTGATCTTGGTCGCAGTCTTGAAGAGCATAAGCTTATTCGGGATGGACTCTATCTGATACTAAAAATTTTCTTTGAATACCTCCCATATCTGATTTAATTAAAACAAGCATTTAAGAGGCATAGATGGATATTAAATTAAATCATTGATTAAAGTTGACCCCCCCCCCCCCCCCCATATTTGAATCAAGTACAAAAATCCTCTCTGATTTCACAAAACTTTTATAAAAGGTAGAAAAAAGGAAGTGCCATAAAAGTCGGTGACATACTTTGGAATGATATAGATTGATTTGCCTTTAACACTTCATTCGAGGAAAAAACGACTAGTGACAATTCTTAGAGACACCTCTGATGACTTAGGCTGCGAATAATTCGAATACCTAATCAGAGTGTCTGTGTATTCGGCGATAGAAAAATTAAAATATTTCCTGACTTAATTCACTAAATGATCTGCAGGAAGATTTTAAGATGTTAATAATATGAATATTTTTTGCAGAAAAAACATACAACGAAAAATGCTATCTTCTCATATGTCAGAGAAAGTTCCAAAATGTAATCAAGAGAAGGGGAAAAGGAAAATTTCACAAGAGGAAATTATTCAGTCTTTTTGGTGGAACAATCTGATTTTGTTTAGCATTAAAAGGAACTTCCACTTGCCCTATTTCCTCTAAGTTGCTTACATCCACAGACACTCCGATTCTGGATAATGTATTGTGTAAGATTTATATATCTGTTCCATACTTGCAACAAACTTACGATAAAAATAGATTCTCCCCTCCCACCCCCCACTAAAAATGAAACTGTGAAAGCAATTATCTAAATATTTTTTTCATTTATTTTTTTTGTTTTTATACTAATTTATAAAGAGGGCTCCCTGACAATCCACTTTGTTTTGGTTTGATACATTTGAATTCATTGTTTGAGATATTTCACTGAAGGCTAGTGACTTAGTTTTTCTCAATTCAGGATGAAATTAGAGCCAGATAAAATATATAGTATAAAATTACAACAGGATATTATACAAGTGGTAATAGATAACAATACGAAATTTCAAATGAATGAGAGCCAAAGTGAGCGCTAAAAGTATTCAGCAACATCCGCTCTTGGTTGATTCAACAGGTCGGCCGGGGTCTATTCTTGTGTTACTAGTAGTGTCGGCGCTTGCACTAGGCGGACCAACGCGGTTTTTGATTTCTGAAGCCATTGTGATGAATGCCTGCTCCACATTGGTAGCGTTCTTTGCTGACGTTTCTAAGAATGGAATTCCCAATGTGTTTGCGTACTCCTGGGAACAACCAAAGAAAGAAATTAAAAATCTATCTTTGTTCAACAAGCGTTGTAATTACTATATTGTGTACCTACAGTTTCTGGCTGGAAAACGACATTAAGAAATAAAGGGAAGCAAAAACACATCTTCCCTTGGGTCCTACAAGTGAGGAATTTTTTTAAAGAGAGGTTTGAAACATAACTACTTAGCTTAATGAATTCTTTATCTTGTGGCACTCAAATTGTAAATTGCAGGATCCAGAATATTATGAATCACAGACGCTTCATGGCATAAAAATCAGCCAGCACTTGCCCCTGTACTCTTTTTATGTGATCAGACGTTTTTTCTTTTCACTTGGGTGATAATTCACTGGAGTGTTAAAGGCACTTCTAAAAGTTCCACCGAATTAAGCTACGACAAGAATGGGCATTGAATCTGTAATAGAAGAGCAATTAGAGGTGCAGAAACTTCTAAGCTGTGCGACCATAGATTGTGTGCAAAATTGAGAAGCCAGCGAAAAAGGGAAGACCAGCTCACGTCAGCGGAAAAACGAAAACACTGTTCCTTTCAAGAGAACTAATTGATAGTTACTATTGCACCTGAATATGGAAGTAAAATAGATTTAGTCATGAGGAATTTAAATACCTTGGCAGTTTCATAGTCGACAACTTTCTTGGTTGTAAGGTCACATTTGTTCCCGACGAGTAATTTGTTGACATTTTCACAGGCATAACGATCAATTTCTTCTAGCCATTGCTTTAAATTATTGAATGATTCAGCATCTGAGCAGTCATATACAACAATGATTCCATGAGCGCCTCGATAATAACTTGATGTAATTGTGCGGAATCGTTCTTGACCAGCTGTATCCCACTGAAAAATTAAAACAAACATTTATCTCAGGGCTGTAGCTCTTGGTGCGTTACCTTTGGGTGACTACCAAGTGTTTTACAAGACTTAAAATACAATACTGATATCGAAACTGCACTCGAATGCGATATTTTCTCTCTAAAAAAACCACGCCTTTATTACGATGAATTTCTTTGTTAAAATTGGTGAGTGCTTTAGTCTCCTGACAATAGAATTGCGATCTCAAAATTCGAGAAAAATGATGAGTAGCTAAAGAAATGGAACCAATTGATGCGATTTATCGTATGCCGTTCTGACACAAAATATGGCGTCCATCGAATCATCTTAAGCATTCTGATACATATTTCCTCTTCAAAATTTCACCTAGAAGACGATTCCTACAAAGAAAATTACTGAATTTCACTCCTAAGAGAGTTCATAAATTACATAACCCTCTTTTAAGGCATTTTAACCCCCCCCCCCCCTTTGACAGTTTTGCAACATAGGTCTCTATCCTTTAACTGGTAAAACCAAAATGGCGTAATGCCCTCCTCGACCCCCCTCTTCCTAGAATGTTACATGATTTAGGAACACTCTATGTAAATGCATTTATTTAGCACTGGTTTAAAAACATTTGAAATTTCCGCTTACAAAAAAATCATAGTATTCACAAATATCATGCAATGCAACAGTTTTCCTTCTTTGCCATGACATCACCGATGTTTAAACAACATATAAAAGCTGAACCAAAGTGCCAAGACTGAGGTTGCCATATTTTTGTACCGCTGTGAATGTTGCGGTAGCATTCAGTGTGCAATTTATCTACAGTAGTTGATCGTTTTTTTTAAATCAGCAGGAAATATGGATTTAAGCAATGAAAAATATTAATACCTAACGAAGGAGTTACTTTTGATAATTTTTGCTGCACATATTTTGTTTTACATGAATTTGGATGAGAAAACACACATCTACATGCTTACATTTGTACCTTGCCTAGTGGTTAAGTGATCTTCCATCTGCTAAAAATTTTTGCTGTTTGAGGGGGACAGACCACTTGGATACATTTTTTTAATATAGGATTGAAGGAATTGAATATCTGGTGATATTTATATTTTGTAAATTTAGGACCAGCTATGTTTACAAGGTGCCTGAACAGTAATTACAAGAGGTCAGTGACTTCCTTTTCCAATACAGTAGGTTCAGTTTTACTCATGTTTCCTTGGAGCAGTTGAAAACATACGTAAACTAGGCTCACAATTTCTGCTTTAATAGTTGTTGCTGTAATATAAGGAGAAATTCACGCACAAATGCAAAAATTTGGGGGGATCTTTAAAGTCCATTTAACGGTACGCTAGAAATCACTGAATAAATTTGTAATCGCAGAAAAATTACTAGCAGAAGAGTATGCTGTAGAATGTTGTGGATTGACATTAATTAGCAGTTCAGCAGATCTTCAATGTTTCAATTTGCTTTTCCTTACATCCGTAGCATAAAGGAATGCCCTTGGAAAATATCTCTCAAAAGACATAATCGCATACTGGCAGGGAAATAGCAAAAACGTGTACCTCGGTTTGCGACGCAGCAGACTTCCAGTCATAAATGATCTTTTAGACGGAAAAATACTAGACTTCATGTCTTGGAATCTTTCCTGATTTTCCCTCACTATGTGAAAAATATTCTGCAAAAATTTTGAGCAATTGTGTTGTTTTCTCTTTTGATAAAATAAATCAGGAGCGGATATTTTAAAATACTGAAAAAGAGATACACTGTAGATTTTTGCAGTCTCACCATCTATATAAAATCTGTCGTCTATCGATAGTAGAATAAAATCACCAAAAGACAAGAGTATAAAGTAGACCTAATCAGCATCTGTTCATTCAAGTCAACGTTTCAAACAGAGACTCGGTGATAGTTGGAGGTAGGTGCCACATTGCCCTATATTGCTTTTCTTGCGTCTTTTTCATACCTTTTTTTTTTTTTTTTTTTTTTTTCTACTACTTCAAATACCACACAAGTGGTAATCCTTGCGCTTCCAGTTAGAGCCCCTCCCCCCTCCGTCCCTACCATGTACCAGCCCAAGGCAACCGTTGTTTGAGACCATCAAACTCGGGTCGCCTAGCCGGGAATCGAGCCCGGGACCTCCTGATTGTAGAGCCAGCGCTACAACCACTACACCACAGGAGGCCGACAAACCTTCCAAATTCCAAATTCCATACCTTCCAAATTGAATTAAATCGATTGAGCAACTGTATTCCTTCTTCAAAACATCTTTCGACACCCAAAATAAAACGAGCTTTATTCCTCTACTGAAAATCAGTTTTTAAAAATTCTAAAGAGCTCATGATTTTTGTACCGCTATGAATGTGTCATAACCATTAATTGCCAATTTTGTAGCCAAAAAAAAGATACTTTCAATTTCAGAAAATAAGGAGAATAACTTACAATTTGCAGCTTGATAGTTTTTCCATCTAGGTCAATAGTCCTGATTTTCTGAAAATAGAAGTAAAAGAAAAAATTATAGACCATCAACTCTCTGAAGCATTGAAACAAATATCAGTCACCCCATGAATGCCAAATGGTTTTTTAAACATTCAGTCTCAAATTAGTTTACATTACAATAATGTATCCCAAACCAATGACACATCAGAAAATAAATTCAAGCAGATACAATTGGCTTGATCCCATTGAAGAGAGATTGCGGTCACACAAGTTAAAGCAAATAATCTGAGCGAAGAGAAAATATTAGAGAAAATTTTATATTAAAAATAGACAAACACTGTTTTTGCTCAACTGTGTTTTCAAGACACTAGATCTTTATCTCTGTGCGCTATGACGAGTGCACTTTACCCTTTTCATCACTAATTTCCTGCCTTTTACAGGTTTTCTAGGACATATAAAGAACTTGTCACCCACTATCACTTCAGATGAATGAAAAATAAAAATTCGGATAAAAGTTCCAGAATTTTTGCAGTCTTCACATTTTTCCAAACAACCAAATTGCAGCAAAACAGTCCTGTAGTGGAGCAAACCTGCAGCCCTGTGGCCGTTGCTAAATTATGGAATTAAATCATAAAAAAAAACATGATAGGAAGATAAAATATTGGATACTTACAAAGTCAACACCGATGGTACTGATGTAACTTTCCGTGTATGTATCATCCTAGAGAAAAAGAGAAAAACAATTAAAAGTGAAGAAAAAGTTTAAAAAGTTACTCCTCATTCATTATGTAGAAATTGGTATTGCTCGCCAACATTAACTTTTGACTCACCCGTTTCAATAGAGATAGCTAGAGCAAAGTCACTGAAGTATTTTGTATTTTCCTGCAGTGGCTGTATTAAGTTTTTTGCTCTTTTTACAGAGAAAAATAATGAGTGAAGAATGGCAGCTCTTCAAGTAGGAAAAAAGAATTCAAGTCAGAGCCGTTGATGGAAAGACCCAAAAATGCACATGCTTGAAGTTTTTGACCACATTCAGGAAAAATTCCATGAACAAAATGATCAAAATTCCTTGACTTCTTATAATGACAAAGCACGCATAGAACTGATGATGAAAAATAGTGTACATTCATTGGAGAATACACTAAAACTTAAGGGATTAATTTAACTATGAATGACAGAAACGTCCACTTTTTTTTTTGTAAGGTGTTAATCATTCAATTGACTAAAACAGCAATGCCTTAAGGGAAATGATTCCTCTATTCACTATTTAGTACATGACTTAGAGCACTGTACTCAAAACCAGACCGAGATTCAGTTTGATTGTGCAGACAGCCCTGGTTTTTTTTTTCAAGATTTCAAGTTTTAAGATTTTCAAATTTCCAGTCTTATTCTCTTGAAGAGACCGACAGGCAAGTGCCTACTTTCATTCAAAATTACGTTAGCTGAGAGGTCTCTACTACACCTGGTGGATTTATCATAGTAAAATATTTTGTGATAGGTGAAAAGCTGGGTAGAGTATAAGGAAGAGAAAAAACCTAAGGAGAGAGCGAGGTTGCCAAAGTGTGCAATTCATTGTGGATATTTTATTTGAGTTTTAATGGAGGAAAGTGCTAATTGCTTAGCACTATCTGGCAACAATGGGAGAGAGAAAACAAATATTATAGATTCAATTTGCGTCTTTCTTCTTAGACCTAGAAACAGACTTGTCACATGGATCAGCAGGACCTCTTGTGAACTAGTTGAGGGGTCATGTGCGATTTTCTTTTTGGTCATTTTCTTTCGTGCAAGCTGTTCTCCTTGACATTGCCAGCTGTCACATGAATTTCAATTTATGGCCTCTGCAGTGGAACAAAAGCTTAAGATTTGTAAAATGGTAGAGATTGAAGTAGTAAAATAAACTTACAGCAAATCTTAGCAGTAAACAGGATTTTCCAACACCTGAGTCTCCGATCAGAAGCAGTTTGAAAAGATAATCACTGAAAAAAAAACAGAGAAAGGATTTGTCAGAAAAAAATGAAGAGATTACTCTCACAAGAGAACTAGACAACGCTTTAATAGGAAGCATAAAAATTACAATATAGCGGGAGCTACATACATATGATGTCTAAAAAGTCTTGTCGTCTCTTATGTGAGCCAGCATATAAAGCCAGCAAATTGTGGGTTGTACAAGCTAAAAGATCATTTCACTGCTTTCAAATGCGATATTGTTGAGCTCATTTGGTCATCAATTCACTTGATCATGCCGTGAAAGGAGTACAGACACGTTTTTTAAGTGAGAAAAAACAAAGCTAACTGCTATTTAGTACCACCGAAGCTAACTGTTGACAACCAATGTCATTGTCACAAGTTACAAACTTTTCAAACACACATCCTGAGAAATGGTGGAAATTACACATTCTTTGATGATGCACCATAGTAATGCGCATCCATATGCGTAGAACTTTACACGAGAGTTTGTACTTCCCGAGGATTACATGAGCATACTGCTAGAAAATCCCTGTGACTTAGCTTTTTGACCAATTACACTCAACTAAGTTGCGTAAGAAGGCTAAAGAAAAGTCCTTGAAGTTTGTTTAACTCCTATTTTGCCCGCTTATCTGTTTACTCTTACAAGAATCAATGAAAAGGTTTTGGGAACTTGTTTGGTCTAATATTTGTTGAGTTACAGCAATTTTAAGGCAATAAGCGCATGTTCATGTAACCTCTCGGAGAATGTGGAACCTTTTTTTGAAGAAGGAAAGAAATAACTGAAAATTTAAATTGTGATTCTCAATGATGAGCTTTGGTGTAATTAAGTGCCACTTAGCTTTGATTTTCCGCTCTAAAAAAAGGTGTAAAATTTTCCCGAGCATAACATGAACACATCGCCACGCCTCCTTGAATGTTTAACCAAATGAGCTCAACAAAGTCGTGTTGAAAAGCTAAGGTAATGATCTTTAACTTGTACAACACACCGCTCTGGCTTTATTTGCTTGCTCTACAGTGAGTTGATGACAAAACTTTTGTAACACCCTATGGGGATACTAATAACTTAGAAGCACCGTATAAAATTACTTCAGATGATTCTTTCATGCACTTCTCTCGAATGGTCATTAAAATATTTCAAGTCAGAAACATGAAAAGCATTGAGGAAAAAACCACAGAGGAGGATTATCCTAATTCTGTATCAACGGTGGTAGAGCTATTCCGTTCATATGTTAAAACATACCATTGTTAGTTATACGGTCCAGAGTAAGTACAGTCCATGGTAAAGAAAAGTTAATTTTCTGAAAGTTTTTGAGATGCTACTTATGCAATAAGATTATTCTACGGCACTACCACAGGCAGAACTTCATTGTCCGACTCTTCTCAAGATTCAATAGTGAAACTAACCTGCCCGCTGATAATAATAAGTGATATCAGCAATGACTGACCACATTTTCGAAGGATCAGAAACAAAATGATATGCCTCACAAGTTCCATTCCTGACACAATTAAGTAATAGGTTCTATTTTGTCATTCCCCAGATAACAGTAAAATGCACACGCACACCTCTCTTATTTGAGATGATAGGGTAAGGTGTTGAAAAAATCATCAAAGTATTTTCCTAGAAATTTGAATTTTCGACAAAAGTTTTGCAAGTAAAGGAGCCTTATCAACAGAGGAAGCAAGTACGAGTCATCCGTTTAGAAACCATGATATGTATACATGAGAATAATGTACTTCTCATCAAAGATTGGCTCTGGAAATATGATTTTGTTGGATGCCCAGTCACAGATTACCGATGAAATTGTTACATAAATGACAGAGGAAAATCAGCTACTACTCCACAAAGATGCAACTGTAACTTGGGTAAGGTAAAAGACAAAAGCTTTTGAGTCAGCGACAGCCAAAGATCAGACTGGACTTGTTTTCTGTTTCCATTGTAGAAAAACCTACTTTCTTCAGGTATAATCATAGGCTGATCAAAGTCCTCTCAGAGGTAACATTCATACTTAAAGGCGTTTTCAGCCCTCAACACATAATTCTGGGGGTGGAAAATAACTCCTCAGTAGATGAAAAAGTGACTTTCTCATCAACAGCAACAGAGCCCTGATAATGATATAATTGAGTCATAAGGTGAATTGAAATCATTGCTCAGGGAAAGAGTGGGTGAAGGAAGTTATGCCATTGACTTTGTGGGAAAGTGGGATTTGATTAGAACAGGTCAAAAAGAGGAAAACTCTATGTTCTGAACGAGGAAACTGAGAATCAATCTACGGTCGGAATGACGGAATTGAGCAACTTGAAGAGAGCCCACGTAAACATGAACAAAGACGGAAGCAAAATAGAAGGGTTACAATACTTACTATTCAGGATGCATTTTGGCTGGAAAATGAAAACGAAATTGTGAGTAGAAAAAAACTTAAAGCGATCACAGAGAAGAGAGAACGGCACGAATTCACGACGATTTGACTTTGATGGAATGACTAATCCACCAATTTATCTAAATACGCACTCTTGTGACCAGTGACCACCGACTCATGAAATATCCTGTCTGACACTTCAATATGGCCACGGTTCACAGAACAAACCTCAACCAGAGGCGGAACCGAGGCGGGCGGATTGGAGGAACTCAATATGGCGAATTCTTCAACTTTGAGCGGGAACTTTTGAAAATTGGTGTCTCCTTGATTTCCGCGGAAAAAACTTCCTAATGATAACCCGGGATTTCTTCTCCCAAGATTCTCAAAGGCAGAACAATATTTTCCTCCTAAGTTTGAGAACAAAATCAACTTTCCCATCTTCTGTATGCCTCTACAATCTCAAGGCAACTATAAGACCAATAATTTTTAAATTGATTATTTAATACGTAATGCGTTGCCTCCTTTGTCTTGTATCATCCCATGGACAAAAACAGGCTTCAAATATTCCACTCACAGGATGGGTTCTGACCTCTCGATCAATTTCTTCTTTCTTTTGAATATTAAATATTATTGATCGATTCATGATACTATAAGTCAAATTTTAAAATTCCATATTGTCTTAGGAATCAAGAATGAAGTGGAACTCATTAAAGTACTTTTATTAGCTTACGTTCCTGATTACTAAAATCCAATTTTTACACACATTCATTTTTAGGAAAAATTGGACATGCTGAAGTTGGATTTTGTCTGCATTATTTCCCCTTCAACTTTATATAAGATCACACAGGTCAGATTTCAAAGCACCAGCAATGGTGTGCTTCTAATTGTAAGTGTATCAGTTTACTGTGCTGCAGATTTTCGGTTTCATATTACGTTTCAAAAAAGATTTAATCATCGTTTTCACGAACAATTACATGTACTTTTCTTTGATCTGATTCTCTAAAAATTTGTTTTTTGAAAACAATTTCTTACAGTATACTTCTAAGAAATGGAAAACAATTGGAAATTACAATTTCAATCAAGAATGTTGAAGAATTCAATGTTCAAGAATTGAAGAATTCAATTCCCCAATCAAGATGTGCAGTTTTATACTTTTGCTGTAACATCATCATTGTGATGATAACACACAATTTTTCAACAACAAATCGTTGTAACATTTTCTTAAAGAGTGCTTTCTAATGTTATAGGATGAACTTATCCGGCAAAATTCTAACAAATAGGAGGTACTTCATGTCAACTGTGAAAGTTGTAAATCCTCAAAGAAAAATTTGATTGAACAGAGTTTTGATGAAACGATTGAAGAAGGAAGAGTAAAAAGAGCATAATACTTGACAAAAATTTATTCATGGAAAAAAACAGCTGGAAGAATTAACCGCGGTTAATACTAAAAAAGTAAGTAAATAATTAAAAAAGATAAAATGAGGGGTCTGAACTAATACAGAGAGAGAATGTAAAAGGTGGTTCAAATGATATGACGGAGCCAGCGGTTTAAAAATTTTGATTAAACTTATATTCACACAAAAACCATACATACAGCCATGGCAAAATTAAAATTCATTTGAGAACTGCTGATCAATCTGATCTTCCATTTTACAGAATGTTCTCTAATTCCAACACAAAACACATTCCTTACATAAATGCACCAGACATTCTGATCACAAAGTGGCCAAAGTACATACTTTCAATATATATCTATCAACATCACTTTTTCTTGTCAAAGATAAGAAAATCTTGAGTTAGCTTATTGCTCACATACTTCATTGCTACAATCGGTTTCTCTCTTTTTTCCTCCTTTTTCTTTTAACAAATTTGATATAATTTTAAGTAACAACTTTAAAAAATGTAATACAATCTGATGCATGATGTTGTTCTATACATTATTGTTTCATATCAATTCGTCACCAATCAACTATTATGTCGTTGATACACACATTATGCTTTTAATAGGCAAAATATTATGTTAACATTACATGAAATTTACAATATGTTAACATAGGCATAACATTGTGTTATGCCTAGCCGCGATGATGTTATGCGGACTCTAATGACATCTGATGACAGTGAAGCAATAAGCAAAGGAAAAGTCAGAGATAGTAGTCAATGAAAAATTTAAATAAATTCATCTGGCTCTCGCGGAGCATCGAGATCTCTGTAATGGACTATCGGGCGATAGTCTCCACCCCCACGGCCACGATTGTACGCCCTTGGCCTGGCATATCCACCATATCCACCTCGTGAATAAGGTTGATAGCCTCCATAGCCATACTGCATGTGAGGAATAAAAGCAGGCGGTACTTCTGCAACTGGCTCTTTTTTCATTTGTTTGTTCCCTGGGTGTTCTGGCAATTGAGGTCTCTTGGGGTCCCGTAGGTAATTGTTGAAATATTCAACCTGCAATATCATAGAAAAATGTTTTAAGTGAAGTCATTAGCAATAAAAGCTTTAGAAGTCTTTTCTTACTCCTAGTGTCTCTTTCCATTTCACAGAATGTTCTTTAGTTCCATCGCAAAATTTAATTGTTCAAATAAAATTGTACAAAACAAATCGCCACTGACTGGCAAAGCAAAAAAGAGGCTCTATTCTACATTCACAAACAGATGAGAGGGTACATTACAATTGGACTGAGTTAAGCAGAAAGGAACCAACCCACATTTTGGAAAAAATTGAGTTATGAGTGGTTTTCAACTCAACCACTGCTCCACAATCTATCGCCAAAAATTCAGTGTTTTTGTTGAAGCAAATTTTGCAGAAATTGAACTTGAAGTTTATCTTTTACATCGAGTCCTATGGAGGAGCCAAACTTTAAACCTCTTTTTCTCGGTTCGATCCCGATGTGGCTTGGTTCCTTTCTGTTTAACTCCGTCCAATTGGAACAATAAATACAGGAACGTAAAATAAGAATAATGATTGTTACTGACACAGCGTTGAAGATTTGTACTGAAAAACTTTTAAATTGAAAACTAGGGTAGACGTGCTTGCTATTTAAAAAAAATAGAAAGACAAATTTCTCACCTCTTTTTTGACTTCTTCTACTTTCTCAGCATGCTTGTTAAAGATGTGCTTCCTGACAAACTCTGGACCTTTGAACTTCTTGCCTGACAATGGGCACAGCCATTTGTCTGTTGCCAGTTCCTGAGTATTAGCTGCAATAAACTTCTCTACCTCTGACTCAGTGTCTTTCGCACCCAACATTTGAAGTTCCTCATTCGTTAGTTCTGGAGGTTGAAAAATCAGAGACTGCATTTTGGCCTCGAAATTTTTACAGTAGTCACTGATTTCCTGTTGTGTTGGCTGTATCAAAGTGAAAGAACCAAATAATGATCAGAATACACAAAATAGAGTAGAGCAGAGATTACAATGGGCAACACTTACATTTTTAATGCCTTGTAAATAAATTTTACAATTCATAGTTTAAACCTCTAAGAGAACTTTTTGGCACATCCAGAACTGTAGAATGTCTTTTGCAATCTAGCCATGCTCCTTGAGAATAATTTAAACATTTGAATTAGTATGCTGAGGCATTCTCAGGACTTTGGAATGCAAGAGGGCAGCTGTTTCATTAGAGAGGGTAGCCGGTAATTTTTTGCCTGCTTTCCACTGGTGCTGGCTCTACAATTCTACATGGCCTGTTCCATCTACAAAATGTGGAGACCTAAGAATAATACACAACAATAGAACGAATAATTTAACGGAACAAAACACAAGAAAATGGGCAACAGAGGCTGAAAAACAAACAAAGAGAATGCCTGGGACATTTTGAGGTAGTTCAAGTCCCCTCCTCGACCAGGAAACAAAAAATTCAAAAATGTATAACAATCAAAAACCCCTTGGACCCTCATTCACAATAACAAGAAAAGAAAATCACAATTTTTGTGATCATGAATAGGGTTTAAGGGGTTTTTGATTTGAATATTTTTGGTCGAGGAAGGGGTTGAAATCACCCTGAAATGCCCCAGGCATTCTGTTTGTTTTTTAGCCTTGGTTGCCCAATTTCTTGTGTTTTGTTTGTAGAGAGCTTATCTGCGACTGAAGATGGGCCAGTGCGTATGAAACTGCTATTTTCATATTCATGTGTTTTTTTTAATTCATATTCTCTCTGGTTATAAAATTTTATAGGCAGGAGTCAAAGCAGTTTGCTTTTTTTACGACTAGGATGTTTCAGACTTTGAATTCGAGAATTGTGAGCTGCATTGGGCAGTTAAGCTCCAAGGACATGAACCTAAGGCCTATTTTTAATCAGGGTTCAAAGATTTGAATCAGTGTGGTGAGACCACACAAATTTTCTATGAAAAATTACATGTCCTACACAATGATTGGGCAGTAAATGCTGAGTTCAGAAGATTGATCAATGACGAACCTTGTTGGCGGGGGCAGGCGAACGAGTGTGCATTATTCCACATCTATTTGGCATTTCATCTTCGTTGGGATACTCACAATGGTTGTAATAGTCCACACTATGAACTATTCGTAGATAAAATAGCAATCTATCTAATACCTAGGGGGAAAAAAAGGCACAGATGTATATTAAATTCGTCCCACAAAAAATTGCATATGCTAGAAAGTCATATGTATTGATCTTATGGATTTTGGCTCATTGATGACAGATATTTCTCACAAAACACATGATAAATCATTCATACTATGAAATCAACACAAAATAAAAAAATCGTACAACAATATTTGTCTTGCCTGTAAGTGCCTGATATCGGAATTCTTTTAGAATCCTAAATTATGGAAATTTAATGTTATTCACATTGCACTGACTACAAGACAGATAAGATTTGATTCTATTATATCATCCACAGGATGAAATGTATGATACTTTTGTAGGTATTTTTCAAAGTGACTCAAAACCTCTGTTTCAATATTAGGTTTCTTCATGTCAATGCACAGGCACAAACATTGATAGAAATGAAAATTGATCTAAGGTAGGTAAAGGAACCTTTAAAAGATTGATGTCCTTTTCCTCTGTCGCGTCCGGTTCTGATGACTGACCCAGAAGTTCTTCTTCTTCGGCACTCGCTTCTTCAATTAAGTAATCAGTGATATTCTGCAGCACAGGATTCAATGATTTCAGTCCATAACCCTCCTGAAAATAATTAATTCAATGAATTTCCGACATCAAATTGAAGCTGGGTAGTCATAGAATTGGCAGATTACTTTGATACAAAAGGATGGAATATTAAGTTTGTGAGGTGTCAGATGGGATCATTACATGATAATTTTGGCAGCTAAAGGCAAAAATAACCTGATAAGGAGTGTTTTATAGTGTTTTTTCTTGTCAAGAATAATCTGAGTGTTCCTCCAGTAACTATCAGATTTTCAGAGGATTTAATTTTAAGAAGAAAAAAATCAGGGTTTTTTGAGCAGAAAAAACAATTTTCTAAAAATTTGACGTTGTAAAATACATGAAGGCTACACATGTGCGTTATTCTTTCTTTCCTTTATTCTTTCTTATCTACGATAAGAATACTGAGATGTAGCTCAAATAGAACACACAAATCGACTTTTAATCATCTTTTGCCTAATAATATATTACAGTAGTATCAATTGATATAACTGGGAAAACAAATGAACTGAGCCTCTCTAAAAATTAGAGCTCATTGGCAAAGCCATCGGAGTTTCAAGAGTATTAATTGACAATCATGTTAACAACGCATCAAAAAATTAGAAATGTGCTCATCATAAATTAGGAAAATAAAATTTTAAATGCAAAAGGCACGGTTGCTATGAGTAGGCAACTAATATCAGTTTTGCGAGGTAGTTGAGCCAAGCATTTCATATGTAAAAGCTGGGCAAATTTTTCTAAAATCGAAAAATTCGCAATTCCAGATGATATATCACCACAAACTCCAAAAAAATCTGGTGATCACAAAATCGAGGTAATTGCAAGAAACTTCTAACAGTGTCCTTGTGGAATACATATGGTAAACCTCGCTAAGATCGTTTCATCGGGACCCAGATGAAATTTTAACCGAGTTAAGCGGTTACCGACTTACGCGGACTGCCACATATTCTGCAGCGCTTTTTCAAATTTATGCGCCCATAAATTGTACAAACGCAAACGTGCGATGTAGAATGACTTGTAGGAGTGTTTTAGGAGAGCCATTTGATCGAAGAAAATGGTACTAAAGAGTAAAATTTCATGAGATGCATGGCCACATGATAAATTGCGTGTTGTAAGTGACATGTGCATCATGAAGTCAACGTAATCGTTTGTTGGGGTGCCGCGCGTGAATGCGCCCGGAGCGGGGAACGGCAATGCCATATGTTATGGGGGAGAGGGGCTGCGTGCCGATACGAGCGGAGCCTGAGTGGGATCGTAGAGGAGTGAGTATCGGTGAGCATGATGTATCGACCTCGCACTGCGCTTGGGTGCGCCACTCTCGAGATTCGCACACAACCTCGTTGGTCTTAACTTGACCCAATAACCCGACCCCACCGCGCACGGAAACAACTAGCCTTACGCTTGATCACTGTGTGACTATCGAATAAAAACAGGTCCGAGATGGAAAATTTCACGCGAGTAAAGCGGGTTTCAGAAACTTACGCAAACCGAGATACGAGACTTATTTAGCATAGTGTTATATGGGTGATAAACGGGACCGGGCGATTCTACCCACAAAAGCGGTTACCGCTAATCCGGAAACCGACCTTAGCGAGGTTTCAACAGTACTTAGTGAGGGCATGGGAGGAATCAAACTTCAAAATACAGTAAATGGAACTTTTGCTATGGAATAAAGTAAGAATCACCTGTTGTTCTTTATTCTCCGGCACCCAAAGGCTTGAGCGAGAATCCAAGTTTTGAATTATGTTTGCCGCTAGTTTCATATCATTCCGAATGATTTGTTTCAGTGATGTTAGTCCCATAACACTTCGTATCCTCCGACTTAGATCTCGATTAACAATAGCTCCAAGTTCGCAGTCACGTACCTGAAGTCAAAAAGAATGGGTAGGTAACATCTAATCTATCTAGGGAAGAAGCTCATACAATTTTCCCACTGCCCTTTTCGAGGAAAGGGATTGAAGATAGAAGATTACTAAGAAAGCAGTTCAAAAAATCAAAAGGACGTTCAAAGAGGTATCAATGGGGATATCCACGATCATAGTATTTCACGATCATCATTTCCAGTCACTTGATAACATTACATGATAAGGTGACTAAAGGTGAAAAATTTAATTTATTTGAACATTTAATTCATAAAACGCATTAAACCTCAATGCAGACATTCCTCATTATGAGTGAGTTTGCCACTCACAAGTTTTGCATCCTTACAAATTGACAATTGCTACCCAGTCTCATAATTTGTGAGCTCCAGTGCTAAAAATTCATTAGAAGCATTACAACTTATAGATCAATCGACAGAGATGAGTTATCCTTACCCTAATATTATTGAGATGCCAACAGATTTCCTTAATATTTACATCTCTCTGGAAAGTGACCCAGCCTCGCCTGAACCACCGCCTTTCAGGTTGCGGATCAGCTATTGCTGTCCTTAGGTATCCAGCGTACCGTTTACAAAGCTGAAATGAGAAAAATTGATGATTCAAGATTAGACATGGTGGGAAAGCTAGAAAGCTATTACTTTCATATTGCCTCTGAAAATGACACATTTCTTTGAAAAATTGAACAAAGTGCACGAAAAGATGTTACAATTTACAGAGGTTGTGAAATAGAGGATCGATACAGAAATAACTCATAATCCATGTTGATGTGAAAAAATAATAAAAAACTAAATCAGACCAGACCGCCCCAAAAATCAGAGGCTCTTGTCCACCACCAAATTATGAATAAACTGAATGGTCATTGATAGCATATAATGCAACACTGATCAAATAGAAGACAGGAATTTTCATTCAGATTGTTGTTCATGTCTTGGTTTTTTCATAAGTTTACCATGAAGCAAACATTAGATGAATTTAGAAACAATCAGTAACAAGTTAAAATATGTTAAAAAAATACACTTAGATGAAACTGTTTCCATCCAGTAATCCTCTGTCATGTAGCTTATGATAATGGATGACCAAACTTCAGATGAAACTTAAGCTTAAAAATAGACGATGGCTGATTTGCGGCCATGTTTGAGTTTGAGTTCGCATTTGCAATACTAAAAGTACTGATTTAAAACTCAAAGAAAATATTAAGAGATGAACTCACATCTTCGATTTCTTTCTTGGTAATGGAAGGGGCTAAGTTCCTCAGGAAGAGAGAGGATGTTCTATGGAGGGCTCTCGGTTTCAACTCTTCTGGTTTGTCGTCCTGAAAAAATATAGCAACATACATGAATGTCATTGACAACTTTGAAATACTTGAATAGGGTAATGAATCCGCCATGGAGATTCCATGAGGGCAGTGAGTAATGGTTGGAAATCTGGCCAAAGGGATAGGCTGAATGAAAAAATATTAGGTACTAGACACTGAATGAAACAAGATGAAACAACTAGAATTCAAAAACTGGAATTCCTTAGAAGCCTGGTATGTTTCTACATGTGAAAGAGAACACAAATCAGAGACAGGAGAGATCAAAGCAAAATGGCCCATTCCAGAACGTTCCCACTTGGCTATAACTGTAGAGCCCTGGCTTAACTTTGAGGTGCTTTCCTCAAATAACCTCAACTTTCCTCAACTTGGCATTAAAATGTATTTCCTCAACTAATAGGTATTACCAAAACCAAGAGGCAATAGTTACGTTATTTTGACGCCAGATATGTACTATGGAATAACTTTCCGAGTTACACTTTTAGTAATTTGTTAGGGTGCTGGCGAGGGGCCAAACATAAATTAAGTGCAAAGTTAGAACTTCATCCTAAAACTTTAAAAGTCATAAGGAGAGAAACTCATTTTTAGCAGGGGTCTAGACCTCTAGACCTACTTGATGTAAAAACAATTGTTTCTTACAAATGGAAAAGGAAATGGAGAGAAATTTGATTTACCGTTTTGGTGTCCTCTTCTTTGTTCTCATCAGTTTTTAAACCAAGCTCTCCACTTTCTCCACTGGAATCTTCTATTACGACCGTTTCTTTTTCTTCAAGATCCACTCCTTGTTTTGATTCTGGAATTTATGAGCAAAATAATAAGGTGATTGCAAAAATCTGACCCAAGGAAATTTCAAAATATTCTCATTTTTAAAAAAATGTTTATTTATCTCTCCTCTTTGGCACCAACAATTATACACCATAGCAATGGCTAACAAACAATATCGCCTAACTGACAATTTTGGCAAAAATGAGTAGGCGGCTTTGCTGTATTCTACAGTATAAAAGAAGCAAACTGCTGATTTAGTTTTTTTCTAACTCTGTAGGGGAACGCCTTAATGATGCTGTAATGTATAAAAAATGAAAAATCTAACCTTAAAATTACAAAAATGGCAAAGTCTTCTCTTCATTCTGCAAAAACTTCCGTTTACAGATAAGCGGTATTGTTCGTTAATCATCGATAATCCTTTTATCTTACATGTTGAAGGACATTTTTCTGGCTACCCATGTTCTTAGCTGATAAGAATGATCAAACAAAAAGAAATGAGGGACTACCCTCCCTTGTTGTGATATCATCAGATTCTAAAAACTCCACAACCAAAAAGCGAATTCGCCTGAAGAGATCATCACCTGGATTCCTACTCTAGGATAAAATTTTTGGTTGCCTCATACCTTCAGTTTCTTCCTGATCCTGTTGCTTGGTAGTTTCGCTCTCTGCTTTTTCTTCAGATTTTTCGCCATCTTCAGAATCTTCCAATTTACTTTTTACTTCCGCTGTGCCCTCCTCTGTATCCATTTTTACGTCAGTATCTCCATTTTCTACAGGAGGAGATTTCTTTTCGTCTCTGTATAAACATGGACAAATTGGAGTTACATCACAAAATTGAGAAGTACTCAAGTTGACATTTTACGATTCATTTTGATTCTGTCTTTCTGAGTAAAGGTAAGAGGTTGAGTCCCAGGACAAAATATATTAGAAACAATGCACTGATGGCTTCTACTTGAGTGAGGCCTACTTTAAAGGATTATCAATAACCTTGGAGCAATACTGAGGATGATTATTCCTAATTAGTGATTCAATGTTTCTTTCATCAATCGAGTGATGATCAGACCTTTTTTCACCAGTAGGGCATCTGCCCAATGCTGGGCGGATATTTTCTAGAAATAGAACACATATTCAAGACCTTGTACCTTTCTCCCATAGGGTTCCAAGCAAATTTTGGGGGAAAATTTCCCTGACTCCTAAGTTCTTCCTAGAGATTGGAGTTGAAGTTTTCTCTTCCTTTTTTTGAAGAGAAATCTCACATGCTTCATTCTAAATTAGATTCTGATGGGTGGCACTGTAGGAAACCACTGAAAATTTCTCTTTTTGGGATGTCGATCTGTGGATGCCGCCCAAACAGTATCAGGTAATGTAAACTAGTTTTGAGTTCTGAATTCCAAACTCACTAGCGAGAAATTAAAAATAAGAAAATCTAAAGATTAAATATTAGGGATCTCGTTTTGTTTCTTTGTTAGTTCTTTGTCTATGTCTATAAAAAATTCCTGATTTTTTTTAACTAACTGGGAAATTCTATGACTTTTACAAGTTTTAAAGTTGCTATTTTTTCCTGATGCTTTCTGAGTTTCCAGACAGCAGAGCACCTTGTTTAAAAATTGATTTGCTGGTGAATAATTCAATGGATTCCGCTTTTGGGACAAACCATGAACGTTATCAAAAACCTTTTCATTGGTCTCTTCCTTTACTTACTTTTCAGTAGCGGACTAGGACCAAAAAAAAACCAGGAATACAAATCAAAATTACCCTAAATATTGATGAACCAACTGGAATTTTTCTAATGTTCCTGCCTGCCTGGAACGGCCTGCTTACCTCTCGGAATCCGTTGCTCATGAATTCTTCCAAATATAATATTGTCTAAGTTTTTATCATAGGAAATAGTTGTTGACATTACGTGTTATCAATAATGACTAAATAATGATGTTTTCTTCTATTTCCGTTTTCTAAATAAATTTTATATTCTTCACTAAACATTGAATAGATAATTGCTGCCTCCTAAGAAACAATATATTGGTTATAAAAACTAACTTAATATCTCCCCTTGATCAGTGAATAAAAAGTGGAAACAGAAAGAACGACTGATTTCAAACTTTCTTACCCTTCATCATCAGATTTATCTTTTTTTGGTGACGCTGGGGGTTCAGATGGAGGTTTTGTTTCTTCAGTTGTTGCAGCGACATCAGGCTCGTCACTGGCTTCTGAAACGATACAGAAGTAAGTTGTTAACTCGAGGATTTACCTTGTCTTTTGATTTTGAGATAAATGTTCCGGAATTTTGAAGAAATTACGACACTGATAACATCTTTCAGGTGTACAGCACTTCAAAATAAATTGAGCATGTACTTTCACTCAAAGAAACGTTGTTCTTAAGCGAGAGAGATGATAAAATAATGAAAACAATGTTGAAATCTCACTGGTGAGCTGAATTTACAATTTTAAACCAGGCCATGGGTGAAATTTTATTCAAAGTATATTGCAAGTGACATTTTGAGGGTGATCTTTAGAGAGCTTTAGAGCTTTAATTTTCATTGTATTTAGTAGTCATTTGAAGAATGCAGAGGAAAAATTCAAGATCATTACTTTCAGGTGAAGCAGAGCCTTCCTCTACAGACTTTGGTTTTTCTTCATCATCATTAACCTTAGCAGTTTCAACTTGTTCAGACCCAGCATCAGGATTATCGCTACTCTTAATTTCTTCTGCATCATCATTTTCGTTTTTAGATTCAGCTACTTCCCTGTGAGAGAAAATAAATAAATTGAAGTCGAAAAAAAAGCAATGGTGCAGATTCATCGGTGCAGCAAAGAACACAAATTTATTTTAGAAAAGTGAATATTTTGGGAATATTTACGGTGGTTGGTTTTTCAAATGAAATTAGGGAGTGCCAACTCCCTGAGGGTTTGTGAGAGGATCGGAAACTATGGCGGTTAGGCATCGCAAAGCACTAGTGAGCACTATAAAAGCGACTAGTATGTATGTGATAATTTTGCTCCGCAGGTGTTACATGTCCTTGGTTAAGCCTTCCGTTGTCAGACTAGAGACATATGCTGCGACTGAGGCGCATTCTGTCAAAAATACAATATGCTTGTGGTTCATTTTCTTGTCTACAGATAGCATATCGACAGCGTCAGTCGGCAATCACATACCTCAGTTTGCAACGTCGCAGACTTCCTGTTATACTTTATTTTTCAAATGAAAATTACTCAATGGCAATTCTTTAAAACTGCCGTGATTTTTCTTCTCTGAGCAAAGAAAATTCTGCATTAATTTCAAGGAATGTTGTCAATTTGTTCTCCTTTAAAAAAGTAACTTAGAGGCAAAGATTTTCAGACACCGTAAACGAGTTATGTGATTGCCGATTTACACCATTGATATGCAACATGCATAATTTCATAAGGGCTAGAGCTAGGATTTGAATATGAGGCGCAAAATGAGAATTTTAGAGCAGGGTTCATGGCACTTCTTTCAGCTTGAGAATTTTCAAGAGTTATGATAAAAGCCTAAAGATAATAAATTTTGAGATACAACTAGAATACTTGCTATTAGAAGTCTCATTAAAGAGCACAATTTGTCCTAATTCAATTCTCCTACCGCAAAACTTACAATTAATGTAAAAAACCTTGAACATGGCAGTTACAAAAGTGGCAAAACCTGTTTTTAATAATCGTGTGCATACATAAATAAATGAAATAAAAAATTATTAACACCAATGTTCAGTACCAAAAATTAAGAGCAATGGGATGATAAAAATTGCTAATACAATTTTTCTTCTTGTCATTTATTTCTGGTATTATTTTATAAATAATGTACTTCCCGGTAAAAAAAATGGGAGATAATGATTGCATAAATGATAATTTTTCAATTAACAGAAATTGAATTTAATCCTGCCATTCATGTTTCTACTTTCAAGATGATTGTGGAGGCAAAATTAAACTTACTGTTTCACGACCTTGGATGCTTCAAGTGTTATTCGTTGGACTGGTGCAACTGGTTCTGGAGACAAAAATGTAAAAAAAAAATCAGACATCAAACAAGCCAAATAAAGACAGTAAACCATAAGATACTCTTTAACTTTTCTGGCCACTAGAACAGAGGTAGAAGATAAAATTTATGAGGCAGCAATGTTTTTCTTTCACCAGACTGGCACCTTCAATTGAGGCATTTTTCAGTATAAGAGTTTGGAGTAATTGCGTCTTTCCAACACAAAATGCGATTTCATCAAAGTCACCTATCCAAAGATACATGGTTTGTACATTGGGGGGCAATTAAAATGAAATGAAAAATGGAGCCATCAGAATACAAGCATGGTAAACTCCTGCTATGACAGCGGGCATCAAGGCCAGTGTTTTAAGCTGGCTTGGCACGGTTTCTCACTTTAATAAAATCACAATGATATAATAAATACAGTTAAGGCCTCATTTTTAGTGTTATTTTCTTGTTAAAATAGGGAATAAATTTTACTATTATAACACTTAAAACTATTATTTAAATTTCGTTTAAATTTTGATGAGACACTGCAAAAAAAAAAAAAAAAAAAAAAAAAAAAAAAAAAAAAAAAAAAAAATACAAATAAAACATATTAGGCGGAAAAAGCGTACTTCATTAAAAGAGCATATTTATAATTGCAATTTTTTAGCAAGTTTTCAAGGCACTAAGTACTTGAAAGTTTGGTTAATACTGCTTGCAGGGGACACCTGAAACCCTAGGGTTCCATTTACAAAGAAATATTCCAAAGTTGCGGGAATAAGACATAACAGACTTACTGACCGATAATGAAAAACTAACCTGGAGGTTGGTCAATGGCTTGCAGATCAAGGTCAGTGCCACCTTCTAATCGGATTACGACTGCATCAAGTAACTTCTGCAAGTTATCAGCTTGATCACTGTCAATCGTCACTTTGTCAATACGCCCATTACCTAAGAATTCCTCGAACACTTCAATTCGTCTCTGGAAAAGCACAAATTTAACTCAGTTGAAGCATGCAATTGAATGAGAAAGGATCTTACATCTTTAGAAAAAAGAAAAAAAATTCTCACCTCCAGCTCTTGTGTTAATTTTTCTTTTGGATATCTCTATACCCTTCCGTTCCTAATATCCCATGATAATTTTTACGGATGACTTCTCACAGTAGAAAAAGGAAATTTTCTGAGAAATAATAAAAGACATACTTTTCAATGAGGCCGAATTTTCAGTCTCGCAGTAAAAGAATTGATTGTATTAAAATAAAGCATTGTGGTGTTTGAATGATTAATCTCCACTTGGACGTCAAATACAAATACTGAATAAGTTGATAACAACTTACTTTGAGCATTTCTTGATGCTCCTGTTTTTTCTTCACCGAATCTTCAGGATGATACTTGAGTTTAAACCTGAAAACATGAACACAAAAATAAGGACTTATAAGTGGTGACAGCATATCAGAGAGACCTTAACAGGGGAGCAAAGAAACAGACTTTGAAAGTGAATTAAAGACATGGACAATTGTTACACCTCAATCGGGTAGGACGGATGGCACAAAAACTTACATTCCAAGGAAAAATTAAATAGAGCTTTGAAGGTTGAGACATAGACCCTGATATCACCTCCACTGTTTTTTATTGACTACTAATGCTTAGGCTTGACTCAAGGCTCTATTTTGTTAACTATAATGACATTAATCTCTCCAAGCGATAGTTATTTTTTCTTAAAAAAGGACACCAAGTTGCATGAGCCTCTTCCTGATTTTTGACGGCTGATCACTAGCCACAAATGATCTACCACCTAAATCCTGTAAGGTCACACCATTCACATGTGACCTTTCCATATTGGTTGAAAAATTGTGCTCACCGCAAAGCCAGTAATGTTCCTTTGCTACAGTCATCACTACAGCCTTGAACGTAAAACGCGACCAAAATGGTTTAAGATGCAGCCTTTTTTTACCCACATTCTTTCAATTTGATGAAATTACGTTTGTATGGGAAAGAACAATTTTTTGGCTGCAAGAAATTAATTACCAAAAACTGGATGGTGATTGAACTGTAAAAAATAATTTTATTTTAAAAACTTAAAATCCTCAGATTAGAGTGACAACAAATTCGAGGATTTTACACAATTTGAAAGGATTCTTTGAAGATGTTTTTACACTTAATTGATAAAAAATAAACCATCAAATGGGGAGCTTACTAAATCTCATACTGAGATGAGAAAATTATGATTAATGCCATGTGAATGGCAATAGGGAGACCCGCGTGTGATAGAGTGTTGCGATGGTCTATTGTTCAGATAGAAATTTTTCAGATGGCAACAACGAGAACAGTAACTGGACTGGAGTCATTAACTGAGAGAATTACATTTTTTCATTTTACAACCTCAGTGGTTAATGACGACTGAGATGGGACACCAAATTCATGTTCACATTTTCAGCGTGAGATAAAACTAAAAACTAGATGCAAATAGTTACAATAAGCTAGTGAAATTAGCAATTAAAAAAAGAATATAATTAATTCTTAATAGAATAAGATATCCTCACCTGCTTGTCAATCAAAGCTGATGACGAACCAAAAACGGCCGTATAATATCAGATGCGCGATCTAATGAAAAATTTTCAAAACCCTAACAGCGGAAGGAATTTTTTGCAGACACTGAACATTTTATGTGACACTTTAAAGCGTTTAAAAAATACGCGACAAAGAACTAAAAGCAGAGCACAAGGAGGCCTAAGGGAATCCTTTCTCCATTCATAGTGGCTGAAATAGAATATTAGTTATCAATGTTTTAACTTTCCATTCCATTCAATAAATCAAGCATGCTTTGAACTCAAGGCACAAATTTTGTTACTTAGGAAAGCTTGAATTAGGATCGCAAAAAAATATTTTTTTGCTGGGAGGATTCAAGATTGAATATAAATTTCACATATTTTCAGGTACTTTTCCCTCGGAACTTTTGCCGTTTTGAGGACAGGATAAGTTTTTTTTTTTTTTAAAAATTTATATGTGCACTCTGTGTCAACCTCAACTCAGAAATTTTTAAATTAGGCTGATTTGAGATAACGAGTTATGTGCAAATACAACCCAAAAACAATAATAGGGAAAATCCTTTAAAACCGATAGAACTTGGAGGATTTATGGCTGAACAATTTACCTCCTCGAGGTCAAGATGAACTTGGTTTTTTGAAGGAAGGAAGGAAAAACAAGGCACACATTTAAAATCTTTTTAAATTACAACTATACCGAAACTAGAAAAATAAAAAGTCTGGAAGAATTTGAAGATTCATGCTGGCATGTGATGACTCCTTAATTAATGTACAGAGATTTTAAGTTAGGGATGCCCAACCGGTAACTGGCATATAGCTTATCACAAACAGGAATGTTTTGGGTGAGTGATTTACAAACGAATACTTCCTGTGACAGAGGGATAAAATGGTAGAGAGAGAGATGAAGAGCAAAGACATTTGCAACTCTGCTTGAAACCAGTTTACCTAAATTTCAAAACCTCCAGCTGAATCTAGCATTCGAAAGACTTCTTGTGGTTTGTCGTAATTGTCTCAAAATCGTGTGATTTGTAGTGGAAATGTCAAGCAACATTATCAAACCAAGGATCAAATATGCTAACTTCCTATTAGTAAATAACTTCTTTGCAAAACAACTGCTGACTCTGGGCTATGATCTGAAGCAGCCTAAATTCATATTTTTAGGTGATTCAATGCAGAAATGAATTGAAGCTGCATTCAAAATTATTAGCCAGGGTTGCCGCAGAATTCAGAAGATGGAGTTCCCTGATTTCTCTGTCACATTTTGGTAAAATTCCCTGACAATTGAGGATAAGGCAGATGCTTCAAAAGACAGGATTTGAAATTGTTTTCAGGCAAAATTTGCTGTTCGAAACGTCAAAATCATTCTAGAAAGAAAATAAAGGTGACGAGACAATTTTCTTGAGGCATATTGTCATTTTCCCTGACTTTTTAAAATTCTTTGATATTTCTAGGTATTCCTTAGCTGTGGCAACCCTGATAAGATGATGGCTTTTTGCAGCTAAGAAATGCTTAGTTACATTGTGCTTGGTTACATTAACTGGAGTCTCCTAGATCCTTTGCTGTGGTAGGGCAACCCTATCACTATTTATAGTATACAGAGGTCCGATTTTCAGTACAAGACCAAAAACGACCGATAGGTAATAGTATCTTTTGAGGTTATACTTCTCTCAAGGTAGGCCCTATTTCAGGAGACCCAAGCTGGACCTAAATGCCTTCAATGAAAACTTGTATGAATAGATTATATGTCATACTAGCTTAACACAATTCAATAATTTAGAATGAGGTATTCTGGAAGGGACTAAAGGTCATAGTAGGCAACAACCTACCTAAGTCAGTAAAGGTGATTTGTCCCGGGTTCTTGACACAGTCGAGGTAACATGCGATAAATAGCATCAATCAAGTAAAAAAGGTTGGCCGGTTTTGACTTTTTAGCTAATAAAAAGGACAATAGCCCCTGCGCATGAGCCTAAAAATCAGATTGACAAAGAAAAGTTGCAAAATTCAGGGAAATAAAAGCAGGATTTGTCTTGGGAAAAAAACTGCATTTTTTACAGTAAACAACCTCTGTATCAAATGCAACATATTTTTTCAAGTCAAATTTCGCTGTCATTTCAATGAATTTTGAAATTTCTTTTGGTTGAGAATGATTTTGGAGGCTCATGCACAAGGGCTATCATCCTTTCATTCGCTAAAATGTCGAAATCTGCCAAGATTTTTTACTTAATTGAAACAATAAATCGGATGCCGGTTTGACCATGCCAAGAACCCAGCACAAATTACTTTAAAATTATTATTTCATTTGTTGAAGAAAATCACTTTGGAACAAATATGCACGCATGTGCATGCCTCAGGTACAAGTCAAAGAGCTTCAATAATTATGAGTTCTTCAAATCAAGAAAGAACTTGGCAGACATTTCTCGAAGGGGTGCAATGTACTTTAAAAGAGTAGTAATTGAGTGATGAAATGTTGGGTACAACGTTTTAGATGCTAGTTTGATCAAAAAACGAAGAAAGCACTTACCATTCTTCTTCTTTATGGGCAACAAAGAACTCATTGAGTTGTTGCCTGCGAAATTCATGTTTGTATTCATTGTATTTTTTTATAGCGTCATTGTCCGTAATGTTGTCATCTTGAGTTTGGAGGAAAGATTTGAAGGACAGCATTGGAGGTTGAGTGTCTTGCATTTCACCCATGCTCACTCCTCCACTCAGCGGTGGTACAGCTGCAGCCGCTCTGAATGAATTAAGTTGAAAACACAATTTTAAATTACTTTTATTGTGCTTCGCAGTTACGAAAAATTAGATATAAAGAACTAAATTTGTGGACCTTAAATTGTCAGAGGAAATAATTTTTACAGCAATATGTACCTTGTTTGACAAAAATTTTGATTCAGAATGGCTTAAGACACTTAAACATGTCCGAGATTGTAGATTTGATATAATATGTTAAAATCTCTTGTTACTATGTTTAAAAAAACAAAACAAAAAAAAAAAAAAATTAGATCAGTTGAGTGATTTCAAAAGGAAAAAAATAACACGTTGATACTCTGCCATGATACAAAACAACTCCATCATTAATGAAAAAAGTTTTGATCTCATTGAGAAAAAGAAAAGGAATGTTTAGTTTTCCTTCACAGCTGGAAGAGTCACAAATCACTGAATAAAATAGTAAGTATGAAATCATGGTAAGGGGAAAAAAATAGATGAAAGGAATTCAATACCTGTGGCTATTGGAGTAAGCTTGCACAGGCGCTTGGGGGGCCCAAACATTGTAATTGTACGCTGTTGCTTCATAGCCTAGCCGCCTGTCTCCCATATCATCCCTGGTTCAAAACAGACAGAAATAATTGAATATTGTGCTTCATAACTATGTTCGGCTCTTTGAAGCAATTCTCAATTACACTACTTCTTATTCATTACTGAAAAGTTCTGGTGTCTGAAGAGTAAATAGTGTCAGAAGGCCGAAAAGTTCACTGTCTATTACGCAGGCTTTACCCTTTTTTCAATTATGATCGGTGTGCTGTGTTTAATGGACTAGTTCGTAGATTTATGGCAATTAAGTAGATAAATTAACATGATCTTTGCACAACTTTGAGGCATTTATTCTGACTATGGTCAATACGCAATCAGATATTGACAGAATTGATACTTTGCAGTGTTTTAGAATCAATAAGATGGATGATGATAATTTACCAGTCATGTCTCATCCGCTTCATAGGAGGTGAGAGTTCATGTGATCGACTAGGACTGTATCTTTCTCTAACAGGACCTCTATAATCCCCTCGTCCACCGCCACGACTTCGACCAGACCAGGAGTCTCTATTGGTGGGAAGAAAAACAAATAAAAATTAAAATTTCTGGAAGCAACAATGAAAAATAGCATCTGATAAACGGGCAGTCAATGGTCTGGCAATCGATATTTTGTAGAATGCATTTTTATACTTCAATACTAATTTGGAGTATTGGTTTTAGAGGCTAAAATGCTCCTCTCTAGTAAAAAATTCAATCAAATGCTCTTGTTCTTGTGCCTCCTGATTGATCAACAATTCGAGGGGAACAATAAAAATAGGATTAAAATCAAAGCTCAAAATAGGGAAAAAGAGGCTTTTTAATCCTAGCCTTTAAATCTGCCTGGAATTTTAAAGAAGCCATAAAAGCTCCTATGGAGAACCAGGTAGATCAATCTTTCAGGTTCCGGTAAATCTGACCAGCCGGCTGATTATTGAAATTGATAGACAAAGCTATAGAAAAAGAAGACAAAAGGAGTATGGATCGATCCCATTGGTTGAAATGGGCAGTTGCAATAGACAAAGGAGGTAAATAATAGACTAACTAACTGCAACCGACAAGAGACCCTACAGTTAGTCCATCATTTTTCCTTCAAGTCTGTAATAAAACACCCGTTTCAACCGATAGAATCGCTCCATACTCCCTATGTCTCCTTTATTTATCGCTTTGTCTATCAATTTCAATAATCAGCCCACAGATATCTAGAGCAAAGCTCCTTTTGCTGCTCTAAACTGCATTGCAGCTTGGCTCTCATCCTCCATAAAAATTATAATCAAGGTTGCACAAGGTTAGATTTTTTGTGAGTGAGTGACAGAGGATTCAAGGGGTGGTAAGACCTGAGATAATCTTTGCTAAAATCCGGTTTAAACCAGCAGAGGAGGCCTTGTTTCAGATCCCTTGGTAGAATGAAGGATAAGAAAAAAGGGAAAAGTTTACCTTGGGAATCTTGGGAAAGGGGAAAGGATTGATGCATGGGCCACTGGTGAGATCTTGAGTTTCCACTGAGGACTGATTGTTAAATAATATTAGTAAACTCAAAGGAGAACCAATACACAGCAAAAATCATTAATGTCACACAGGATAAGTGAGGCTGCATGTACACAGACAGACTTTTTAAGCACCATCGAATCGACTTCAAATCCATGTGTGATGCATACACATGAAAATGAAAATGGTACATAAAATAGAATTGTAACTAGAATGAACATAGCTGCTGAGTTCCCATCCACCTTCATTTCAGATTAAATAAACGAAATTTCACAGAATTACACTGAGTGGTGTAAAAAAAAAATAAATGGAAAAGAGAGGTTTTCATCTGTAAAAGTTCCTTTGTACAGATCCTTAGAAGTTTCCTCCCACAAGATCCTTCTCACAGAAGGTTCCTCTGCTGTTTACTTTCTTTATCACAAGTTAACAGAGGATTCAAACTTTTCAAAAAGTATTTTTCTTCTGAAATTGACCTTTGATGCAATGTGAGGCAAATAAGTCCTTTTTCCATCTTTTTTCCACGAACACTTGATGAATTTAGGTCATTGAAATTTCTAAAAAAACTTTCATGCACTGTTCGAATCAATTAAAATCAAGCACTGAAAGATTATAAAAAAAAAATAAATAAATAAAACACCTACCCTGCCAAAGACTGGCAAAGGGGTCTAGGAAGTTTTAGCCTTCCTATTTTTCAATTAGTATTTCCCTTCAAAGACTTCTCGTTTTCTTGAATTTTTCAAATTTAAATTTTTCGTTCTCTCTTTGAGTACTTTATTAAGTTACTGGCAATCTTGTAGATATTGAATGATTCTCACTTGAAGACTCTGGTCTTCTGTTTTCAAAATCCTTTTTGGCAGCTTTCCTATTCACGCCTGTAACCTTGCTTGACACCTCAGTTGCAAAATTTCTGTACCCTAGACTGGCTGTGGATGAAACACCAAAGGCTGCTAATCCTATCACTAGATCTATTGTAAAGCGAACAGAAACAAGTCACATCTCAAATGATGACAGATTAGAGATGGGGATGGGTCTACCGAATGACTTGAATATTATTGATTACAGTACTCTGCGCTTTTGCTAAATTGTAGTTCATTAATAATTAATGATTTAAAAGTAATGAAAAAATGAGTCAAGAATGACGACAAACCTTTCAATCCAGTCTTCTCTACCGCGTCTTTCTTCTCGCCTTTCTCCACTGCGGTAAGATTCAGTTCTTTCTCCACGGAATTTATCTCGTCTTTTACGGTCATATTCATCTTCACTGTCAGCCATGATGAGAGAGATGGCTATTTTTTTAAAAAAAGAACAAAATAAAAATAAATGTTGTGCACAAAATAAGCTGGATCATTAAACTTCACGGAGGAAAAAAAAATGCCATCTTCGAAAATGTGGCATACGAGAGAGGTATTAATTTTGCCATTAAGCGTTGATTTGCGTGAAATATAAAAAGATTTGTCACAGGATGCAGATAAAGTCAAAGTGACATTCAATATGTCGCATCAATCAGGTAAAAATTCCACGCAATATTTGAGTAACAGGACTGGAATAGCAGCCCATTGGACATGCCAAATCAGCCTGAGGATACTGCCACTACAGGACTCAAGAGCACTTCGACTCTATCTCAGGATTCTGACTCGGAAAAAATTGTTTTGGTTCTACACCTGAACAGATAGGTAAACAGGAGTTGAACTGATGCTAGTTTTTTGTTACTAGCCAGCATGCACAGAGGTCACAGTGTATGCTCGGCAGAGGTTGACCTTATATTGGCTCTGAATCTGTGTCTTTCAACAGAATAATGTCAACGGGAAAACCAAAGGCTGTAAAAAGAATTCTGAATGCTTGGTAACCGAAACAATTCTCTGCAACAATTCTTTGAACAATACTAATCTGAGCTGACATTTTAGAGATTTTTCATGCGCTGAACAATGTAAACTCAACTGAGAAATACATCTTTTATAACATTATTTGCAGTGAGTAGAGAAATATGAAGAACTCAAGGATCCTGAGAAACTAATCGTGTGAGCGCATTCCGCACATGACCTCAAAATGGGCAACCAATTTAGTATCTAAGAATCTTACGTCAGTTTTATATGCTAACCTTAAGATTTATTAAAATCTGATCTTTAGGTCTAATGCTGCAGAGGGTCTCCTTTTCGCGCTTATAAACATAATCAAACAGTTCAAGACAGATCCATCATGGGAATGAGAGTATAAGAAGTTCTGCGCAAGTTTTTGACTACAACTCCTGAACTGCTAATAGAACAGACTGTGTAATTTAACTGATTAAAGTTGTATTCTGGAAAACATCTCTGAATCCTTCTTTCCTCTTTACGATGGTGCGGCAGCGCAGTGATCGAGCCGTGTTCTCGCACGGTACAATTTCTCTAAACATATTAAACCTCCATGAACTTTAAACACCTTCAAAACATACTTCAGACACAGTGTACTTTTCGCTACTGATACAGACATAAACATCCAAACGACATGGAAGTACAGAAGGAGGAGTATCAGCTTTCGGATGATAACAACTCTTTAAATGATTATTGTTGCTCCGATAACAGACTGGCTAGAACTAATTAAACTTGGTTTGTGAGTATGTGTGTGGCAAGAAAATACGGACCATAATATCGGAAGATTTTAAAGGTCAGTGAACGAAATAAAGTATGTGTCTAAAGTTGCTTCATCAGTAGGTATCGTTCACAGAATCTTCGAAGAGAGAACAAAAGCTCATTAGTGAAGTATGCGTACAAATTTTGAGCGGATTGTTTGAGGACGAAAAATAGACAGAGTTGTCTTGAGGATTAATTCTAATAAAATTGTGACTTATTAAAAAGATACTCACGTGTAGAACTGATGGAAAATTTCACAAATTTAATTTGAGGCCTAGAAAATTCACGCTTTTTCCAGAGATTTTCACCGACCAGCCAGCGTCGGTCAACAACTCAGCAAACACAGTGTGCAGCGCTCTGGTAGCAATTTTGCAAACTAACTTTTTTTTTTTTTTTTTTTTTTTTTTTTTTTTTTTTTTTAACTAGCCCTCAAGGGCTAATCCCATCTGCTCATGAACCAGTTTGAGCCAATCCCTACCAGTTTTTCAGTATTTCCCCTACCAGTCCCTATAGACCAAACTCCTTCCACCTATAACATCTCGGTAGGAGCTCACCCTCCCCCCAGTTATCTCTCTGAAATTTCATTAATTCATTCCATACCCTATTTCTAAAAGCTCCCAATTTCAGTTCCTCCCATTTCTCACAACCAAATAAAGTATAATCTCTCATTCCCTTAAAGAATAGCATACTATCCACATCCCTAGCATCATTATATTTCAACTCTAAATTCCTTCCCTTTCTTCTATCTAATATTTCCAATAAATCCCTATCTCTTAAATCAATCAGTCCTCTCCTCATCTTATATATGAAGATAAAGACCCTGGCTTTTATCAACAATTCTATGCATAGCCAGCCTAACGTCTCAAGCATATCAATTATCCTATTTTCCTTATCACACCCTAGTATATATCTCATGGCCGAATTCTGTCCCTTTTGCAAATTTCTAATATCCTTACTACTTGCCTCTCCAAGAAGAGAAATGCAGTAATTTAATTTCGCTCCAATTAATGAATTATAGACTAGCTTCCTACTCTCCTTCCCTATAAAATCCTTAACCCTCCATAGCATGCTAATCTTAGCTCTATACTCCTTGGCCACCTTCCCTATATGTTCTTTCATTTTCAGGTCTTCTGATATCCATACCCCTAAATATTTCATCACCCTAACTCTTTCTAATTCGAAGTTCTCTATCATTATCCTACCCGCCCATGTACCAGGCCCTACTTCAAATACCATATACTTAGTTTTCTGTACATTCAGAATCAGCCAATTTTTCTTTAACCACATCCCTAGTCTCCTTAGATCTCTACTAATTACCTCGGCCACTTTCCCTACATCTCCTTCACTACTAAAGACTAACGTATCATCCGCAAAAAGGCTCAATTCACACTCCTTCATCACCTCCTTCAGATCATTTATATAAATTAAGAATAAAAGAGGCCCTAATCTACTCCCTTGGGGTACACCCAGTTCTACACACAATTCGTCTGATAGCTTTTCACCCCACACCACTTTCTGTCTCCTATCCTGTAGATAGTTTATAAACCATTTTAAAACTCCATCTACTATCCCTATTTTTTTTAACTTCATTATCAGCATTGGCCTATTTACAGTTTCAAAAGCCCTTTTTAAATCTAGGAAAACTGCAACAGTAGTTTTTCCTTTCTTTTTCCTCTCCCTCCATTTCTTCATCAATCCCTGTATCAACTCCTCTGGACCCATCCTCTTCCTAAACCCTCTCTGTTCATCAACAATCGTTCCCTTTTCTATTAAATATTCATTTAATCTCTTCACGACAATCCCTTCTATCACTTTCTCGACAAAAGGCAAAGAATTTATTGGTCTTAAATCCTCAGCTTTTTCTGAGTTAGCAATTTTTTTAATTGGAGTAACCCTCGCTATTTTTAGTTTCTTTGGCATAATTCCCTCAGTAAGTGACTTATTCACAATTTCTAATAATATCTTACTAAAATTTTCTATCATCTCCTTCCCTACAACACTACACAGTGGATATTCACTATTATTATTTTTCATTACACTTACCAGTCCCTGTATTTCTTCTAAGTCAGCCAGGCGCCATTCTTTCCAATACGCCTTATCAGTTTGTGGATACTCATATTCATCCCCATTCATACACCCATTCTCATCATTACATTCCCTAGATTCTTCATCATTACAGTCCCTAAGACTTTTGACACTATCGACAAAAAATTTATTTAAATCATTTGCAGCACCAATCCCTTTTGACTTTACTCCATCAATCACCACTGAACTATCATCCCCTATTTCCTTCCCTCTCCCTAATAACTCATTTAATATCCTCCACGTTTTCCTGCCATCCCTACCGTTCTTTCTTAAGTTTTCCTCATAATAATTTCTCTTTTTCTTTCTATAAATCTTAACAAACAAGTTTCTAAGTACCTTGTATCTTTTCCATCTCTCATCAGATTCTTCTTCTATCCAATTTCGATACGCATTATCCCTGTCTACTCTCAACTTTTTTAGTTCCTCATCCCACCATCTGACCCTTCTGATCTTTACCAATTTCTCCTTAGTAGTTACACATTGTCTTGCCCCTATCTCTAATTCTTCGTACAACTTTTCTACCTGTACCTCCTTGCACTCCGAATTTAGTTTGACTAACAAATCTGAAAATTTATTTTTATCGAAAACCCTTTTTTTCAAAATCTTATTTACCCTACTTTTTACCCCTCCAATCCCCTTCACTACTGCTTTAACCCAGCCCTAGTAGCATGATTCACTTTCCCCTTCCTAACAAACGTATAAGGAATTAATACCGGTTATATAATCACCATTTTAACTAAAGTTTATATATCGTGTATATAAGTTTTATATAAAATGCCCATGAAAATAATTATTCATATTTTCAGAAGATAACGTTTATATAAAATTTATATAATTGAGGAAGGGTTTTTATAAATTTTCTTTATACGCATAGTATCCTTTTGCTTAATTTGCTTATTATAACTGTTATATAAATGACCTGAATGACTTTAACGTAAACCTATCTCATTTTCATGAATGATGATGATGATCTCATTTCAATGAACACCCTCGACTCTCAGACTGCGTGGGATAGGTATTATTAGAGGTACTAATGGCTCCGAGACGAGTTAAAAGGGGATATCTCGGCACACAATCCGAGGAGCCCTGTTACCTCAGTTGGTAGCGTGTCTGGCTCATAACCCTGCCCAGTTAGACAGCAATATTTTAAAAATATTGAAATTTAATATATTTTTAAAATGTTTTTCATGTATTTTTAAAATATTTTCAAAAGTACTTTTGAAATACAATCAATGAATATTTTTAAAACATTTTAAAAATATATTAAAAATATAAAAAATTAAAATTTTTAAAATAATATTTTATAATATTTTTAAAGTATATCATAATTATTTTTGTTAATATTTTAAAAATATTATTAAATATTATTTTAAAAATTTTGATTTTTTTTAAAATGTTTAAATTAATATTATAAAAATTTAAAAGAAAAAAGGAAATGATAATAATAATAAATAAATAACATAAATACATCGACATAAATTCAAACTAGAAAAAGGCCCAAATAATTAAAACTGGAAAAAGACGCAATTATAAAGTTAAAAAATAGAGAGAGAGAGAGAGTTAAAAAATGAGAGTTAAAAAAAATAGAGAGAGTTAGAAAAAATGATAGTTAAAAATCATGATAGTTAAAAAAAAGAGAGAGCTAAAAAAATGAGAGAGAGTTAAAAAAAATGAAAATGAAAAAATTACATCATGAAATAAAAAACAATAAATAAATAAATAATAAATAATAAAGTCTGGTAAAATATCATAAGAATCCGTCAATAAACAAAATATTACGGACTCAGAGGCCTGCGATAGTTAAGAGATTGAATTTAGGGGCCCATTCATATCAAGCCTGGCTGGTCTGGTGGTAAAGTACTGGACTTCGGATTGCAACTCCATCCCGAAGCGTGGGTTCTAATCCCGACTAGGACGGCGCGGATTTAAGGTAAGTCACAACTCTACGATGATCCACCACCTGGTAGTAACGCATATGAAAACTTGCACACTTCATAACTAGAGTGCGCTACCAGCCAGGAAGAATAATGAAAATTCATTTTATACACTCTTTGAATTTGGTTATATAACTTTTATACTAAGGGTTACATAATAAAATAAGTTTTTTAGTAAACTTTTAACTAAAAAACTTTACATCCATTACATAAACAATGAATATTCTTTAGCTTGTGGTTATTTACGGTTTATACTTTTAAAAACAAATTTTTTATATAACTCTGCTACTAGGGAGCTGTGATCACTAACTTTTCTCTCGTGCACTACCTTGCACACGCATTCTTTCCCTAGCCTCCCCCACTGAAATAATAAATCAATTTTTGAGGATGAGTTTTTTACTACTCTTGTTGGTTCTTTTACCAGCTGTTCCATCCCTAAATTATCAGTAATTTCTTTTAACTTCTTTCTACCCCAGTCCCTATCTAAATCCCATCTTACATTAAAATCCCCTAAAACCAGACCTTCCCTAACTGACTCAATTTCTTTAGAATACCTTACTTCAAACCAATCCAAAAATCCCCTCAAGCTCGTATTTGGCGATCTATAAAGCATGTCTATCTTGATTTTTTCTACTTTCCCTTTTTTTATACCCACACTAATAACCCAAAATAGTTTATTTGATATTACCTCAGTCCCTAAACAATCTAATCCCTTTTTTACATACATTACCACCCCCCCTGTATGCGTACTGTACGAATTAGCCCTAATCAAATTATATCCCTCAATTTTAAGTTCCCCATCCGCTACATTATCCGTAATATGCGTCTCCCCCATTCCTAAAATATCAAATTTACCCTCATTTGCCCAATCCCTAATTTCGTCAATTCTTCTAATCAACCCGTTTACATTCCCATACCAAATTTTTAATCCTACATCCCTATTTACTTTTACCCACTCATTATTTCTATTAAGTACTTTGCTTGAACTCTTTAAACTTTTAGTTTCATTAACAATCCCTAACTACTAACTAGACGAAGGAGGGCTGAAGGGTGGAGGGGGTGGGGGAAGCCGTAAAACGTAGACGACCCTCCCTGCCGAGATACGGCAAACGAGTTTCACCGAAAAACCTTCAAATTTCTGTACTAACCACAAACCGTTGCGAAGCTGCTTTTGAGGTTATAAACACAGTTTTGATAACAGAGATAAGGGCTGATATGCTGATAACACTAGTGAACTGCTAGGACGACGTAAGAATCCTAAAATTTCATGAAATAATTTAATTTTTCGAAGCAAGCTCAGTTCGGTACTAGAAATTCATATCCAAAGCTATTCAGTCGATCCAGGTTCTCTAATTTTCGTGTCACTTTCATAGTTCCATCGTCTAAAATTTAAAACGAGGAAAGTCTATGTAAAAGTTGTATATCCCTATTTATCACATCGTGTTTCTTTTACAGCCGAACAGTATCAATCAATTTTTTGTTCTTTACTCTCAAACTGCATAGTACTTGAATTTATATCATGCTGTTTGATGAGTGGTTAAAAATTGAGGAGTTGAATCATCGGATTCTTCAGATAGAAACTTAAATCTTTTAATTGCATTTACAAAATACCTGTCACTTCAACTCAACAATCCTCAATGAATAAATTTTTGCTCATTCTTGTTTCTCGGTAGGAGTTTGTCACTGGAGGTTCGCCTTCTTGGGCCCTAAGTAATATTCACGATCTATATGTTTTGATGAGAGACATTTTTTTATGAGCCAAAGATTCAACCAGCAATTCTTGATATTGATTCACCTACAACTCACTCAGTAATCATCAGTACAGGATTCAGCCACCCTCAATTAAATATGAGAGGTCATATTGATGCTGCAAGCATAGAATAATAACTAGCATTTATTATTCTATGCTGCAAGTGTGTTCACAAGTTTTTGACTTTAATACATCATAATTGTATACAAAAATGTTGAATTTTCTTCCCTGCGTTAAAGCAAATAATCTTGGATACTGTAAGCCAAACTTTATCTCGCCCAGAAATTTCTTTACAGCCAAAAATTGTTTTACTATCCACAATTTTCTCTTCGGGAGGAAAATGAGTTTCATCCAATTAGTAAACTCTGACTCGTCCCCAGTGATTGTAAAAATTTGGGAACTAAACGGATAATCTCGTGAATAACACCAATGACACATTTTCCCTCTGTGTATGGGCATCATTGAAAAAAGCTTACGTAATATATCATTTTATTTCTTTGACCTCCCGTAAGAAAAGTGACACATAAGGCTTTAAATTTTTTTTATGATGCTGCTGATCAGTTTCCTACTGTTTCTGCAATTGGGGAAAAATTACAAATCAAATGAGATTTGACTTACTCTCAGAAAAAAAAATAAAAGCAGGGCATCTCTGCTTTTTTTTGAATATGATCGACAGTCTCCCTTTGAAAGACGTCTAGGCATTCTTGACCAAATCAAGTCATCAAATGGCCAAGGCCAGAAGCTTTTTCTTCAAATAAAAATGACCCACAGGTATTTGATGGAATGACCATGAATATAGGTACAATTAAAAGTTTAGGTCCTTTTCTGCCGGACACAAGTGCACATGGACGAAGTATTTAGGTAACGTAGATGCACCAAACTTGAACCATAGGAAAGAGATTCAGAGTCTTATTCCTCCATAATAATGAGGACCAAGTTTGAGGATTTTTTGCAACGTTCAAAATATTTTGACAGAGAAAAATTTAAGGCTCTTGTTTAATGCCAAACTACTCCAAAGTCATATTTTCCTTAATGCATACCTTTAGCCTTGATAAAGATCGCAAGGATCGAAAAGCTTCAGCTATAATCTAATAAATGTATCTCTCTTAACACCTTGGCGTTTTGTATTCACATGTTCCTACTATTAGTAACGCACTTTGTTGCATTTTTGTCAAAGTATTCGTTCAAATGATGATAATGCGATATTGCTCACAAATTTCTAGGAATTTAAGGCACATGAGTCAAAATTGAATCACAACATCAAGTCTAATGATATCGAGATCCTGTCAGCAGTTCAGCATCAATATTGCTTGATCAATTAAGTATTTGCTGGTTGCAAATCCAGTTTGCTTATTAGGAAAGCATCGGTATTTGCTGCTCTCAATTCAAACTTTATCAGGTATTGAGCAACATGTATGAAATGGTAAGAAAAGTGGAACTAATCTGGCCATCATAACCAGGGCCAAATCATGATATTTGGATAACATTGCAAAATGTAAAGTATGTAATAGTAGTGTAACAGAAGAGAAAGGAAGGAGATGTCAATGACAGTGAGTGAGTGAGATCTATCAGCGTTCATTACATGGCAAGGGTACTACTATGATCTTGCTGGCTAAGATTCACATTCATACACTGATACTTCTTGCATCCTTGGAAGCATTCTGTTTTGACACAAACAGAAGCTTCACAAAAATTCAAATGACGTAGCTCATGTAGATAAAGAAACTTTTTTTTTTTTTTTTTTTTGAGGTTATTCACGCGATCAACATTAGTAAATGTTTTTAGCTGTGTGGATGGCGAGGGGGAACACTAACTGTGAGGACACACTAAGGTATCATTATACCCAAGCGTTTTGATGTCGTTGCTTTTACTTCACTTCACTTCTAAATTGTTGTGATCAGTGAGTTTGATGAGAGAGTGCACTAATACAATGCCAAGATGGCTTGTGTGAGAGGAAAGGAAAGTGGGAGGGGAAAGGAAAGGAGGGTGATGGATCATCAGGCAGGGAGCCGATCCGTGAATGGTTGATGTTTTGCGACTGTGTGCCGCGAAAATTCGAGTTGTCTCGTGGCTTTATAGGTCGTCAAAGAAATGAGCCCTTCTGAGTCTTCTCACTTCTTGACTGTTGTCCAGTAGGTTGATGGCTGCAAAATTTGGGTGATTACTCAGTCTGGTTACATATTTTTTTTTGAGCTTTGAGATGTATTCTTGGACTGGTTCGATGTTGGCAGTTCGAGCTATTATGTTATTGTTAACGTATTTTGGCATTCCGGAGATCATCCTCAGTGCTTTATTTTGAGAAGTCTGAATGATCTTGATGTTTGATTTGGAGGCCGTACTCCAGTGTTGGCATCCATAAGCCCAGACTGGTCTGATTACAGTTTTATATATATGCACTTTATTTTTGTAGGACAGATGTTTATTTTTAAATAGCCAGTAGAATTTGGTAAGAAGGATTTTGATTTGCTCTTTCTTGGCTTTGATGTGGTTTTTCCATGTGAGTTTCTTATCGAGGTGGACTCCAAGATATTTATATGAATCTTTAACTTGAATAAATTCTTGATTAAGGGTTAGTGGAGGAGGATCTCTTTTTTTGAGTGTATATGTTACTTGCGCACATTTTGGCTGACTTAGATTAATTTTCCAGTCGTGTGCCCAGACTTCTACATCATCCAAGTAGTTCTGCAGAGCCTCTGTCACTATGACCGGATCTATGTGCTGTTTGGCAAAGTTGGTGTCATCAGCGAAGGTTCCAATTTTGATTTCAGGATCTTTGGGGGTTGGCATGTCAGCTGTGTATATGAGATACAGTATGGGACCAAGTATGCTGCCTTGCGGCACTCCTGCCAATATGTTGTAGATTTTAGACTCTTCACCTTGTTGTTTGACTGAGAATTTTCTATCGGCTAGGTAGGATTTAATGATTTTGAAGAAGTCTGGGAGCATTTTTTTTACTTTATGGAGTAGTCCAGGGTGCCATACTCGGTCGAAGGCCTGGGATATGTCTAAATACACTGCTCCAAGGTATTCCCCTTTTTCTAGCGCATCAGTGACTGCTTCAACAAATCTGTGTATTTGTTCTATTGTTGAGTGCTTTTTTCTGAAGCCAAATTGATAGTAAGGGATGATTTTGTCAACTTCGATTTGGAGGCGTTTTAGGAGTATCTTTTCCCAAAGCTTGGAAATGCAGGAGAGCAAGCTAATGGGTCTGTAAGAAGATGGGTACTTGAGATCTTTATCAGGTTTACCGATCATCATTATAGATGAGTTTTTCAATTTCTCAGGGAAGTATGCAAGTTTAAAGGTTTGATTTATAAATGAAGTTAGAAACACTACTGACTTACGGGGTAGTTGCTTGAGGACTTCATAGCCAATATTGTCCTTGCCTGGAGTTTTTTTGTTTGGGAGCTGGTCAATGATAGCCTTTATTTCCCTTGGATTTGTGGGTCGGAGAGGTGTAGTATATTGGGGGTCTTCTTTGATAGATTCTTCAATTGCCTCATCAAAGTCTGGGTTGTGGATTATATTAGGTTGAAACACTGAAGAAAGGTGTTGTGCCATTATGTTGGCTTTACTTTTAGGATCATTTATCCATCCTTTTGTTGTAAGTAGGGGTGGCATAACCTGAGGTTTTTTTGTAATTGATTTAGTAAGCTTGAATAAGGAATAATTTGTATCTTCTTTATAATTGATTTCAGATAATTTGGCATTAAATGAATCGTTGGTATAATTTCTTAACATGCGTGATAGTTTTCGTCCTTCCCTCTGATAGTTTGCTTTGTCAGAGGGGTCTCCGGTTCTCAGGTAATGGGATCTAGCTTGTCTCTTGAGTTTTACCTGTGCTTTGATTTCTGCTGGGTAGTATTTAGGTTGTAGTTGAGTTTTTTGTCTTGTTGTAGAGTGTGATAGAGCTTTATACAATATTTGGTAGAGGTGGTCGAGCGCTTCATCTAAGTCTTTCGGTGTTTTTAGACGGCAATTCAGTTTTAATTCTTCATCCATTATTTTTCGAAATTTGTCCCAGTCTGTTGAGGAATTATACAGTTGTGTTTCTACTCTTCTAAAGATCGAGGATCTTGAGTGGTTTGCTATGATTAATGAGTGATCTGAACAGGTATTTGCATGGTTCTCAAGGAAAAAGTAGTTGGGATTGGTTCCCTTGACAACAAAGAAGTCTATGACATCTGGCTGCTTGGTAGGATCGACTGGCCAATGAGTGGGGGATTGAGTAGCTACAGTCCTGGCATTAATTTTATCGATGACTGTTTTCAGATCTTTTCCTCGTTTTGAGTTGGATCTGGAGTTCCATGAGGTGTGGTGGGCATTAAAATCACCACCTACAATGAAGTTAGGTCCCAAATGGTTGAACATAGTTTGCATGTGGTCTTGTGAGATGTGTGGAATAGATTTCTTCTTTGGTGGGATGTAGGCTGCAGCTATTGTGACCTCTACAGCTTGAATATTTAATTTGATTGCTGTAACCATTAAGAGAGGTGATTGAAACGGTTGGATTTCGTAGTGAGGGATGGTTTCTGAGATTAAGATCCCAGTGCCACCACAAGATTTTCCCTGGGTAGGGTGATCAGTATGATAGAATTTGTAGTTTCTAATTTTGAGATAGGATTTTTCGCAGCAGTGCGTTTCAGAGATTAATAGTATGTCAAGTGAGTATTGATGGAGGTATAGTTCTATTTCGTTTCGTTTTTGGATTAGTCCATTAACGTTGATGTGACCAATTCTGAGTAATTTGGTGTTCATGGTTTGGAGTTGTTATTCATAAATTGAATTAGTGATGTCATTATTGACATTAACGTTTCAATTGTATTATTAAGTTTTTCAAACATGGCAGTTTGCTTGTCTAACAGTACTTGGGTCATTCCATGTCAACTCAACCAGTGAATTTTCATGACCATCTTCGATTTTGATGAAACTTGGTGAGCATAATGATCCGTATGATGGTATGAAAATCCCAAAATTTCAGCTCTCTACGACCAATAGAACCGAAGTTACGGGGGCTCAAAGATGGCAAAAAACCCCCCGGGGCTGTGAACCCCTTGAATTTCAAAAAATCATAACTCGGGTTCTAATTAAGCTACAGGGCTCAGCTTGAGCTTGTTTTGAAGCTGTTTATCTGCTCTATTGAAAAATGAATGAATTATGTCATTTTTGAAAAAGGGGTGCCTGTTCCCCCCAATTTAAACCTTTGGGGGGCTGTAGCAAAAAACACCCCCCCTTCGATTTTTGTCAAATTTTCATATTTTGTACAGCAGACCCTCAGGAAGGTTCTGTGAAATTTTCAAGTTGGAGACTTGATGGAAACTATTTTTTTCTCATTTTTGAATACAATTTTAGCTCATTTTCGGTGCATGCAAATGGGTAATTCCACGGATTTTTGATGGTTTGACCCCATATTTCTAGTTTAGCTTGCACTTAAATTGAGGAGAGGTTCTTTCACGACTATGCACAATTATGAGGGTTTGTTGTCTTATTATTCATGGGGAGGGAGGGGGATCTACATCCCCTTCTCTCCACCTGCCTAGAAAGGATCCTATCGTAGAGAAGAAAAAATGCAATCAGCTTTAATGTTGTTAGCTTTAATGCAAACCTCTCAGATAGACTGTTAAAGATTGAGTTTTCTCTTCAGTTTGAGGGAGGCATTGTCAGATTCTTGTTTTGATAGAGAATAAACTCGTCCAGTCTGTGTTGTTGGATCGACTGTCATTAGAACGTCTGAGATTGGCACTTCCAAAATGTCAGGTTTTGATGGATAATAGAAGGAAACATTTGGTCCGGATGGATGGAGGAATGTTAGTTTAACTTCATCGTTGACAGGGAAGGTTTGCAAAACGCAGGCTAGCCACCATTCAGATCCATACATGCAGACCACAAACCCCCTTATTTCGTCAATCCCCAGGGTTAGCTCTTCAGAATTTTCTCCGGTTATTGAAACTGTTCTTGCCTCCTCAGCGCGAGAAAACAATTTTGTCTGCAGAGTTGTGTTGCTGATAGGAATGAAAGCATGTAATTTTTGTGTGCCCGCAATTGTTTGACAAGAATTGAATTTTTCATGAAGGAGTTCGCAATGCATTTCATACTCTGAATTTAGAACATACTGAAAGTTCATGGCATGAATGTTAGTAGAAACCCAGTCGTACAATTGTCTGGGCGTCATTATTTGCTCATTATATGGACGTTGCAGGCTTGCACGAGCAGCGAGTCTTTTAACAGTGCCGCCTACACCGTCACATGCGTTTTTGCCATGAGAGGTGGCAAAATGATGCCATTCTGCCTCCACATTAAATTCTTCCGAGTGGGAACAAAGGCTGCTGTAATTTTTACGGTTTTTGTACTGACTTGCAGCACCATCAGAAAAATAGTATATCTTTTTGACATTATTTGGAAATTGAGCCTTTAAAAATGATATTAATTTTACCAGAAATAGATGCACGGAGACTGCGTCATGGCGTAGACAGTCAGAAATTATTATGTAGCTGATGTGCTGCAGCGTTTCTTCGTGACGATAGTATGCTACGAACGGATGTATGGTCGCCTGATCATTATTCCAATGGAAGCCTTGTATTTCATCTTGAAGAATAAAACTATAATTTTCAGCAAAATCTAATACCACTGCGTACTCTCCGTTTTCAAGCGTTTCTTTTTTTTCCTTGAAAAAGGCGGCCTGTTGAAAGGCTATGAATGAATGCGTAAGTAGGTTCCTCAAATTGTCAGCAAATGCTTCTAAAAAATCTGCAGAATTTTGAGTAACTTCCTCCAACTTTGCCCTGTCAGTTGTCACCCATTGCTGGTAGGATATCTCATCAATCTCATTTTCTTCAAAGGCTCTCTCTAAACTTTTCTTTAGCCCCTCTACACCGGGGCATTCCTCACATTCTTTGAAGAAGCACTGAATTCTCGGAGGATTGCAAGCTATTTTAGCAACACAATGTTTATAAGACGTTAAAGGAACTTCAAAATTCTTTGTCAATTCAGCTAGTTTCCCACCATACATCATTAATTTCATATTTTGATGTTGGGCGCAGACGCAAACTGCATGGGAGCCACTCGAACCTGGAAGCACACAATTCTTCGGCCGGAGTGAGGAGAACTTTGAAAATCCAACTTTGATGCCTGGATTTTCGCCTTTAAACTGTGCATAAGCTTCTTTTAAATTACACAATATTAGTCTCTTTTGTACATGCACCCTTTTCCCATCTATTATAAGGGATTTAAAATCTTTCTTTCCGGGCATAACACGGCTTATTTCATCTGATTCAAAAAATTTTTTTATTTGTTCCTCTATTTCTGCCGATAGAATCCTGCCAATCTTTATGTTTGGAGTTGCTAAAATACCCTTTTCTGCCTGAAGCTTCTTCGCTAAACGAGCAGTGTAGTTGGTGGTGTTGAACGTTTTTTCAATTTTACTAACTGTCCAAGATTTCGGAAGAATAGTTAGAATTTGAAGTTTTTCACTTCTTGATTCAGATCCAGAAAATTTTTCTTTGAGTTGACTGATGATTTCACATTCAAATTGGTCTTCCTCATCACTCTCGTCGGGTAATTTAAATAATTTTCTTTTTAAAACGCGAGTAATTTTGTTGAATTTATTTTGAGGATATTTTTTGTGACTTACAATTTTTTGGTTTGAAACAGGAGATTCCCCCATAATTGCCAGACTTGAATTGATGCTCTCGATTGCCGAGGCAGCTTCCGCTTGAGACGTCATGCTTTCCTCAAAGGCACTTGTGCCTGCCTCTGAATCATCGTCGAACTCTTCTTCCACCCCCCTCCGCAATTTCCCCAAGTCCATTCTACAATTATTACAAATTTTATCACCCAGCCTCAAACTGGGAACAATGTCCATCATCCAGGGTTGAACATCCCTCAACCCATTGGAGACTTTGGAGTGGGATTTTTTATTTAAAGGATTAGAACAGTACATTTTAGTTTTCATAAATTTAGACATGGTATTAGGAGGGTTTAAAAGGAAGGAAAAAGGAGGACTTAAAAATTTTGAGGGGGGCTGATAAATTTTGAATTTAAAAAGAATAAAGCTGTGACACAATAAAATTTTGAAATAGGAGAATACTGATATACTTTGGATTTCGAATTCAAAAATATATAGATGGGTCGAAAGAAATTTTAAATTTAGCTCATTTTCTTCTCATTAAATAGGAGCAGCTACTCTCCTCTTTCCATAGTAACAGAAGAAAAGGAAAGAAGGTTAGCTTCAGACATAACTGAAGCCATGCAAGCCAATTTTTACCGCTCAATGATTGCTTGATAGAGCAAACAAGTTAATTCCCAGCTGGATTACTTACTTGATGGACCTAATTATTCTGATTTTACAGATTGATCATTTCGGTTGATTTATGAATTGTACTCAATGTTAGAGGGGGGGGGGGGGGGGGGCTCAAAGAATCTCATAAGCAAAACTCTTTTTCATCAAAATAAGGGGACCTCTAAAGCAAGTGTAAGTTAAGGAAAGTGCATGAGGTGGAACCATACTGACGCTGGGTCAAACCATCAAAAATCCGTGGAATTACCCATTTGCATGCACCAAAAATGAGCTAAAATTGTATTCAAAAATGAGAAAAAAATAGTTTCCATCAAGTCTCCAACTTGAAAATTTCACAGAACCTTCCTGAGGGTCTGCTGTACAAAATATGAAAATTTGACAAAAATCGAAGGGGGGGTGTTTTTTGCTACAGCCCCCCAAAGGTTTAAATTGGGGGGAACAGGCACCCCTTTTTTCAAAAATGACATAATTCATTCATTTTTCAATAGAGCAGATAAACAGCTTCAAAACAAGCTCAAGCTGAGCCCTGTAGCTTAATTAGAACCCGAGTTATGATTTTTTGAAATTCAAGGGGTTCACAGCCCCGGGGGGTTTTTTGCCATCTTTGAGCCCCCGTAACTTCGGTTCTATTGGTCGTAGAGAGCTGAAATTTTGGGATTTTCATACCATCATACGGATCATTATGCTCACCAAGTTTCATCAAAATCGAAGATGGTCATGAAAATTTTGCCAGATTTTTGGTTGATTTGGTATGGAATGACCCACGTTTCTAAGTATGTTCGGTCATTTGGTTGGTTGTTTTGTCGGGCATTTTGTTGTTCGGTTTGTTGTTGGTCGCCTGATCCTTCGTTCTGGTGTTTGGTTTCGTTATGGTGCTGACCCATTCGCCTGTTTGGAGGGAAATTAGTATTATAAGGTCTGGACCAGAAATTATCCTTAGGGGGGGGTTTAGCGGCATACTGGTGGTCGGGGTCACTGTTGTGAGGGCGATTTAATCTAGACGCCTGTCGGAGCTTGATCCTGTCGATCTCTGCTTGGTAAGCAACACATTTCCTATAGTTGGCCGGGTGGTTGAGACCACAATTAGTACACTGAACGGGCTCATCTTTTGTTTTTAAGCAGTCTTTTGTTAGGTGTTGTTGGTTACACTTGACGCATCTGGGATCTAGACGACAATAGTTTTTGGTGTGGCCAAATGATTGGCAACGGTAGCACTGAACTGCCTCTAAGGTTCTCGCTTTGGGGGCTTCTACTTTGATTATGTATCCTAACAGTTTCTGTAGCTTGAAGATATTACGGCTATTTGGTTCTGGTTCTAGATTAACAAAAAAAGTGGTGGAGTTGTAGTCATCTATAGGTTGTTCAGGATTAGGAATAGCTCGTTTTTTTGCTAAAACTACACTTCTAACTTGAAATCCTTTTGATTCAAGGGCTTCCTTTATTTCCTCTGATGAGTAGACATTGTCCATACCTTTGATTACAGTTCTAAGGGGTTTCTCGTTTTTGAGGGGGTGAGTAAAGGTTTTATAGTTATTATCATCTAGAAATTTGAGGATTTTCAAGTAGATTTTCGGTTCCTCAGAATTTATACGGTACATGGATCCTTGCTTTTTGAGTGTAAACTGGTTTTCGTCAGCTACTTTAGCATGTAGATTATCCAGTAGATCTTTTATGTTGGTGGGTTCCTCTTGAAGGAATATAGCCGGCGGTCTGCCATACGATTTTTCCTCTTCTGGTTGATGCTTATCTAGAATACTAAATCTATTAGTCACTGTTGTTTTGTTACCTGTGTCCGGGTTGTACCTAGGTTTCAGGATTGTAGGCTGAGGTTTCGTCCCATTGGCGGAGGCGTCGTTGGTAGTTGCAGCATTCTTCTTTGGCTGAGGTTCTTGGGAAGATTCTTTGTCCGATTTGGATTTGGTGTTGGTGTCTGCAGGTTGTTTTGCTTGCTTAGAGGATTGACCAGGTGGAGTTGAGGGGGGTGGGTTTTTGGTTAGCGGCATGACCAAAGGGATTGTAAGGCTTTTGCAAGAGGGGCACTCTTTATGTTTAATACTATGCCTACATTTGATTAAAGAGTTTTCGATTTTTAGGCACTTAGAACATCTGTGCGCGAAGTTTTCGTGATTACAAATCAGGTGATTGAGATGGGAGTTGGGAAACAATATGTAGAATGTACAATGATTTACATTACAAAAATACAATAGTAGTAGTGATAAGAGGAAATCAATTTCAAAAGCGCGGTGTTTCTGTTTACGTTACGATAGTTGAGAGGTGACACTCCGTGGTGTACGTTGCTTGTCGTTTGCCGCATCTCAGCAGGAAGCAAAAACCTTCTTATCAGTATACAATGTTTTAATTTCGCTCTTATCAGTTTTCATCAGAATCAACTCACAACTCGTCCCTGTTATCACACTCTCGTATTTTTTCCTAGTAATTTGTGCACTGAATTGTTATTGTTTTTCCAAGAGTTTTTCCTCCTTGGATCCTCAGGCAAATATGTAATTAACTTGGCCTTTTTTTTCTGCACATTACCCACCTTTATTTTCCATGCGACACTTGAAAAGACAAATTCAACTCAATCTCAATCCCATTATCACCTCTGGTCAATCGTTCTCTAACATTTCAGACTATAACACTTGTCTCTGATAATAAAATGGTATCATACGAATGAAAAGGCAGCAATAATTGTTTAAAATTTACTGTGCCAGTAATAAATTAAGTTGAATTGATTTCATGAAATGGACTGCCATCCCTCTTGCAAACTAGTCTCTTTGAGCTCAATCCAGTTGAATTCACATTTCTTTTTTCAACTTTTGATTCTGTGTTATGTTATATTATATTTCAAACTGATATGCTTCATCATTTACAACAGAATTGCACCCAAATGTAACAAAAAGTTAGGTGCACTTACACCACGGAGTTTTCATGTTCAAAGCCATTGGAAAGTTGGAATAGATTCTTTCGGGGGGATCCTACGCCCCTCTTATTACGAGTGCTGCCAAGGTTTACAAGCGTATGGTTTCTTACCCAAGACATCTCTCTCAAATTCAAGTCTTGCAACCTTATTTTTTTTCACTTAATTCAAAACCGCAATTAATGTAGTGGAAAGGCATGGAATGATCTAGTCTCAAGTACCTGGTTTCGAAGTATAAGTATAGGACTAGTTATTTTTCCTTGAGTCCACACCGAATAACCTTACGCACTTCTAGACATTGTCAGGAGATCGTCTGACGTTACTTTGACATGTTAAGTTAAGAGAGGAATTAAGGATTTTCTGTTACACTCCAAAAGTACGTAAACTTATTTTACGTAGACTCTACCTTGTTGTCACAGGGTACCAATGAAATCTAAAGAACGAATCAAGCGAAGTATTATGTGTATTACCTTCATTTTATGTTACAGCACTTCGGAAGCCACCTTAAGCGCCAGGGGTATTCAAATTGAATGACAGTTGCTTCCTGTTCTTGTTCACTTCATTATTGTGATAGTCGCATTTCCAATGTCCTTAAGAGCAGCAGGATTTATTATTTTCCGCCGTGCAAACACCATAATTGAGTACTTACTCCTTCAAGCATCGTATGGTCACCATCATTGGTCACCACCCAAGGGTGAGCTTGCTGTTTACTTTTCTTCCTAAGATGTCTTTTCAAGGAGCCGTGAAAAGCCCTCTGATATGTGAGATACAGCATGTCGACGGTGCAAGTCGGCAATCACATAACTCGTTTGCGGTGTCTAAAAATCTCCGCCTCTATGTTATTTTTTTAAAGGAGAAAAAATTGACATCATTCCTTGAAGTTTTTGCAGAATTTTCTTCGCACAAAAAAGAAAACTCATGGCAATTTTTAAGAATATCCGTTCTGTAGTTACCGTTTAAAAAATACAGTATGACAGGAAGTCTGCGACGTTGCAAACCGAGTTATGTGATTGCCGACTTACACCGTCGATGTGTTAAATCCATGACTGAAGTCAATAAGCATACGACTATATTGACTTTCAACATTTTCTTAAGTTACTTACTTTTTAAAAAGAATTGAAACAATAATACAACCTGAAATTTTTTCTGCTCTCACCTACGTATATAAATAACAGAAATCTTTGAAAATTTCTGGAAAAAATATCAAGTATAGTCTACTCTAATTGATCATGTGCTCAGGGTGCTCACCGATTCAAAGCTTTAATTTGAAAAGTTTGATGAGCGTAATTCAAAGAAAACGTTAATTCTCAAGGAATAATCTCTGAATTTTGAAAGATGAAAAGCATTTTGAAATTTTTAGACTCCAATTAGTAGTCAAATCAGCTCTGTGACTCAAAAGAGAACGATGGATACGTGTAAGTTAATTTAAAATCAGGATCGCACACTGTATCTCAGTTGTGTTTGCCCCCTATTGGTTGGGTATGTTCCAATTTTGCTTAACAAGACTCAATACGTCTGAGTGACTGTTAAGGCGAGATCAATCTTGATAAATAACAGACTAAGTAAAAACTGTAGTTGTTTCCATAACATCAATATGAGAACTTAATGGATCTGCAAAAAAGTATCTTCTTACACCTTTTGGGACACCGCATCATATACTCTTGAATTCCCAACTAATTGATGATGCTCCATCAGTGATGAGTTTTTGAGCATCTTGTATTTATTATTTAATGGGAAAATCAGTGGTAACCATTCGAATGTTCTATAGTTGATTTTAGTCTCTTTTCCCTCTTGTAGGACACGTGGATCCTGGTGAATCTGATTTGGAAACCGCATGGCGAGAGACAAGTGAAGAAACTGGATTACCTCAAAAAGCTCTGTCAATCATACCAGATTTTCAAAGGACTTTAACGGTAATCCATCTCTCAGCTCAGATATTGATTTACGGATTTATTAATTTGTTGTAGGCTGATTTCAATAACTTATTGACAATTGGTATTAACTGACTGACCAAAATTTTTAATTTTTGCTACCTTCATTGTTCATGATTGAGAAACGTTTTCTGAAGATGTAGCAAGTTTTCTCCCGGTGGACTGTAATGAAAGTTATCATGGGTAACGAAAGATCCATGAATAATAACCATTGGAATATTAAGTTAATGAAACTTTTAATAACATCCAAAAACTTTGTTTTTAGAGTCTTTCTTTTGAAAGGCAGAAAGAGGAAGAGTAAATGATGTCGTAATTTAACTTCAACTGTCGGTTTCTAGACAATAGTGATGGAAATGGGTACATTGAAGAGGCTAGAAAAAGGCTTCTTACATTTAAGTTTGCTATTACTTTTGATTACGAAAGCACAAGTCTCGTTTTTTTTAATATTTATCTGTTTACCACCAGACCATTTTTAAATTGAAATGTTTTGCATTCCAGTATATGGTGGGTGATAAGAACAAAACAGTGATCTACTGGTTAGCTGAGCTCAAGGATCAAAACGAAACTGTCAAAGTATCTGAAGAACATACTTCTTTCAAATGGGTGCAGATCGATGAGGCAATTCAACTGGTTGAACATGATGATATCATAGGTCTCCTAAGAGAAGTTAATGATTATTTGTCGAAAAACAAAGTCAAGAACTAAAATTTTCTTATCAGTGACAGGATGGTCACAATTCTGCGCCAAGCGGTTGTAATGTCTCTTACAATTCACGATTCATCAAAATGGAGCCTATCGTTTTCTAATAAGTTTTTGTGGTATTAAAGATGGAAAATTCAGAATTATAAGGGTTCAAGTTCACATTCAAAATTTCTTAAACCTGGAAGTTTAAAAGATAACGTCGTAAATATCTGTGTTTCCTCCTGGTCCTGCTCAAATTAAAACTACCTATGCAAGATGATTGCTATTTTGGAGCACACCTCTATTATCAGATTTAATTATATTGTGGCAGGTCACGCTTCCATTGAATAAAATTGTACAATCGAATTGAATAATTTGTTGATTAAAATCTAATCAATCGATTTTATATAAATTTAGCAACCGCTCAATGTTTTCCATTCCTTTATTAATGTTCTCCGACCAAATATCAGTTGATAATCTGTGGCCTTTGAAACCCTGTAGCAATTCAGATTAAAGGCTGTGATTTCATTTGTTGCCCGTATTTTCTCCAGGCGTCTTCCTAAAGTTAAGTTTAAAGACCACACTAAAATAGTGAAAAAAGGAATTCATCCTTAATTACATGTAAGATGAAAAGAGCAAGAAGGTTTTACAAAAGAAAAAATCATACTAAGAAAAATTATCTTTTTGTAACACAATGAAAGAACAGTGTACGTGTATCAATTTTTCCGAGTTTATATTTAAGAGAAGGATTATTACCCTGACTTTACAAAATTTTTTAGAAATACCTAATTGTGATATCAAGGAACGATGGACATTCTTAATTATTTGAGTCAAATAATCCTCTCATGAAGTGACAGCTACCTGGATTAACCTCAGTTGAGCTCGTGTTCTGCATAAAGCTAGGCAAACTTAGATTTTCTTGTGAAAGAAAAGAAAAAGAAGAGTTACTTTCATCCATGAGTTTTTGAGTCATATTCTACTATCGTTACTCCCATTTACAGGTTTTAAAAATCGGTAGATGTGGTCAGAGTAAATTTTTGAGTCGTGTCAAGTTTTTCATCCTGAAGATGGGAGTCATTTGTCGTTGATCCTCAGTCGTATTTTTTAAATTTGAATAGTCTTCATCCAAAGTGAAATAAATTTATTAAATTTATTCAGATATTTTAGATTGATGTTTTATTTTTAATTGATGACTGTTGCATCTCACTCTTGTTGAAAATTCCAAGACTCCTGCAAATTTCAGAGAACCACTCGACAACAAACCAATGACTTCTATTTTCAGCTCCCAATTTCAGTGTATAAATTTTACATCGAATACATAACCCATTGTACTTGTGGTTTGCATCCAACTTGCTATCAAATTTTTAGAGAATTAATACCTTGCATGGTGTTTTATCCTCATAGTCATCATTCTGATATTTTCTTCCAAAAAAGTTAATTTAAGTTTTTACATCAATTTTTGACTTAATTAACTCAGTAAACTATCAGACACTAGTTTGGCTATGATCAATCCAGTGTGTAGTCACTTTAACACTTTGATATCCTTCCCCCTTCCCCACCTTATCATTCTGCTTACACTCTTTTACTTTCCAAGCTGTATTTGATAAAAATAAACTCAATGATCTTACAACCACAACTCTTTTTTTTACCAATAATTGCCATGGTATTAATAAATTATAAAGGACCTCCTAAATTCCTCCTGCCATTTGAGGATGACAGAAAATTTTCTCAAAATTCACTGAGGACCTGATTTTCTTCATAAAAATGCATAGCTGAAATACCTTGCTCGAGGACCACAGAGAGATTATCTGATAAGATTTGAGCAGAAATTTAAAGAAGGCTAATTAAGGTACGAAAAAGAGAAGATAATTTTCATGTTAATTATATTGGAGGTATAATTAAAATAACAAAACAAACTGTTGTAAAAATTTCAAACATACAAACAATCAAAACAAAAGCGAAAATATTCTAGTCCGTTTTTAAAAATATATCACAAGAACGGATAAGACTTCTATAAAATGATAGATAATAAAACATTTGTTGAAAAATAAGGACTCAAGATACTACATTCGAGTTATTGCAGGAGATGATGTTACCAACAGCTATTGACACAGGAGACACAGCCCCTTCAAGCATGACCACTATCATTCGCTAAATCTTATTGGTATACTCAGGGGTATGCCTAAAATTGGCGTACAGATACCTTAAAATGGTAAATTGAAACTGTCAAGGGCAGTAATTGAAACCAAAAGATAGCTCAAGTGACAGAAATTTCTTGACTTGAAAACTGCCATTAATCCTGGATTAATGCCAGTCACTGCATTTGATTTTAACCATTTTCTTAAAGAGTTTCCATTATTTTTTACTCCTATCTTGTTCTTCTTTACTGAAGAACTCTTAAAATTTACGGAATGTTTAGATACCTTTTTCTGCAAGAAACAATTAAGAAAGGGATGAGAGAAAATCGAGAAGAAGTTAAGGCCTTTGTGAAATTTTGTAGTAAATATTAACGATGTGATCCATTAAAAGGCTGTAGAATTTTTGGCTGAAATCCGTTTTTTTCCAGACACAGGAACGCGACTTTATTCTAAGAATGCAAAATCGACTCAAACAATTCAATTTTTTTCCAAAAATATGACTGCAATTTCTTCCCAAAGTATGCCGCTTTTTGCACATTACCATAATTAAATCGGCAAAATTTTCAATTGGTAACGGAAACCTCATCAGTTTCCCAGTGAGGTTCCAATTTCCAAGTAGAAATACAGCACTGGCAAAATAGAGATACATTCTTTCGTCTGAAAAATGACGAATTGAGGGGCTTGGAGGACAAGGCACAAACGTGCAGTTTCTGCTATTTCAAGAAATATGTGTTTAGTTTCAAAAATTACTTTGGAGCCTTATGGTAGAAAGGAAGTTTAAATTCATTTTTTGATGCTTAAAAGTTGGATTTTAATTGTGAATTTTTCAAATACTTACAAATACTTCCAAACTAGTTTTAGTTGAGCTCATGAAAATCTAAATTTTTTTTTAAACTTACACTTATGCTCCTTGTCCTCCAAGCCCCTTAATTATGGAAAGGAGAATCAAAATTTGACTTACTTGTAAGATGAAAATTTAATTTATACTTTAGAATTTCATCTCTACAGTAATAAATATAGGACAAAATCAGACCTTACAGGTTTGGCAGATACTTTAAGTATCAAACTAAAGAAATTGTACGGCTTGAGAAATAGCTGTTTTCGACTGAAGTAAATAGATCTTTTGACTCTTTGTGTTAGGGACATCTCTTTCCTGACTCTCCATGTAATTACTGAGAGACGATCAATAGATTGGCCTAAAATAGAAGCAATTCTTTATGGAATATAGCCTGCGAGTTTCACAGCGTAACTATACAGAAAGCAAGTCTGAGAATGTATTCCAAAGTTACATGGACATGGCAGCGATCAAAAATTTCCCTTTGCCTTGTAATTGCTCTTTGTTAAATGAAAGAAAAAAGAGTAAAAAAGATTGCAATCCAGTGCTGCATGATATGCAATAGATGACTGTTAACTGCTAATACGAAGATTTAATACAGGATTTGATTCTCAAACTTTTCATTCTTTGAATAATTTTCTGCTTGATTGCTGATTTGAGTAACTGGTACGGTGCATACTTAACTAAAGGGTTAATGTCTAGGAGAAAAAAGAGCACAATACGCATTTTCTGTGAGAAACTGGCATTGGCAGCTGCATGGAGAGATCGGAGAGATCTGCAAACCTTATCATAGGTTACAGTCACCATAGTCTAATGATGACTTCTTACATCAAACATCACAGAGACATACATCACCAAATACTGAATACATGTTAACATAATACATTTAGTCCAATCAGTAAGGTGTTCCAAGAAAAAGAAATCCGGAATTTTTTTTGAAAAGAAAACCATCACTGTCTTTCTTTTCAAATAACTATCAAACATTTTTAGTAAAATCGTTTTTGCATTGATCTGACTATTTCAAGATAGTAATCACATTGCTTGGTCTAAAACCAGGACACATTTGGCTCAGCCATTCATCTCCAAAAATACTTGCCCGATTGTGAAATTGAATTTCAGTTTCTGTGGGAGGTACTTAAATACATGTTAACCATGGGAGCTCTACATAGGATAGAAATAAAATAAAAGGCATCATGGAGCAATAGTTATTGATTTTTAATAACTATCCTAGAATTAATTTTAAACCTGGGTAGGTACAGGCAATTTTCAGGAGAATACATCACTGGACAATGAAATCTTTGTAACTTCGTATTGTCTTCAGCTGCTTTTTAATTTGTTTGACCAAGTCAAATGGTTGTACTAAAATTGATATGTCAAGACCAACTGCATTCAGCCTATCTCGCACTTCATTCTCTTTGAAGAACAAATTCAGCGGTCGGCCATTGATCTCAGTTAAAACCCATGATGTTAAGGAAAGGCCATCCATGGTTGGCGTCCGTGATGAGAGTCCCTGCATTGCAGCCAAGCTACCAGGTATGACTTCTCGAATCTCAGCGGTTCCCTCTTGAACAATGCCTAAACTTTGTCCTTCACGTTCGCGCCTGATTGCATAGATCCGTCCACAAGGCACTCGACGTATGACAAATTCAATATAAAGACTTTGAACACCTTTGATTACTTTGAGCGTGTCTGCTGCAGAATGCAGCTGAACTCCAGCCACACTCATGATTTGATCACCGATATGAAGGACATTGTAGAGCATTGGATGCTCTTTTTGTTTCCAGCCGGCAACCCAAACAGCATTGAAGGCATCTACAAAAGCAATAGGACCAAGGCAGTCTTTGCGACGTACCTGTAAACGGACACCTCCTGGATGAAGCATTTCTCGCCGCAACTGCATAACTTGCTGTTCACGTAGTGTGAGTCTCGACGGACCTGATGGCTCCACACTCATCGGCTGCCGCACTGGTCGTGGAGCTGGTTGTAATCGGTGTGAAGGAACTATACGGATCCTATCAGCAGCAATAGGTGATGATACTTCAGGATGAGACCCTCTTCTCCGTGAACGCATATTCCCACGCCCTCTGCTCACTGGACCATGAATATTCTGAAAATGATTTTCAAGTGACATAGATCAGTATTGCGGATAAAAGTGGTCAGTATATCACTTGAACCACCATGGTGGTAAAAACAGTTTTAACGCTCTTTGAATTTCAAAGAAACCTCTGCAATTTTTTGAGATACTACGAGTATCTGTGAGAAGGTCAGCACATGACAATACATGAATTTGGCTTGGATTTTTGAAACACCTGAGAGTTATTTTCCACTCCTTCCATTTAGCATTTTAAAGTTTGTAAAATTCATGCAGCCCTGCAGTGCAAGTCAAAATAAATTACATTTCTCTACCACTTACTGGATAGTTTCTTATCATCTCTTTTGATAATGTCAAGAGATCAACGTCAAGATCCAGTTAGAACCTTTACACAAGTGTCAGTGTTCAATCTGTTGGCAAGATAGAAAATACTCCACTAAATCGTATTTAACAAGTCAGAAATACTGAATGAAAATAGAGGAAAATTGCTTGCTTTTCTTCCTGGTGCTGCTCACATTACAACACTCTTTATCCCGTAATTTGATCAAAAATTTCTAGCATACTCAGATTACATCTTTTGAATTTTATTTGACCCATGCTGTTAAACCTTTTTTTAATATTTTCTCTCCCACACAAATATGGTTACATTGAAAAACTTGCTCATGCCTCTTTCTCTGTAGATATGAGAGAAACTCTTCAAATTCCTCTTTTGGTTTCTTGCCATTTTTAATGCCTCAATAATACTTAATAAAAAATTAAAACCAAAAATATAGACTGATTAGTGACTGAGCTCTTAAGCCTCCAAAGCAAAGTGGAGTGAGCAAAGCGGGCACAGAACTACTGCGCTACTGCTTCTGAAGGAGCACAAATTCGGTGCATGTAGCGCTGATGATCATTGACATAATGATCATGAGAGCTGTTCCCAGACAAGTGTTTTGATAGTTTTGGGGGCCTTTTGCAAGAGCACCCATCAATCAGCTGTGCTTGAACAATTTCTCACCATAAGCCCTCACAAAATCGGGCATGGCCGGTTCTGAGTCTTCCTCTGTTATTCATTAATAATTTGATATGAATTTTTCCCTTTCTCTGGCCTTTGAGAACTACATCAATGGGAATCTCTACACTTCACTTCAAACGACTACAGGAATTTTCTCAAACTTTGGCATATTGCTGTTGGTAATTATTCATGGATCAAAAAGCTTTTGAGTTATCACAGCTTCCTAAAATTTTTCCAGAAATTCAAGTGCGCAAGAAGAAACAGAGTAACTTGCCTTAAAATTTACGATCAAATGGCGAGTGAATGATGGGGGTTCAAGTAAAAGTTCCTACCTTGAACAATTAGAATCATTATCCACTCAAAGGAGCAAGATAAAAGATGTTAGAAGAGAAAAGAAAGAAATTACCGATATCAGAGGGGTGGCTACTATTGGTGTCACTATATCTTCATTGATTGTTGGAGATTGAGGCATAGCGTCAAGCCCAGATGGTGACTGAGGCGTCTGATTGGTTGACAGGAATAAATGCTCGTAAACATTACTGTCGCTGGAGCTGTTTTCAGATGAGAGAGGAACCGAGGCAATTGATGGAGACGAACATGGAGGAGGAGATAAAGCTTGGGAGGGAACAAGAACAGAAACGGCAGAAGTTGAAGAGGATATTACAGGGCTAACTGTTGCAGTCACAGCATTTACCGTCGGCTCACAACCATCAATGCTGAGAGGTTGGTTAACTTCACTATTGGTTTTGTACTCACTATGACCACTAGATGCTGATGGGTAGTTAACCGCCAGAACAGAGCCCACCTGTTGAGAGTTAGAGGGCTGACTTTGTTTAATCCCTGAGAGAGAGTTAGAAATGAACCTGGCCACTGATCGAGGCAAAACAGGTGTACCGGGGGGAGTAAAAAATTCCTCATTTTCCGCATTAGCAGGTAAAGACTCATTCACAAAACTAAAATCAAATACACCTGAACTTAAAAGCTGACTACTTGCATCTGAGGAGCTGACTTCAATCACAGTCACATTATTTACGTTATTGCTGCGATGCCGATTGCTATCGCTGCAGTTGCTAACATTACTAATACTACTGATATGATCCGAGTTACTGCTGCTGGGGTTAGTGTGAGGGGGAATAGATGAGGAGGAAGGATTTGATATTGTCGGTTGGGGGGAACCAAGTTTTACAGTGAACGGTGATGCTGCAGTGGTGCGAGATGGACTGCAAAGCCTCTGTAAAGCCCTGTAACCATGTAAAATGACACTTACTTACAATATATTAAGGCCTTGTCTCCACAGGACGTGACATGGGATTTGTCCCAGAGAAAAATCTCGCACGCATAGTTGGGAAATATATTGAGTTAGTTACTAATCACAGTGCCAACTATGAGTCATTGTAAAGTCCCAGGAACGACATAAGGAGAAGAAGAAGAAATTTTTTTGCGTTGTTGAATGGGGAAAAAGTCCAGAAGTTTCATTTCTGCGATTTGAACTTGGGAAAAATCCCGTAAAACGTCCTGTAGAGACAAGGTGTAGTGAAGAGCTCACATTTAAAAGTTTACAATAAGAAAGAGAGGGTATAGTGACTTTTTCCATGTGCCCATCGTGATTTGGGTGCAATTTTACGTTTAGAAAGTCTATTCACTCAGCTGTGTCTCTTGTGTACAACAGACCTATTTTGCACTTAAAACCTGATGAAGTATGGAGAAAAACCTGTCAAAATTTGGGCTTTGCCCCGCATTTCAAGATCTCTCCTGGCAGAATCAAGAAAGAAAGACCAGAGGGCATGGAGGACAGACAAACTGTGTGTTGCTATGTTCTCACCGTGTCTAACAGAGCATAGCCCCCAGTGAGAAGATGCAGATATTCATTTTAAATTCAAGGATACATTACTATTCCTGACTTATCAATTCCAGCAATCCTTCAACTTGAGGTCTTTTCTACTAAAGGAAAGAAGTTTCTTTGAATGTAACATGTAATTGAGATAATGAAATTACCTTGAACTAGAAGCAGTATCAATAATAGGGCTGGAATGATTCATGACTAATTCTGAAACTCCATTAAGAGGATTTGAAGGATTTGTCCTATCCCCGCTTGAGCTCGAATCAGTTATGATGGCTGAGTCTGCTGAAAAAAAGAAGCAATAAATGATTCATAACTTGAAAAATATGAATTTCATTTGGTCCGATCCTTTATAACTATTTTAATTAAAGTGGGTACCTCTTTACATTATAAAAGGGATGAAAAGACAAAACAGAGCAACTCTCAAATGAGTCATACTTCGCAATGAAGAACTTCTATCTAAACCTCATACATAAAACCGCTTATCTCCATAAGAATACTGATGGCACATACTTGGTTTTTAAGTAGTCTTTTGTTGCAAAAGTTACTCGAATCATAATAGTGTGGTTGTAAAACAGCAGTGTAATGGTACGCATAAAATACCTACTTCCTACTATTTGACAATAAAGCTTAAATCAGCCCAGAAATTAGTTGTTGCTATTTGAATTTCATCTAGTTTTGGGGTTTAAGTTTTAGCATTTTTACCCATTATGAGTTAGTAATCTAGGTAAAATCAATGCAGCATAACCCTACCCCTAGAAGACTGACAGGGGTGTAAAAACTTTTTGCAACCAGCGCGTTGCATTGTCCAAATGAACTGAACAAAAAAAAAAAATAAGATGGCTACAAAAATAGGTTTGGAAAATGGGAAGTCAGCGCACATGCATGAAATTGCATATTCCCTGCAAAAAGGCAACAAATACCGCATACTTTTTGCAATGTCTCAGCATTTTGTGCATGAAAAGCAAAATAAGTTATCACATCAAGATTTTTCAAGCATATAATGCCAAAATGTTTGTAAAATACTCCTCTAACCTTAAGAATCAGTGATTAAATTTTTATTTTTGGTAGATTAATGTCTCTTATCCAGTCAGCTATCACATATCATACGTACAGTCATTTCTTTAAATCTGTGGTTCATGGTAATTTAAGCTACATTAAATTAGTGATGGTCATGTCACTTGTCAGACCCTGAAAACTTTCTTATCATGGATACTTCAACATAAATGATTACCACTTTGGTCAGGTAAAGTAACGGGTACAGGCTCAACACCCAGCACAACACTTGATGGCCCAGCAGGAGGTAAAGGTAGAGGTGAGTTTGGATCCCTTGTTGGAAGCAATAGTGGCCGCTGCTCAGGCATCTTGCTGTAAAGATTTTCTTTGGGTGACAGTATCCGCATTTCTCGCAGCTTGGAACACATGCTATCAACCCATTCCATCATTTGGTCCCTGTGACAATCAACCCAAAAGGACAATAAATACCTCACATTCTTTCGCTGCCTATCAGAATGGCAACAATCTGCACTAGAGAATTTTCTCATACTGCTTTCTTTTCAATTATTGTGAATATTCGATTATCATCTTTTAAAACTGGATGAAGGATCAGTCTGGCTTTCAAAACAGCACAGAATTATGTGAGAAACATTGGTGGAGTGGAAAAGATTACTGTCATATTATTGGCTGATAGCAAGTTCTCTAAACAATTATACTGGTAAGATTCTGGCTCAAGATGATTAAGTATCTATAAAATCTGTTTTACAGCTAAGAAGATATTGCACTGACATTCAGTTCTAAGAGGAGCAGAAACTTTTTGACCATTCCTCCTAAATTAGAGGGTAACTATGATAGAGTACAAGCAGGTAATGAAAAAAAAAAAAAATTCCCGACTTGGAACCTCTTAACTGTGGATTGGATGTGTTTTCTCTCCTTGCATAAACATAACTATTGACAAATCAAAAATTGGATTATAAAGTAGTAGATTCTAGGGTTACTGCATGAGGGGCCATGTAAGTAAGTCTCACGGTCCATTCTGACATGCTTAAAAACACACTGTCAAAAATGCGTATCAGAGTCTTTTCTATTCTGCCAAAGTGAGTCTCTCCAAAAACAGTCATTATACCTTAAGAGAACTTCCGTAAAATTTAAGTATAGGAAACAAACAGACAGCAAAGTAAAATATGATACGGATAAAATACAAAAAATAGACCAAAATGATAGAAATTTAGACTGGGAATTGCAGTATTGCCTTTTACAATCCATGGTATTTTGAATGATGTGGGACAAGCGATCAGTGTTCGAAACTCACAGGCGCCAACGCGCCAAAATGCGCCTTAAAAATCGGCCATGGCCTCTAAAAAATGAAGGCTTTGCACCAACGTGGCCCCTAAAAATCTGAATTTTCATATTGGGTGATTATTCGAAATTTTCAGCACCACAAGTGAAAGCATTTTCTGTTCTTCACGATTTCAACATTTGTGCTTTTGTCTTCCCCAAGTTACAACTACTTACTAGTTCTGTTACGAAAACATCTAGCGACTATATTTTCAATAAATGCGCCGTAATATATAGGCAAAAAGTCAATTTGGCCCCTAAAAAATCTTCAATGGCGCCTAAAAATCGGGCTTGATGCGCCACATGGCTCCTAAAACTCAAAGGTGAGTTTCGAACACTGCAAGCGATAGTCTATTTTTGGTCACACAAATGCCCATTTTTTTGCGGGTTACACTAATATGCATAATCAAAAATAAAGTTTTCCTTTCAGAAATAACACTGAAATTTGAAAAGGTGAAAAAGTGCTAACCATGTTGGAGCAGTGAAGCGAATTACTTCCGATGGAAGAGTGATGACGAATTCAAATTCATCCTCAGTTGCACACAATGTTGGTGAAATGTGTAATACTGGGCTGAGCTGAATAACAGCTTCTGGTTTGTGAGCTCCTGCCTCCTTCTGATCATTATATAATTCAAGTAAGGGTTCTTTGTCATTGTGTACACAAAAAACAGTCCAAACACGCTCCCCTTTCTGAAAGGAAGATCAAATAATACAGCAAGTTCTCATTTATTTATTTAATGCAACCTTTCATAAAAGGAAACATAGTACCTTATGAGATGAATACATTGAATAAGCTTGTGTCCAGGTAGAAAAATCTGCATCCGTCTCTATCTGAAGACAAAAGAGCTTGTCAAAAATTTGACAATGATATTCTAAAACCTTAAAAAGGATTTTTAATGTATTGTTGATTGAATCAATGTATATCGGTTCACTTTTTCATTTTTTTGGCATACTAGAAAGCACACTACCTAACACAAGGAAAATGGTGTGAGGTAACAGTCCTTCTTCAGGGTTTTAGTTCTGTTCCCCGCGTGTAGTCGAGTGAGGTGTCTTTTTACATGTTTTTTGGACCATATGATCAGAAACTGGGATCCAAACTGTGTCCCTGTGGGCCGGAAGGTAAGATTTGTCCCTTAGCACCTTGATTGTAACGTTTTTATCAACTATTTAAATAAAAACTCAGAATTTCACTGTTTTCACTGTTTCACTGTTCAAAGAAGATTATTTTTGTTTTGTTCCTATTTCTCTTGCGCTAGTTTCTTTGTGAAGCAGGGGACTATAGCCCCTGCTAGGCAAAAAGGTCAAACATTATTTGTAAGAATAGAGCATTCTTGGTGTGGTTGGCGCCGTTCTAACAGTGAAATTCTGAGTTTTTATTTAAATAGTTGATAAAAACGTTACAATCAAGATGCTAAGGGACAAATCTTACCTTCCGGCCCACAGGGACACAGTTTGGATCCCAGTTTCTGATCATGTGGTCCAAAAAACATGTAAAAAGACACCTCACTCGACTACACGCGTCTTTCGGAAATAATCTTGGGCCAAAGAGATACAACTGGAACCACGGGAAATTCTAAGTCCCCAAGAAAAGCTTGAGATGTGACTGTGGCAGGAAGTCACTATACTAAATAGAATCCTTGCAAAATAGGTTTACGTACTTAAAGAGCGCGGCAGGAGACTACTATCTTCGGTTTAGGAGTGAAAATAAGTCTAAAAATCATGATGGTGGATCCTCCGCCTGACTCTAGAAATGCATGAACTTATTTGGTTAAGCCTCTAGTAGGGTGGATTATTTTCATAGCATCCCTGTGATCTACCATCGATTTGAAGCAAGATCCTCTGAGAATGGAAGGCACCTTCAGTTTAGAGTAGCTGCCCAAAATCGTAATAGAAAAGCTTCTACTTTATCTGGTACCTTTGAATAAGTTTCTTTGATAAATGGAGTATACTATATTGATAAATAAGTTTCTTTGATAAACGGATCTGACACCTTGACCGATAATGGTTAAGGCCAGATCTTTCGCCTAAGCTAGAACATCACAACTTAAGTAATTATGAGAATGAATTGTAGTTCGATGAAGTTAATCTTTACCTTTAGATGAGATACAAGTTTCTTGTCAGGGGGTGGAAGTCGCTTCAACCAGGCATTTTTGTGAATCTCTCGAAATAAAATGTTTCCTTGCGCCATCCTAGAAACGCATCATATCACACAAGAATGCACGCCTGAAATTAATAAAGATTCATTGGGGTAATTGCGTTTGTACAAACTATAATTGGTCTAAAGAGAGTTATTTTGCTTAATTGCTAACTTTCCAGCATGAGAAAAAATTTAGAGAACACAAACCCACTCACTCCGCAGATACCTTTGCAAATGCGCTCATTGTGAGCCATTGAAATGAAATATTCTTGAAAGTTGCCCCTCCAGTGGCTACTTTTGGAAAGAAAGCCTGCACTCTCTCTAAAACTATGGTTTCAGCATCTTTCAAAATCTCGACAATCAAACTGATATGTCCTCTACTTTTCTCTTGCCTTCTTATCTCAATGTCTTTGACTGTGAACTGCCTGATTTTTTCTCGAATTTCATTTTTAAAGTTTTCAACTAATTCAGGTAATTTGTCACAGTTTCAGGCATGTAGTATATTGAATCAATTAAGTTCAGAGAAATGATCTTTTATGGAATAAGTAAGCTTTTCAATAAAGCTGTAAACTTTCGCGAGTCGCAGTACCGTTTGAATCTTCTTGAATCAACGTCTTCGCGGGGAAATGATCAATGGATCAAGACCCCCTCCACGCTTTTAAACTCTCATCGTAAATCGTGCCGAACACTCACCAAGTGGATTGCCGATCACTCCTAGACAAAAAAAAAGGCCTTTGGCGATTTTCTAAACTGTGGCCTTGTCGGGCGCGTCTGCTTTGCCAGAGGGTGGTTTGCATTCACAGAATTGCAATGGCACTCAGGCCTGCTGGCAGCATAGCGAGACCGCTGGATGCTGCTGAGTACCAGTAGCAATCCAGGTAGCTCATCATCTTACCGAAATACCGTAAGACGCAATCTAGATTGTGTTTTCAGTCTATGGTTCATCACCAAAGCTTCACAACAGGGCAGGTTAGAGAGCAAATCGCAAATCAAATGCAAAGTGGAAGACTTTCAGAAATTCAAGGAGCAGAAGCCCCTTACCTGGATGCAAGGACTTCTTTCGGCAAGCCCATGACAGCTCGTCAAAGTTGCGAATAAAAAGTAATTCTCTTACTTTGCCCTCATACTTGACTGAAGAGGGGAACAAGTGCTAGACAAGAGCCTCCAAGTTTTTGAGGCCATAGGCAAAAGATGAAAAGTTGAAGGCATACTTACGAAATAGAGTGGATGTCGAGCAAAACAATAAAGAGAACTGCTGTTGGTGGGAATTATTCGCGACATTGACGATCTAATTGCGAAAGCTGCCGTGACTGAAACACTCGACATGTAGTTGTTACTTATTGTAGACTACAATGTGATAATTAGTAGAAAAAATTGAAATTTTTTGAAGAGTTTTTGACTCACGCGAAACGCTAACCCATGGAATACAACAAAAATGCTAATTTCATCCGGATCCGGATTTGAAAGCTTACGAATGTAATAAAAGGAGGCAGCAAGCGAGGAAAGTAAAAACACTGGCATCAGTGCATTTGCACTTCCAGAGAAATTCGCACACACAATACACAACTGACACAATACATACACAACACCAACACAACCATGGATGAATACGAATACACTCACACAACGCAAACCCACACAACGCACACACTGCCGTGATACTGAAGAGAGCAGTAAGTGCATGCTGAGGTGAGCCCCGAGACATGTAAAGGCATGTACAACCATGGCTCATACAGAAAAGCACTTGGCACTTACTGCTATCACGGCAGCACACAGCAAACAGAATGAGAAGAATCGCAGCTTCACAAGTTGTCTTCCAGAGAGCGCCTAAAGTTGCTCAGCAGGTTGCTGTCCTCCCAGGCGCTTATGGGCTTATGGAAGCATCATAAACGCGACTGTGCGTGTATTTATATGAAGACTCCTGCAATGTTTTATTATTATTTCTTACAATTGTTTCAGTGATTATAATATATCTCTCCTCCGGATTGAGTGTGCGGAGAATACATTTGACGACTTGGGAAGACATTGAGCACGAAGGTACTTTGACTTACAGTATGCTAGCTTTACTTACAACATTACGGCGAAGTTGCCGCAAGTATGCCGCGATGGATACTCTGCCCATGGTCCATCTTCGAGAGTTTAAGACAGTAACAATTTTGTTCGTGAATCCCAAATTTTCGTTTGAGGAAGTATATTTCCCTCGATATCACTCTCATTCTGAAGTTTCAGAAGCCTGGTCTCCGCAACTTTCAGGGTTGTAGTGTTGGGGTCCGCCGATCTTCCTTTGCACTCCATGTTTATTTGATCACATACTTAGTGTAGAAGAAGGCAACTTGCTCCTCACCCAGTGTCTCTCTTCATACATATGATCATAAGGGAAGACTGAAGACCATCACCCTGATCCGCCACCGATGGTTTATAGTATGTAGAATTGCAGACGATTATTGAGCAACCATGTACTTTCATAACGGGAGGCACAAGTCACCTATGTAAACAAAACCACTTGGTGCTCCCTACTGAGCTCTTTGCTGCCTTTGAGCCAAGTGGTTAGCGTAAAGGCTACACAAAGGAAACCAAATGTCGAGAGAATGCCAATGAGAATGTAGAGGTGGTAGAGTTTGTGCATTGTATGTAGAGACTGATGTCCAAGTACATATTGTTTATATCACCATTCACCAGTGGTGCCATTTGACCGCATGTGTTAACTCGTTGAGTGGTGCTAATTTATAGCTAATCAGAAATTGACATTTGTCCCAACATACGTTGCGCAAGCTCTAACTACATTTCTGTGACGCCACGCCAGTGGATGTAACTCGGCCGCTTTTAAACACATCTTCTCATGCTGTTACCTCCTCAGGGGTTAATCTAATGTAAAAATTCAAAAGAACTTTATTAAAAGAGGATGAAATTTGACTTAAGAAAACTGACGAATCCATAACAGGCATTGTCTGACAATGGGGGAGACGAAAGCCAATTACCAAAAATCATCATTCCACTAAGATTCCAATGCACTGCACATGTAACTTTGGCTGATCAAGGGCCCCTCTAATTGGTCCAAGCGGCGACTGCCTTAGTCTTTGATGCTCTGCTGGTTCAAAGATGATTGTTGTTTTCTGTAAATACCCACTAGTTTGGCATCACTAAACTGAGTAGTTGCGTTCGCTCCATTCTTGTAGGCAATGGTCAAGCATAGAGAAAAAAAAGGAGGTGTTTGCATTTCGGGCATCTTGGAATTTTTTGATGACTTGATGACGTAGGTGGGTACAGTGTGAAGGGGACGTCCCTGTACCTAGCTGTACCCACCTACGTCATCAAGTCATCAAAATATTCCAAGATGCCCGAAATGCAAACACCTCCTTTTTTTTCTCTATGATGGTCAAGACTATCTAGTGACAGGTAATGCTATTTTCCAATAGTTCCAGACACCTAACTGTGTCAGCATATCTCATTAGAGCTTTAATCAATTGATTGATCAGAGATTGGATGATATCAATTCTGTTGGGGATTCTTTCAGGGAAAAGTACCTGTGATAATGGAGAGTGAAGAAACAGACCATGTCGAAAATAACGGTGTAGCTGACCCTCAGGAACCAACGGATGGTGAATATTATTACTTTTCTCTTACTTAATTCTTTAAGCGCTAAAAATGTGACGCAGCCACCACTGCTAGTACTCTGTGTGTGGAGAGCTGTGGATCCCTCATTTTCTTAGAACTTAAAAAAAAAAAAAAAAAAAAAAAAATTGAATGGTCAGTTTTCATTGTAAGCCACTTTCATTTAGAAGAGAATCATTTTTTGCACCTCTGTCCTAAATGTTGTTGTTAACCATTCAATGAATTCTCTAGATAAAATTGCACCTTTACCTCTTTCTTTTGTTTTATTGTGGTTTGAATAAACACTTTCTATTTTGAAAGTTTTAAAGGCAAAGCTTACAGCTTACTTGGTTGTTCATTTTGAACAATGCCTACCTAGACAAATTACTTCTCATTGTTTATTTTTCATGATTTTAAAGTAATATTCTTCCTTATTCTAGATGTTAGTGAAACAAATGAAAGTGAACCTATTACTAAAACAAGAGCTTCTACCCGCCCGAAGAGAAACTGCACTGTAGAATCTCCAACTAACCAAAAGAAAAAAGGACGTGGAAGAGGTCGAGGGAAGAAAATCCCTGCAGCCGCTGACAATGAAGTCCTCAAAAATGATGAGCAGAAATCGATAGACAACGGTGAAAGTCAGAAAGAATCAAATGCTGGTGAAGAGCCTTATGACCCTCATGAAGTTGATGATCAATTTTCTGATGCAGCGGAACCGGAAAATAAAGAGGAAGAACAAACTACACCAGAAATGAAATCTGAAAAGGTTTGCACACAACACTATCATTCAATAAACTAGTTTCATGGGAAGGAAGATCAAAAACTTGACTGCCCCTTTGATATTTGTCAACACAAATAGAGACATTTTTAAATTTTGAAGTGATGGCTTCTTCCTGTTTTTCTGTCTTCATTTTCTTAAAATTATCTGCAACTATGCAGACATTGAATCAGAAGATTCGAAAATTTTCATTGTGTGGACTAGTCGGAGATTTTCCAATGATGTTTATGATTAACTATTTTTTGCTTTGACAAGTCAGGATTGGTCAGAGAATTTTCAGATCCAAACTCACAAAATCCCAACATTTATCATGGCCTCTTTCTTTTTTGAGTTTTGTGTTTTTCAATACTTTTATGAATTAATCTTCTTAAAAAATTTTTATTTTGTTTTATGCGTTGGTTTTCTTTTTCTTTTTATAAGCTTCAAAACTCAATACAATTTTTAATAATATTAATTCCCTACTCTGTAACTTAAATTTAACCAAAAAGCAACAAGTTAGAAAGAGGGCATATTTTTCTTCAAGCCTACAAAGTCTTTGTTCCTTGAAATGCCTTGCCAAGTCCAGAGGAGGATGTAAAATTCTTGTTGCAAATAAAATCAATTTGTAAACATCTCACATTTCAAATCCTTTGTCCAGGTTGAAGACTCAGTAAAATCTGCTGCCACGGATGAAGAAGAAGAGGACAAGACAACATTAGAAAATATGATTGTCATTGATGAGTGTAAACCCAGCGCAGATGCAGTTAAAGCAGAAGAAGAGGTTGATTTTTCATTGATTCTGAGTCTTAAATATTTTGTCTAAGTACTTTATCTCTCAAGTATACAGAAACTTCCCAACCATGGGAACGGCTTGTTCGCATGAATTAGGGGAACCTCGGTGAGAGTGAGGAAAAACGAGGGAACATCGGTTAGAACGGGGGAAAACAGGGGGGGAGGATAAATATTTTCCCAGTAAACCTGATTTTCTGTCTCGCTTTATTGTTAGTCTCACCTCTACTTCACCAGCTTTCAAAGATCTTGGGTTGTTGATGAGCCTAAACTCAGTTGGAATATTAGGTATCCTGTGAGGAGTATCAGTCAAGTGGACTAAGTCTCCTTCCATCTGCGACTCTCTGTAACCACAAATTCATAAACCATATTTTTTAACAACTGTCATTTTTGTATTGCATGACTCACCTCCTCTGCTACGCACGAGCTAGGCTCAGGGTGGAGATAGAACCTTTCTGTAATTATTTTTGTTTTTTCGTAATGAATAAATCTAATCTAATCTAAAAAATCAAATCCTTATTATCGCATTGTTCATGGTCAGTTTCTTTCTATTTCATGTTATAAAACCTCCCTTCCGTAAAATTCTTCTCACTGCATCTCTTGGATTTTAAGTTTCTCAGCCATAACTTTTATCTACATATTTTGCCTGTTCTTACTAAGTTTCATTTTGTGGTTTGTAGCCTGACACTGAGATGGTTTCGGAAGATGAATTGTCTGAGGACAAAAGTATGGAGAATGTGTCCGACGATGAATTACCAGCGACAGCTCAGCCACTTCCAGAAACAGAAGATCTGTCCGAGGATGAACTCACAGTTGACAAGAAAAAGAAGGTGATCAGTGACAGTCCAACTCCAGGTAGTGAAATTCTCCCAATATGTTTTTTTTGCGGAGATGGTGCTGTCCATCTCAATTTACCTAATTTTTCCCATCACAAAACGGATGTGCTGTATAGTATTATTTAGTATTTTAGTATTTTAGCCGCCATTAGTCATCAGTTGGCACATTTTGTTGGATAAAAGATAAAGACAAAGGCAGATCATCTTTTGTGCGGCACCTTTCAGTCGCCATTTCTGTGGCCAAGTGAGGACCATTAGCTCTGTGGTCGGCCCATGCCAATTGAAGCGCTCCCACTGAGCATCATAAGGAAACTTAAGCAGTAACTCGCTATTGGTAAATTTTTCAAATTTCTCAAGAGGTGCGGTTATCAGTTTGACATCTTTGTTCATGTTTCTGATGGTCTTGATGACACCGATGGCAATGAACAAAGTATGACTTAGGATTTTACTTAACAACGACCATTGATGATCTGAGTTATTGATTCCCTAGTCATTAATGTCGACCACCTTTTTCAAGATAACAACATAGTTCTTGCTTTTAAAGGTACAGCCAAGTACTATGCTTTTAGATTTTTAAAAATTTTGTTTACTGATTTATCCAACTGAGGAAGGCTGAGTTCTCAGCCGAAACGTTGTGGTTATATTTGTGAAAAATAGCCTTGTTACCTGATGTGTAAATTGTTTTATTATTGTTTTTCAAGTGAATCAGTGTGTTGAGAACACCGTTTTTTTCACAATAGCTTGTTCAGAATTTGTTCACAAAACTGAGTCAAGTCAAATTTTGTCTTGCATATCAAATGAACTTGGAGGTTCATTTTCCCACTAATTACTGTATAATCTCAACTTATTGCATTAAGGAACCACTAATAATCCCTTAGATTGAAAAGTCAATTTTCTCACGGCAGTAATGCCAAATTTACAGCCTCATTCTTGGAAATTTTTTTTGCTCATATTTGGTGCTCATTGCAGAAAAAACTTCAAAAGTGAACCTAGGAATAGTATAGAAGTTCTATTAGTTAACAACTATAATGCCATTCTTTTCCTGTCAGCTTGCCTACTAGAGCAATTAAAAAAAAACAATGTTGATCTCAGCCTAATGGTCATGTTGCAAATTTCAGTCAGAGCAAAATGAAGAGTTGTTTCTTATAAAAAATAGCTCAATGAGTGCATCGGGAAAGTTTGAAATTCACTCCCAACTTCATAATCTGTGCAGGAAGTATGCGATTTTTTGAGCTTCCTGCTTCAAAAATGACACCATAGCACATGGAACATTATGTAATAGGAGTCACTCCATCTAGCTCCTGCATACTCGCTTCTGCGCTCAAATCGTGAGGAAGCATCAAGGTCTTTATCAATGTAAAGAAAATCAAATATAAAAGCACCAGCTAGTCAAATCCCTTTTCACCTGTGTTTTGGTAGATTGGTGTTGGCCATGTTGAATATTTTGTAGCATCCTAGTGCGTAAGGGCTAGATGGAATGACTCCTCTTACATAATGTTCACCTGTGCTCTAGTATCGTTTTTTGAAGAGGAAGGTTTGAACTTCGCATACGTCTCACGCAGATTATGAAGTTAGGAGTGAATTTCAACCTTCTCGATGCGCTCATAGTGATTTTGAGCCATTTTCTGTATGTAATAACTTTTCCTTTTGCCCTAGCTGAAGTTTGCAACAGGCCCATTACCACACTAAGAGACCAATATTCTCAATCTTGATGCATGACACAAACTTTCATTTACTGGCAGTTTCGCGGGGTGATGAGAGGATAATAAAAACAAAATAGAAAGAATCCCAATACCTGATTCTAAAATTCTTTTATCACACGCAATTATTCAATTAATGAAACCAATGGTCCAGTACTCAGGCCTCATTACATGGCGGACTGAATATTTGCTAAGTATGCCTTTATTTTTATATGTCATATTTATTTTTTATTGATTATCATCATGTGGTTCCAGATATCAAGAAAACTAGCCCGAAAGAAACAACATCAGATAATCAAATTGATAAAAAAAGTAGCAGTAGTGTATCAAGTACGAGTGACAGAAAGCGGAAAAAAGCAGACTCAAGTGATTCAAGTAGTAAGGGGACAAAGCTTGATGAATCGGCTTCTAAAAAGCCAAAGTCAGCAGTGGATACCAGCAAATCGGTAACTTCATTTTCAGTCAATTCGTACAGTTAAACTGTTCCTGAAGCCTCTAATGGAGCGGTTGGACGCAAGAGGCACAGCCAAGTGAAAAGTCTTTTGTAGGAAAAATCACACACAAATCAAGATGAGCACATCAAAAAAGTCTGATCTCCACTCTTTATCCTTCAATTTGCGAAGTTTCCAACATGCTTTTTAAATTTTCTGCGTCAGCAGACAGCTTTTCTTGATCGCCAGTAATCAGGTTGCAAATTTAGTAAAAATATGTAACCTTTCGTTACAATTGCAATCTGAAAGTAACTAAACAAACAAAGGTGGAAGGATACATGTCAGCCAATTTTTTTTTGTGATATCACCAAATCGCTTGGTGCAACATTTTTCCATTTGGAACAGGGTTGTATTTTTGGTGACTTTGAAAGTATTTATCCCTCAGCTAAAACTTGACTAAATGGAAAACAGGAAAATGTAGGCTTTCTCTTTTTTTATTTTACATATTTTCAGATAATGAATAAAAAAATAAAAATAAAACATTGTTTAACAGCCCTATTCTGTCTATTAATTGTACATTCTTTTGTAGAATTCATTGATGTAGTATTTCCTTTTCAGTCAAGTTCTAAGAAGTATGTGCCAGAGCTTGAAAAGTACTGGAAGGCAGTCAGGGAAGATCCCACAGATTTTACAGGCTGGACTTACCTGCTTCAGTATGTTGACATGGAAGTAAGTTGTATACCTCCTAGAAATCACCTCAATTTGAATTCTTTTCTCTCACCACTTACAGTGCTCTTTAATCAAGAAAGACAAAAATGATCAGCATATTAACTGCACACCAAATCCAAACCAATTGAAGCTAAGAAATTTATATTAGTTCAGACGCAATTTAGTCTACTACTTTTTTCTAGTAGCAGTGCTTGACTTTCAGTGAGGGACAAAAAATTGACTGCCGCTGCAGCAAAGGTTCAGTTGGAATAAAATGAGTCAGTTAAATCATTTTTTTTTTTTTATTGTGTCATCCTAAAGCAGTAAGTAACTGAAGCTTACAGTTTTTTTCCTAATTTTTTTTTGATGACTGCAAACGGGAGAAAAGTTTATTTGAAAGTGCCAATAATGAGGATGGCCTAAAACGGCGTTTGAACCGCACGCTCGTAGGTTTCGAATGTACACGTCATGATCAATATGGCGGTGGAATGCGCAGTGGAAGAATACACGGCGGCAAGTTTTTGTTGGTTAATTGGATGTTATGTGGGTTACTTTCTTTTAGATTTACACCCATTTCTCTTAATTCTTTAAGCTTTTCAATCAGAATGTGACACAGATTTGTATAAGATATGAAACATTTACGCAGAACTTACTTAACCTCAAACGAGAAATCGTGATGTCAACAACAGCAGCATGGCGATAGTAAACTGGTTGTCTTCGTCGCCGCCATCTTCCTGTCTATATGACGCGTAGATTTGAAGATTCACAGCGGTCGGTTCAAACATGTTTTCGAGTGCTCCTAAAAAGGAAGTGTTAAATCTCTGCGGAGACAATTTTTCCTGAAATTTTAACGTGCGCATCATTCTTCTCATACAGAAAACTGTAAGACTCGACTATTTGCAGGCAAATTCCTCCCGAGCTTAACTGACTCATTCTTTTATCACACAAATGCGCTTGGACTTATGCTACGTGCTTGGAACCTTTGACAATGAATCTTATCCATCCTAGATTGTCCGAGATTTACAGTAGATAAGATAATATTTGTAAGCAACCTTCCCTAAGCTGTTGAAATAGTCAAGGACAAGTAAGAAAAAAAACCCTAGAAGGAAGAAATTTGTCCACGTTAAGCGGATGCTATTTTGCCGGCAATGTAAATTAGGCCTGAATTATTAACATTAGCCTTATGGGACTTTCCCAGAACCAAGCAAAAATTCAACTTAGCCGGAAAATGTCATGCAACACTCTACAAAAGGGGGATTGTGTGTTGACTGTACTAGCACCAGTTGTTCCAGACTTGCTGCAACAAGCCTCCATTCGGAAAGAGGAGGTTTCCATCCCCTGGGCCTCCAAGAATCTACTGCTGAACGTTTGTATCGAGCAGAATCTTGAATTACGTAGGAGAAAAATTAAAACAAAAGTTGAAACAGCACATAAAAATTACATTTCTGTAATCTGTTAACTACTTTAAAAAAATTAATTTCAACTATAAGAACTAATAGCTCCTCCTATCTTCTTACAGTCGAATGTGGAACATGCGAGGGAAGCATATGATGCATTTCTAGCTCGCTATCCCTATTGCTACGGATATTGGAGGAAATATGCTGATTTTGAAAAGCGTAAAGGCAGCAGGGAACATTGTGAACAGGTAAGTTTTATCATTTCTTTGCATGCAATCAACCAAAATTTTGAAGTTGTCCTCCATCTGCATAATGATTTTAATTCAGAGTTGCCAGGTTTTAAAAGTAATTACCAGTTTTTTGGTGTTAGAGTTTATAATCTACTCCAACTTTTTGCAAGGGCAACATGGCACCTTCAAACTATGACCAACATGTTGACTGTCACACCAGAATGAGAGCAAAGTATTTTATTCCTGCGGTATAACAAAAATTTAAAAATCAACATTTTTTGCTAAGCGGGTCAGTTGCAATAGTCACAGAATCATGTTTTAGCAACTTCTTATGTTTAATATTAATCGAGATATAGTGCTTTGAAAAACTCGGTTTTTGATGTCATCCACCATGGCAGTGACACCTCTAGTTTTTTCCACCTTGGATTCATCAATCAGTAACACACACATATGTACTGGTTGCTCAGCTTACAGCACGGAAAAAACCAAGGGGGAAGAAATCGAGAGTGTTACTACCGTGGTGGATGATGTTTAAACCGAGTTTTACAAAGCGTGATATTTCGGTTAATATTGAACTTGGATAGTAGCTGTTAGGACAGATCTTATTTTTTTTAGCTAATCTATGAATATCAAGCATCAAAACTTGAGTCTGTGATCAGGGCAACTGACCCACTGTGATTGCCAGTTGCTAACTCAGTGATGCATTCTGCCAATGCAGTACAAGATTTTAGTTCTGCTTTCACTCAAGCAAAAAGTGCAAGAATTTTCTGCATCATGGGCTTGTCAAAATGTTGAAATATCATCATCAGGTCCTCAGGTTAGACCCGAGAATCCGGAGCAGATTGTAGATTCATATTGTGGCTGTCAATGTTGTGAACATTTTTCATCTCTTGCATTCTTTTTTATTATTCTTCTGTAAAATATTACAACAAAGCTACATATCATAGGACCACTATTAAATACAAACATTTCAGGAATTCATTTTTCAAACGAATTGGATACCCTTTCAGCCCAGTCTCCCAGTGATAATATTTGAAAAATTGGTAACTCTAAACTTTATCCTTTTACATGTATTTAAAATAATTTAAATACCAAGAAAAAATCAATGTTTAATAAATATTTTACAAATAGCTAATTCAGCATTTTCCATTGAATGCTGATTAAGTTAAACTTCATGCCAACACAGCTTTTTCTTTCCCTGACTTAATCCTGTGCATGGCTAATTTATCTGTTTAGTTTGCTATTTCGATGTTTTTTTACAGCTTCATTTGCTAAACAAGTTTCTCTATACCAAGGGATAGCTTAACTGGAAGGCTACTGTAGATTTTCAAGTTTAGCTAAATTAGCAAAAGGAATTACCAAAATAACTTTGCACAGGGCTAAATCAGAAACGAGAAACAGAGAAACAAATTGCCAAGGTAGCAATGGTTTAAACAGCATCAAAACATGCTTGATTGTTGAAAAAGTAATTATTAATATCCAATAGAAAGTTTGCAACATTGCATATTGAAGTATTTATTAATGAACTTGCTTTATCAATTTAAAAGAGATTTTCACTGCACACGTGTGCGTCTGTAGATCTAGTGACATCATAAGCTCTAAAACTGAAACAAAAATTGATTCCTTCAAGGGATAGTTTGATAGGATGTAGCTTTAGACTCAAATTTAATGGAAAGCCTTTTGGGGAGCCCAAATTTGATGACTATCCTCCTTTTTCATTATTTTCATTTTGCTCAGAGACCTTAAACAAGAAACGTTGCTTCTAAATCAAGTTCCATGTAAGCATTCTCTTCATGTGCTTGGATCAATACGAAAATTGTATCTACATAAGTACTTGAAGAGAAAATACTTATGTTGAACAAGGTTGAAGACTTGATCAAAATCTGAACAATTCATTTGGTCTCCATTTTGAATCAAGTGTCTTCACCAAATCGTTGATTTCTAAATAAAATGTTGTATTTGCAGACACTACTAAATTTTGACTTTGTTATTACCTGCTCGTAGTTTTTTTTTTCCTAATCGAAAAGTTCTTAATTTCCTTTCATATCTCAATTGCTTGAAGTGAAACAAAAAAACTAGACCAAAGCTCTCAGTGATTTTCATCTTCCAGAGTCTTAGGTGTATGCTACAATGGTCATTGTGTTTAGGTTCCAATAATGAGTCTCTGAAGTCCCTACAACCCGTGGTGGCTTTATAATAATCCATCTATAATTTATGCCAGGCCTAGGTTATTTATAGGGTCCTAAACTACAAGTTAATAAGTCTCCTCTGAGAAATTTTATATGAACACAGTAGAAGTCAAGTAGTTTTTCAATTTTATTTTTCATGTATTCAAGATATCTCTAAGACAACCAATTTTTAGAACCAATTCGGGCCCCTTTTCCCCTTAGTTGGTGAGTGAACCCTCAAGTCCTAGGGACTTTTTTCTGAGACACCTAGAGACCCAACTGGACATCTATAAAACGGAAATGGGTCAATCCTTAATTTTTCTTTTAAATCTTCTATCATGCCTTGACTAGGTAATTCAGACTCATTCTCACAACCATCAGGATAACATTCGTCTGACTGCATATCAAAGTTATGTGGTTTTAATTTTGGCAGAACAAATACATCTTTAAGCTTCTTCCTCAGAAATTATGTTATCTGTTATTTATGTAGGTATCGATTTGAGGTTTTATTGTTGTTTGTTGGACTCAGTATTCTCTGTCTTCAAAATCCTCTTTTTCTCTCTGTAACTACAATGTTTCCTTACTATCAGTAGAGTTCTGGCAATCTACTCAGTCATTGCTATGTAGAAGTTCACATTAAAGTCGATAAAGCCATTCGCGTGGTCTGAAAGAAAATTCCACGTTCATAAAAAGCTTGCAATGTGGGGATTGTGATGATGGCACAAGACACGATTATCAGAGAGTCTAACTCTATGCTCCGCAATATTCTCTGCGCAAAGTTTGATGACAGATGAGTTGCCATCTTGCGTAGAGACCCCGAGTATCATACAGTTACAAATGGCATAAAAGGTTAGAACCCGAATAATGGTAGAAAATTGAAATAGAAGTTAGATATGTGAGGAAGAAGTTCAGCACACAGCCAAGAGAAGGCACAAGCATCCATAGTTTGGTCTATCATTACTTGATTGTTAAGCGGTAGATGTTGCCTACTATAAACAATTTGCAAATGCATAATTTTCAGCCATGTATCCAATTTATTGCTCTTGCATCAAAGTTGTAATTCACTTTTTCCCCATACTGTTGGGGCTCTATCCATCTATACTTTCTGTGTAGGTGTAATTTCCAAGCCAGTCATAGCAACTTTTCCTATACATTCATAGGGTTGCCACAGACAGAAAATACCCGGAAAGTTGGAAAAAGTCAGAGAAAACCTAGAAATGTCGGGGAAAATGACTCAAGTATTAGGGAAAAACTGTTAAATCACCTTCATTTGCATTCCAGAATGGGTTTGATGTTTCGAACAACAAATTTGGCACAAAAACTATTGCAAATTTTGTCTTTTTAACAATCCAGCATTTCCTAAAATGTAGGGGAATTTTCTCAAGATGTGTTCAGGAATTGCCAGGAATTTCATTTTTTATAATCTGTGGCAACGCTAAGTGTATTGGTAAAATATTACCTTTTGAGGAATATTTTTTTTCTTTGGCAAGTTGTTAGGTATGAATGTTTGTAAACTGTTTTTATCGGGTGCAAAACAAGTTTTTAGTTAGTAACAAGTTGAACGGATTATTTCAATTCTCGATCCCCCATTAGCAGTCTTGAAGATGTATGATATTATTGAAAATTTTGGATTTTGAAGAAAATTAATTCTGGCACAGCTCAATGGAATTAATCATAGTTCTGAAACCAATTGTTGAGGTATGCATTTATTTGATTATCCCAGTGATGCCAAAATTTTTTTTCGAGTCTTTCTTGTGTGGTAACACCAAAGTCAGATGAAAATCTGTAGCCACATCTACAGTTTTTAGCCATCAAAACTTAGTAAAGAGCATTTTAAACAGTAATTATGCCTATTTAGTTTATAGACAAATTGAACAGAATTTCGTATTACCCTTGCATGATTATTTCATACTTCTCATGGCGGTAAAATCGTTCTTAAGTGACAAAATATTGTCATGTGCATGAAAACATTGCAAATTCATGTTTGAAGGAAATTTCTCCTCATCATTTTAAGGCATGATTTACGCCATCCAAATGAATCGGAACTTCCACCTTGCTCCCAGCATATCATTTGTTATGTTGAGTTGATGTCCTGAAGAAATGACAAAATGTCATTACCTCCGATTATTTTCAATTAAAATTTTAAAGACAAGATTCGGTTGCTAAAATTATTGAAGTTTTAATTTTCAATGTTCTCCTCTTTTTTTCTTTCCTTGGACTATCAATTCTCTTCTTTAAATTTCTCCTCTCACGTCTCAATTATTTATGTTTTTCAATTCAAATATCTGAAAATTATTTATCGTCTCAATTTTCCCCAGTAAAACCTCCAAATTTTCTGTGCTCAATCGTATTTGAACTTTTTACAGAAATGATGAATTCTGCTTGATTATTGTGGTTAAATTTTCAAAGTTTTTTTTAATGTCATCCTGAAAATAATTGTTTAAACCTTCAGATTCCCTAGAAAATTTTCCTTGCTTTTTTTCCGTTATGTATCCTTACAGTTATTCAATTTAAGGTGGAATCCTTAAATTATCGTATAATTGTCAACATCAAACTTTCTATACAATTTTTGTCTTGTTGCATTCATCAATTTACTATTTCTATGTTGTGCTCTTCTAATCAAATTTGTATTCTTTTGTTCAGTTTTTTATAAGTAATTTGTAATGCTTTTGGCAGTGAATGTATGAAGCTACCTAGTCTAAGTTCAATAAAAGCTGTTTTACTGTCTAGTGAATATTTAAAGTAGTTGTTAAGAGACATGAATTTCTAAATTCAATCTACTTTTTCACTCATCAACTTAATTTTTTTCTCCCTCTTTTTCCTGTACAAGGAGATAAAAACGAAGCACCAATCCTGTGGAGTTCATCTTTGTATCATTATTGTAACACCATGCCATAACCTCATTGTTTCCTCTTTTTTTGTCCAGCTTGCCTAATCTCGTTTTGTAAACATTTACATATATCGAACAAAAAGTATCTGTCAAATTGACAATAATATTTGTAATATTTACATCAAGTTTGTTTCTGCTTACCTCAGTAAGACTTTTGAAAAAATTCCAAGAAAATTAACTTTTCTGTAAGAAATTTCAAATTTTTTAATCATATCTTTTGTAAGCTTTCGAATTGAAGCCATTTTATACAATTCCAGTTCTCTATTTTGTAATTTTTTAACTATCTGCGTTTTTAAGTTGCCGATCATTTCAAAGCTAGAATAAGTTTGTTTTTTTTTTTCCTTCTTTTTTTTCTAATTTTTTATATTAAGTATGTCTTCAGATTTTGTTGGTATAGTTTTAGTTAATGTGGTCTCAAAACTTGAAAAATCTATGTATGAATTTTTGCCCTATCTTGATAATTTTTCATGTTTATTGTAACTTCGTTTCTTTTAATTGTCTATTGTAAAAACTTGTTGAGTGTTAATGTAAGATCTTTTATTCTCATGAATTTCTAATTTTGTCGATTGATTTCTTTTGTTGTAATGAATGAGTTTACATTTATAACTGTTAACAGGTTTTCGTAAGCGGGTTAAGCGCAATTCCATTAAGTGTTGATTTGTGGCTCCATTACCTAAATTATTTTAGAACAACTTATCCAGAAGACGAAGTTGGGATCCGCTCTTTGTACGATAAAGCTATTCAAGCTTGTGGTTTAGAATTTCGGTTAGTGCTGTTTTCAAAAGTTTTTCTCAGCTCTGTTCCACCTGTCCAAGTGTGTTTTCTTTATCTCTCTTATTTACTGCTAAGTTAATTTTAAGGATCAACCAAAGTTTTATAGACCAGAAGAATGCAACCAACATCACCTCAACCCATGAATCGTAGCTATGCTAAACTTGTCACCTTATCTATTTTTGCTCTAATAAGCTCATTTTCTCCTCTGCTTCCTTCCTCTCCTAATCTTTGACATCTCCAGCCATCCTTAGGCTTATTGTTACAGGTATCAATATTGGAATCAGGATTCGTGAAGTTTTGCTCCCAATTGTATAACCATGAAAAAATCCCCTCTGTGAATATTTCCAAAATACAAGTTTAAAAAGACTCACACTTTATTGAGGAATTTACTTTTTTTGATGGAGTTCAAGTCTAAAGTTTTGGCACCCATCAGAGGTGTTCAAAAAGTTTCTAATCTTTAGATTCTCTCATGTTGCACTTCATGTATGTCGTCAGGAACAAAAAATGAATTGTGCAAATATGTAGAGAGCTGCTTCTTCGAAATACTAAAGCAAAAATTCCATGTATCACTCCAGCAACCACCAGCTGTCTCTTTCACTCTGCAAGGTTCTGTTCTATTTTAACGAAAGGCACATTTTTAACTTTAAAATCTGAGGTAACAAGGGCATTACAGGAAAGAGTGTAAAATTAAAGATGGGTCTGAAATAAATTCTCAATGTTAGAGAAGAGGGAATTCCACACACGAAACTAAAATTGTGTCTTGTCTGCAAGAAAATTAATTTAACATTAAGGTGACTTCATCAAAGGTATTGAATGTTCGATTTTGCGATTTTAAAAAGTGATGAATTAATGGAAGAATAATCTTAGAATCTGAAGTACCAAACTTTTTGCTACCTCTAACTCTGCTTCTAATTCAATCAAAATCCGAGTCAGTTGTTTCCTCCCATCAGTCATGAAAGTTATCTGTTCGGTCATCCCTAAGTAAAAAAGGAAATTCATGCCTAAATATCCGGGCATTACACTAGTAACAAATTGTGATCTTCATAGGTAATACTGACAGAAATAGTCCCAAGAGTATGATTTTAAAATTTGAAAGTGCGAAATCCACTTTACTTCTTTTTTTCGTTTTACAGAAATGAGCTTTTCCTAACGACAATTGTCTCGCTGCCACATCTAATCTAATCTCTACTCTATATCTGAAATTCTCTCCATCGTTGTGGGTTGTTTGTAGGTGAAATCTGTTGGTTAGGCGCAGGAATGTGGCCCATAAAAGTGAAAACGGGGTTCAAAGTTATACTTGTGTGTCAAGATTTGCCGTTTTGCCGCCTGCTGATAGATCGCATTGAGTAAAGCAAGTCTCTCTCCGAGGCGGTGTTCCGCAGACAATGCCCAAATTACAATGTTCTTTTTATGCTGTTCAAAGCCATTTTCAGGAGAGTGCGACCCATGTCTTTGCCCATTCACCAGTTAGTGAAAAAAACAGAAATCAAACTTTGTAAACATTTCAAGGAAAGACAGTTGCGCTTCAAGATGAGGATAGCCAAGAGCTACATGGTTTTAAGACTCTAATGGAAAGAATTTTAGGATGCGGGTGAATTTGATTTGTACTTTTGAGACTTTTTCAAGAAACTGAAGAACCGTTCTCAATATTATTTTTAAACTCCTTTTTTTTAACAACAATTTTTTCCATTTCCTCCTTGCCTTTCTCTTAAATTTGTTGTTTTCCGGAACTCTGGTATCCTAAACCACAGCTGAGATGATGACATGGCAAATGTAGACGTGAGTATTGTTTGGTATGATTTCTGAAGCATTACATAACATTTTTAGGCCACAATGTCCATCTCCTTTCTTTGGGACTGTTATTGGTTTCCTTTTAACCCTCATATTTAGATGCAATCTTTATCACGAAAGTCAATTCTGACACAAGAAGAAAAAATTATCAGTAAACTGGAAAATAGGTAGGAATCAACAGTCATTGTCTTAAATGTATTATCTCTTTTCTTCATAGCTCCGATCGCTTGTGGGAAAGCTACATTAAGTGGGAAACAGACAAGAAGAAATTGGTAAATGTAACGGCTATCTTTGACAAGCTTCTAGCAACTCCAACACAAAATTACTTAACGCATTTTGAAAAGTAAGTAGGTTTGGTGTTTCAGCTTAAACTGTTCTTGGCAATTTTAATCAGGTCAAAAAAATAAGAAATCTTGTGGAGACATTTTTGCCTCCTCTCTGAAAATAGATGTGACGTGGAAAACAAGCATTTATATAAGATAAGATTATGCTTTATTTGATTTTAATGCACAATGGCTTTACAAAAGCGTCAAAAATACATAATAAATATACATATAACATGAAGTGGTTCAGCCTTCATCTGTGAATTTTTTAACTGAATAAGGGCACCCACTGTTAAAAAAAAAATGTTGAGATTTTTGTCAACATTTTTTTCATTTGCAACTTTTTTCAGATTTTTAGGCAATTTATAGTACATTTTTCTTTCTGTCATCCTAAATATTTCACCAGATTTAAGAGGAATTTTCTTTTTTTCTAGTACCATCTTCGTGGATATTTTTACGTCTTTCTAGCATCTTAATCTTCGCAACATTATGTCTGACGTAATTCTGTATTATCAATGCAGGAACTATAAGCAGGCGATAATTTCAAAAACGGTCTTCGAAAACTTGGTAGCAATTTTTGATGAGCCTCTGGGTGCTTCAAAATGCTTAGTATGAAATTAAGGGGGAAAATCTAAGTGTATTACAAAATTTAAAAACAAATTAGGAACATATATTAGGACTTCATGCAGTATCCTCAGTCTGTCAGAAAAATTATGCTGCATCATTTTTCCCTGATTCTTGGGATGAATTATGAGGATAGTTTCTTCAGTTCCAAAACTCCAGAAAGTATTCAGGATTTGTCAGAGTTGTAAACTGAAGAGGCTATAGTTGAACACAAGAATTCTAAATTTTGTGTTTACAAACCACATTTTCCTATGTCAAAGGTACTTATGGTTCATTTCAATGATCTGCATGGGTGAAGTCCCTCATATCATTGTCTTTCTAAGTAGAACTTTGAATTTTAAAAATTCAAAGGAATAAAATTATCTTGTCTCTTTGAATTGAAATATCAATCATCTTGTGTTATGTCCTATTTGCTCATTTATTATTGTTCATTTATTTTTTAAATTTATTCTGTTATTCATACTCTCATTACTGTTCAGATTTCAAGATCATGTCATGAAACACAGTCCGAGGAAAATATTATCCGTCGATGATTTCTTAAATTTGCGCCGAGAAGTATTGCAGATTTTGAAGCAGTATGATTCACCGTTAATTGGAATTCCTGGAGGAGATGACGCACCACCTGGTGAGGAAGAACCAAGTGATGAAAAAGAAATCAAACATGTGAGTCATTGTCTCTGTCTTTCAACAAAATTTAGTAGGATGAATCAAAAGTTTTCTTCTTAAAATGTACGACTCACGGAATATTTTCAATTGTTCTCAATATCTTCAGCATGAAAAAATAATTTTAACGGATTTTTTCTCTCTTTAGCTTATTGATACATGATTTGAATCATACAGCATGTACAATGATTGTTCATTTATTTTTAGACAAATGAGGAGACAGCTGCACTGAGAGATAAAATTATAGCAATGCGGAGGAAGGTACACAAAGCTACTGCTGAGGCAGTCACTCGAAGGGAGAAGTATGAAGAAGGGGTAAGTAAATATTTTCAAAAGTCAAACTTCAGTTAGATCTAGAACATGGACGGATAGCATCGTAAAGAGTGTATCGTTGATACACCCTGCAAACGAAAAATGGGAATTGAATGATTAAATAGATCTATTGCACATGAGAGATAGAGCCACTCAAGTAGATGTTTTAAGGTAAAATTGCATAGAAATTACCTAAAGTACCTTAGGAGATTTAAAAATCTATTTGTCGAAAATTCAAATTGTCTGTAACTGGTGCTCAATAAAAACGCCAATATCTTAGTCAGGTATTAATGTTAGTAATTTTTATTGAAGGAATCGTGTTCTAAATGAAATTTTGAAGAGTAAGCTCTATTGGAATGCCTAAATTTGTGCCTTCTTTTGTGGCCCATTTGCATGATCTGTAGCCTGCATTTTCTAATCTTCCATATCTGCTGCCTCTTTCTTCCTTTTAAGTAAGGTTCTTCAACAGCTTTTTTAAAACACACTTAATCACCTGCGATAAACAAAAAAGAGGCAGCTGACGTGGAAGATCAGGAAATGCATGATACAGACAATGCCAATGGCCTGCTAGAGAATGCACAGATTTAAGTATCCTGATAACTATTTCTTCTTCAAAATTTCATGCAGAACATGACTCCCATTGATGAAAATTACTGACATTAACTCCTGACTAAGATATTAACGTTTTTCTTTAGCGCTAGTTACGAAAAATTTGAATTTCCTGCTTACAAGCAAAAACCAAAGTCTACAAGAATGAAATTGCGCATTACGCCAATTTTGGCAAGTTTCTTAATTGAGCAGTGTCCTTTTCCTGCCCTGTGTTGTTTAAAGTCTAAAAAACGTGCAGCAGCTGAGGGAAAGTGCCAAGATTAAGATTACAATTATATCATACCGCAGGGACTGATACAGTAACGTCCAGTGTGCGTATGACTCAGTAGAATGTGGTTCTCCTATGAGCGGGAAGGTTAAATTTATGCATCGAAAAATTTTAATATCTTGGTTAGGAGTTACTTTCAATCATTTTTATCAACTCAAATAAAGTGGCCGAAAAAAAACTTTCAGGCGCCAATTGAAAAATGTGTTTGTCATAGATTTTACCTGTCTGTACAGACCCAAGATTTTTTCTAATTGTGTGTGTTGCATTTCTTCTTGGCAGTGTATGTATTGTTATACTTAAATGTTTTCCTTTTGCAGATTAAAAGACCATATTTTCATGTGAAACCTCTGGAGCGATGTCAGTTAGAAAATTGGCGTTCATATCTAGAATTTGAAATAGCACAAGGAGACATGGAGAGAATCATTATTCTTTTTGAGCGCTGTCTAATCGCATGTGCACTTTACGAAGAGTTCTGGTTAAAGGTAAATATTAATTCAAAAGAACTCACTTTTACAAAACCGAATTGCCTTCATTTCTGTCAGTGTGCAATATGACCAAATTTTTTTTATTTTTATTTTTGCTAATGCTGTCCTTGATGAAATGGCTGATGCCCCTCCAGGACCAAAACATGGATTAAATTTTGCATTAAGGAACCACTATCTCTGGCTCTTCTATAAAAGCACATATCTGCCTAGGGAAACCAATGGCATATATGTTGTTTTTAAAATGAGCCGAAAATAGTGGTTCTTTATTGCAAAATGTAATCCACATAAAACATTACACCATGGAACCAAGAGCAAAAGAACATTTGATGAAAAATTCCTTAAGTGTTTGATGTATGTGCCAGTTATTGAATGAAGAAAGAAGTTGTCAGGTGAAACTTAAAAGCATTGCATCAGGGGCGCAAATTGTTCTCGACCATCTCTGCATATATCCCATATCAAGTATCTCTGCCTGTCATTCTTTTGTATTTCATATTGGTCGCAGATATAGTTTCATTTACTGTACGTACTAATCCCCCCGATAATGTTATGGCGGATGGAAAAATGATTAAACTGACAGATTGATGCCAAACTAAAATTAGTAATATTTTAAAAAAAACTGAATGATACATCAATTCGTTAACTGTATTTATTTTTACTTAGCTGACTTTCCTCTCTCTTTTTTTTTGTTCATGTACTTTTTGATAACTCTTGATGTTATGCTCTCTTACATTAATCCATAATATTTTATTTTTGAAACAGTTTATTCTATTCTTGGAAAAACAAGGTGACGAATATCGGAGTAATTTGGAAAACACATTTAAAAGAGCCTGTACAATTCATCATGTGAAAAAACCCAATCTTCACTTGCACTGGGCCATATTTGAGGAAACACAAGGTAAAGTGTGAATTGTGATAGTAGGTGCAAAAGGAAGCAGGGCAAGAAGGAATGTGTGATGTGCCAAACACGAAGTAGCTACAGTAAAACTGTGATATAACGAATTTCCGGGGACTGGTGAAAAAATTCGTTAAATCGAAAACCGTGGAAAACCCGATTTTAGGCCACAAATTTTTTTGAAATGTTCGGTTTTTTCCAGTTTCGTGTACAAATCCCCGCCCCCTCCCCCTTAAAATATGAAAATATTTTACGAAAAATTGGCGGGAAACACCCGGTTAGCACTTGATCAGTAAAACTGCGAGCAGTAGGGATGAGCACCCGGCAGGGGTTGGAATAGTACTGATGACACTGTTCTTGTAGCTCCTTAATCACCCTGTTTACTCGAGGAAACATGTGCGCCTTGGAAATCCCCAATCCCGCCATATCGGAAAATGACCTTTGCACCGACACCGACGTACAATATGCAGGTGAAGACAAGCATGCTTTCTCCCCAGCGGTGTTGCCGGGCGCGCGGAAATTCCCGTGCATTTGTTAAATTGAGTTCGATTTGCATGGTAAAGTTTGTACTCGGACCGAAGATTTCCTTCGTAAAAGCGAAACAATTTCCTTCGTTGTACCAAAATTCTTTATACAGAATTTATTTTACATTAAAAAGATAGGGATTTTTATGGACCGCGAAAAAAATTCGTTAATTTGAAGAATTCGTTGAATTGACTTTCGTTGTATCAAAGTTTTTATGTATATATTTCATAGAGTGAACAAAGGAGAGTGCCTATAGACCTCAATATATTTATGCTGTGAGCAGCTGCTAGAGGAGAGTAGTGTGCAGGGACATACAAGGTAAACAACATTGTGAATAGATCTCGGGACAAGCAAACTAGACATTGCAATTGTACGGAGCATTGAGCAGCCTGTTTTTTCCTTAAAATTTTACACGGAAAACAAACAGAACAACAGGAAATCTGGAAATCAACTCCTAGTTATCTAGAGTCACGCCGAATCAAACATGAAAGTTTACAATTGGACTGCGTTTGGCAGAAAGGGACCAAGCCACATCAGCTATTGCCAAATTTAAATGGGCAATTAATTTTTTTACAACGAACCTTTGTGCGAATTCCTTTGAAAATTTTAAGGAATTTGCTGCAGACAATTCTCTAAAATTTGCACAAAAATCCGCATAAACGTTTTAATGTAAAAAATTAAATTGCCCGATTAAACTTGGCAATAGCTGATGTGGCTTGGTTCCTTACTGCTTAACAAAGTCCAATTAACATGGGTTAAGTGGCAAAAATACGAATGACATCATTTGTATAGTCTAACTACCATTTGATCTGTTAAAATACTTCCAAGTCTCCATCCAGCATATATGTATAGTATCTAAGTTATTCCTTTTTTCCTCTTTTTGCAGGCAACTTTGAAAAAGCAGCTGAAATTTTAAGCAACCTCGAAAGAAATTTTCCCTCTCTCGCTCAAGTTGCATTTAGACGTATCAATTTGGAACGAAGACGGAAAGCCTACCCAAAAGTGTGTGAATTGTATGAACATTATATCAGCAGTTCAGCATATTCAAAGATGGCAAACAACATGGTTGTGAAGTATGCACGTTTCTGTGCGAAAGTAAGTATGACAAACTGTTGTAGCAAAGGAAACAGATAGTATTGCTAGTGAAGTTTTGAAGTTAGTGAAGAATACCTTCGGGAAGGAAGTGTTCAACTCATAATTACCGAAAAATCCTTCAGCCTCAATTTATTTCGCAGTTACATTCATACGTTTCATTTCTGTATGTAGGTTTAAGATACAATGCAGCAGATCATTTATTCCAGTAAACAGAACCAAGTCCAGTGTAAAGAGGACACTTAAAAAAATTTATTTGTAGCTCTCTTATGCACTCATTGATTGCATTTCAAGTTTTCCTTTTTTAGTGGGATTACAAATAAGATAAAACAACATTGACCATGAAAGAAAAAGTTTAATCTGAAATCATGGTGTGTCAAATGAAATGATCAAATTCTATCCAGCGGTCATTTTCTTGCAAATAATTTAATGTCCTCACTGATGGGTTCTCAGGACTCCCTCAACTTCTGGCCTTGTACACAATAGTGCAGTGATATATTTTGTGAAAAAGCACCCTTTTAGTGGAATCCTCAATAATTGAAGTAAAAAAAAATCTTGTCTAACTGCTTCTTTTTATTCTTCTCTCCAAGGTTTTACTAGACATAGACAAAGGAATCAAAGTACTGGAAAAAGCAATGGAAAAAGACAAGGTAAGTTTCGATTTAACCTGTGTTGTATTTATTTGCATCTTGATATGTGGATCACATTTAGCAAAAAGGAACCAGCGCGATGTGTTACTGTGTTGTAAAAATATTGCCTCTACATAATTATCTAAAAAATCTGCCAGAATAGCAAATAGTTTTAGCTTCCCACCAAAAAATTGTTAATATTTAAGGAAAATAATCGTGTAAATTTTAATTCTGTACATATATGAAGTATTTTTAAAAGAAAAGGAGAAGTTGCACGATTTTGAAAGCACTGTAATCACGCTGGTTCCTTTTCGCTAAATGCAATCCATGCATACTAAACTTCAATAAAAGACTGTTTTAAGTATTATCTTTTTAGCCAAAGTTTAAATTAGCAAGTTTGCAGTGGATCGATGCCATATTGTGAAAGCATCGAAAGGGGTCTCAAACGGGAATAATCTAATCATAAGCAACTTGAAATCAACTAAAAATTAAGTGCTCTTTTTCCTTTTAAAATTTAATTTAACCGTTCACAGAATTTTATTGGTTGTTCTATTTATTGATTGCAGGATTGCCCACGGCTCTATTTCCAAATCATAGATCTATGCATGCAAAGAACTCCTTTAAATGTGAACGAAGTTGTATCTTACTTGGATAAGTTTTTAAGCAAAGACAATGCTGAAGCAGAACAGAAGGTGATGATTGCCCAACATAAGGTTGAGTTCCTGGAAGACTTTGCCTCCGATGCCTCTGCGTAAGTACTGTAACCTTGTACTGCTTAGTCTCCCTTTTATAACAGTATCTGATCATAGAATTCCTTTCAAAGCAGCCTCCAAATTCCAATCCTAAAACCCATCCAACCTCTCAAACAGATAGATTTTTACTTTAATCTCTCATTATGGGTAGACTTTTTCTGCATAAAGATGATTGTATCCGTTTGATTGTACTGGGATGGGGAAAATGATCGCTTGACACATGTGTCATAAGCAGGGAGTCTCCCTTTGAAAATGTTGATATTTTGGGAGGGTGCCCTGTTTTGTGGTCCCTCCTGGAATGTCGTGGGATCGTGATCTAAACCCCCCCCCCCCCCCCCAAGTTTTCCCCCTTGATGATTTGAACAATAATCCAAAACGGAACGTGTCAACTCATAAATTGAAAAAATTATGGCATATCGAACTTTCCTCTTGCCCATCTTGGTATGACTCACAAGTTCGAGCTAATGTACATTCAGGAAGTTAGTGTTTTGTTTTTGTTAGTTTAGTTCTCTGCAGTTTTTGATCGATTACAGTTCCATCATTATTATTTTACTGTTTGCACATATAGTACATGTGCAATTTTCAAGTGTTACCATATACTCAGAAGAGGGTTGCCACTCTTTGATGAATCCAGAACATGGGAATGCTTGGGGAATTGAAGTGCTTTAGAAAAACATGGAAACAGGGAAAACTCAGGGAATTTAAGAAGCAAACAATTAGTTTCTCTCAAAACCGGAGAAAAAATGCATTATTAATTGCGTGTGACCTCTCTGAGGCAAAGCTAGTTCCTTCAAATTTTTTCAGTTTAGGTACAACTAATCCAATCTAATTTTGAAGGATCATCATACTGTGTTGTTGTGGTTCTTTGTTTTTTGGTTCTTTCGCTGTATTATCAGTGTTCCAAATTCACCTTAGAGTTTTAGGAGCTATCTTTCCCATTGAGAATCTTTTCATCTACCGTATTGGAGATCTTAAGACTTAAAATAATGATGAGAATAGAACGGAGCAAGAAATTTTATTAGATTGCAAATTTTATGACAGGAAGCTCAAGATCATTTTTAGCATTAGATTATCTGCACACTTGAAGATGATAACAATCGCAACAGACAAGAAACCTTCTCTAATAAAATATGGACTTTTAAAACAGAATCAGTGTGTGGGCTCCAGTGTGCATACTCATCTTGCGTTCTTTTTGTGTTTTTTCAGAGTCCAAAAAGCTCATAACGAGTATCTTCAGTACGTTAAAATCGTCAAAGATAACAGGAAAAAAGCTGAGGAAGCAAAATTGTGAGTGAACTTATCTTCTCTTTATTATTTATCTTCTCCACAAAACAATGAAGCTTGAACAAATGATGACAGTTGTTGTCATAATGCTGACCAAAAAAAAAGAGAAAAAAAGAAGAAAAAAACCTGTCTCTAACGAAATTCTTTTGAACAAAATTCCTCTCGTTAAGGAGTAATTTTGAATCCCTGCCGACTCCCTTAAGAATCCGATAGGAAAAAACCTAGATTTAATGAAGTGTCATGGCGAGATGTTCGCTTTCAATGAAGCGTTTGCTGATCACGAATGTCAATTTCTTCTTGAAACCAAGGCGTAAAATACTGTTATACATGAGGTATTTCGGAGGTTGTTTGATAAAGGAATCCAATCATTCTTTTAAGCAAGTTTCTCTGTCTCTCGGTAAGATGTCGCCTGTTGCGTAGCATGAGTTAGTGGCCTTGCGCTATTTGTGCCCTAAATGCTGGCAGCAGCTCGATGAACCAGTGCGATTACAGGCTGACTGAAAAAACAAAAATTCCCGAGTTCATTCATCCTTACTCCACTTGTGTGGTGTGGTAGATGCTTTTTTTTTTTTTTTTTTATTAACACTTAAATTTTATGTGATTGTTTCAACTTCCGTACTGAACCTACAGTATCCATTGACTATGTCTAACTTTATTTACTGGTAGATGATGAAGGCGGCTTCTCAGTATGTGGCGTTTGCCAAACAGCAAACCAAATAATGAATATTTAGGATTCAGCTTGTCACGGGTGTGTCTTCAAGTGATTCCATTCACACTACTTGCTGATTGTCCACATTTTCTTGATAAAGTCTGATTTGTTTTCCTCCTGATAATTGAATGTACTTATGAACGAAAATTTTATAAAATTACTTTCGATACATGTCACTCCAGAGTTCAGTCATCAAACTGGTGTTTTTTAATTTCAAAACTTTTAAGTGATCCAGAACTGTCAAATTTTACTTACACATTCTATGTACTTTACTTCAGTTGCTGCGTTATCTCTGTTTTGATCTCCAGGAAGTTAAAGCCCCTTTCTCTATGGCCAGTTACTTTTCTTCGTTCCTGCAGGGTCCTCAATTTATTTTTTTATTATTGCAGGAAAACTGAGGCCAAAAGTTTGGAGCCTCCACCTACATCCTCCTTCAGCAGCAGCAGCAGCAGCTCAAGTAGTAAACACTCGACAAGCAAATCAGCACCAAATTCTGCTCCTCCTTTGCCGCAAGCCATGCCCCCCGCTCCTGGCCCGTACGGCCACTCGAACCACGCACCTCCGTATGGTGCTCCTCCAATGGGACCATATGCCGGCGGTCAGTATCCTGCTCATCCCCCGGCACCAGGACCCTACGGGCAAGGCTCCTTCAACCCGCCCTACAACCAGGGAGACCCTAATTTCTCTAACTACCAAAACTGGGGCTACTCGCAACCAGGATACGGCGCTTATCCGAACCAAGGTTGGGCTAATACAGGTGGCGGCGGAGGGGGTGGTGGTGGACCTGGTTTCAACTACTGAGTTCTAGCACCAAGCTTTCGATCTGTTTTCAAGTACTTTTTGTTAATTTTTTAGTTTAAGCATTTATTCTGGAGTTTAAATCGGGCTGTCGTACCTTCATGAGTCTGGATCTCCGAACCTGAATATGTAAGTGCAATTTAACGATATGATCAGGAGTCATGACTCCCTGATTTGAATGGTACCATGATTAATGGTATGTAATCAGGGAAGAAGAAAATTTTATTTGAGCAAAGGACACATCAAACCCCCCTCAGCTTCATTTTAACTTTTTCATGTGTTTTAAGCTCCTGAAAATGATTAAGTAAATGAAAGAATGACGAATCAAATCCTGGCAATGACCATCATTTCAAAAATTGTATTTTTAACTATACATCGCTTGCCATGAAAACCACTCCAGACATTTTTCAAGTAGAAATTCCGTTAAGTTCAGGGGGAGGGGATTTCAAGTCCTTACTTTGTTTGAATATCAAGAAAATTATTCAGTTGAGTGGAGGCCCAGGAATGCAAAGTTACCCACAAAAATCTAAATAATCCTTTTCAAGCGTAATACAATTTGGAATCTCCCCCTCCTCCCTCTGCATTTAAGTCAAAATTCAGACCGTTTTTCAAAAACATCAAATCAGGAATTGATAAAGTCGGAGGGTTTCATTTTGAAACCCTCCAACATCATGCATATTATGCCTGTTTAATGTCCTCTTTCCTCCGGGCTACTTGATCTTAATAACTTTTTGCTCCGACTTCAGTTAACCTTTGAATTTTTTATTCCTCCGACTTCACTTCGGCCAATTGACTGGCCATCTCATATGGCCAAATCACAATTTTCAATGAAATTTTTTTTATCATGTTTAATGTATTAACTGACAGATCTGCGCAAGTTCCGAAAATTCAAATTATAGAATTAAACTATCATGTCTCTGCTAAGGCTCATGAATTTTTAGAACTCACACAATATGGAAATTGAAATGGGGAATTTCTATCGTTTTTTCTATCACCCAAGAGGAAAGTGACGGAAATTCCCTACTATGAATCATAATGAAGGCTGGTAACTTTCGATACTGTATTCTCTCTTAAATAAGCCTTGAAGAAACAGTTTTCTACCCACATGGAGTTATATTGCACTGCTTTAATCCAGTTATCTTCAGGTTCAATTTTCATGTATGGTACTGGCGCGTGATCTTCTTTCCTTTATGAAAATGTAAATTTTGTACTGTCTGCAAGCATGTATGGATATTTTAAATACACTTTTCTGTCGAAAGTGACTTTGCCTCAAATTTTTAATCACATATTAGGCTATGTGTTAGTGTTTTGTTCCTCCCTTTTCCCTCGTTTTTTTGAGGTGCAACAATTTTAATCATCAAGTATGAAGTTATCAATGGACAAATGGACAGGGTAAAAATTGAAATATGTAGCACAAGATATTTTTCCATCAGAATTTCAAACAGAGTTATTGTTTGCATTAGAATCAATGAATTAAAATTTCCCCCTCGCGAAAGAACCCACATCAGTGTACAAGTTGATTTGATTCCACACAATCTCATTTTCACTGTGATGCGCCAGTGTACAAGTTCATTTGATTCTACACAATTTCCTTTTCACTGTGATGCACAGTATTTGTAAACTTGTCAAGAAAAATTCAGAACACTGAGGAAATTGTTCTACAGTAAAGAACACTGAAATTAGTATACTTGCTGATTAGATTGAGGCGAACTTTCATTTTTTGGTGAGCAGGGAGGTTGATTTAAGGAACACAGAAAATGCTAATTTTTAATTTAAAAGTTAAAGGCGGAAATTTGTTATATGTTCACTTTATTTTATTAGGAAAACATGTGTCTTGATGCTTAATTGCTTGTCCTGCCGTAAGATGGATTGGACTACTTTTGCAATTGTGAACTACAAAATCTGTCTCACTTTCAAAACAACATATGCACCATTGGTTACCCTGTGCAAATACCGAAGTTTTTTTACCAATGAGTTAGGAATTGTAGTCCCGAATTGCAAAAAGTAGTCCAATACGTAAATTTTTTAAATTTAGAAGTGATAGAAAATAGGTAAAAGAAAACAAAGACTGGAATTGCAACATCTTTAATTATTGAAAGCATGATTTAAAATTATATTCAAACTTGATTTACACCATTGGATGTACGTGGTTGTTAGAAAATACAGAGATAGAAACCTTTAAGGAAAAAAGATGATAATATGAAAGGATGATGACTGGTATCAACTTATAGAACTAAAAAATAACAAATTTAAAAACTTAAATCGTGAGCAAAAATAGCTTTTGCTGACTTCTGGAACACAAACGTTATCTTTAACAAAATTGCTTAAATGAGGATAGAAACTAAAACACAGAAAATCAATCGACATGTATGTGACCAAATTAGTATTTACAAAAATTTGACACTTTCTCAAAAACGTTAAAAGCTTGGACCTTTAAGCACTTAACAAACTATAGTGGGGAATTTTCAACAAAAGTCATGATTCTTAAAACACTGAAAGATGATAGAAAGTCATTGAAAATTAATATTATTGCAGACTGATTTTTGAGAATTCACTCATTGCTTCAATTACTCTGCCAATTATCTGCATTTAAACTTTAATATTATCAAATTTTTTATTAGCGATTAGTAATGGTAAAGAAAATGTTGATTTATGATGAAACAGACAAATTAAAAGGACAGAGTTAAGTGTTTGTAAGCTTCAATCTCTTTGTATCAAATTAAATACCCTCTTGGACAGATTTAAGTCAATTTTTGGCAGATTTCAAGGAGGCCATTTGTGAATCGTTCTGGACATTTCCTTTGGTTACATAGCTTCCACCCTCTATAATACACCCTTAGATTCACCCCCAACTTTTGAACGAAAAGTCCATTTTCACTCTTGAGTGGATCTTACTTGTTGCAGCTTAGACTCTCTTCAGGAATCTGAGCCTCATATCCTCAGATTCGGGAGTCAGAAAAGGCAACAGGACGAAGGGATTATTGTGGCATTTTTGGCCTCATTGCTTTCGTAACTAGTCAGAGCGTTTATGCTTAATTTGCAACGTTTAACATGCAATGGCAAGACTTATAGGAGATACTATAATAGATCATTCGAACCATGAAGTACAAGGTCATTCAGACATTTTTGATCTTGTTGTACAATTAAATAAGGTATCTTTGATCTCTCCAACAAGCAGTTTTTTCTTTCTTTTTCCCTTTCAAGAGATCTTATAAAAGTTGTCTGCCATTTAATCCTGATAAGCAAATAATAATGATTAGAATATAGAGATAGTACCACTTAAGAGGGAAAATCCAATCTTTCAAAATAACTCAGATCCGACTACCATGATAAATGACCCTGTTAACAAAAGCAACATTCTGTTCAAACTTTGCTGAATCAAATAAGAAAGGAGAGAGACAAAAAACCGGAAGGATTGGATTTCAGACTTAAAGCTTTACATTGAAGTAGGAGACCAAAAGTTCATCTCTCTTAGTTCGGATGGTCGTGCACGTAAAATTTTTGGGGATGTTCCTTCCTTTTGAATTGCAGCAGATAGGGATTCAGGATTTTCAGCAATAGACAAGGTAGATCCTCTCTCACTAGCTTCTCTTGAGACTGCTGCCGATTCCTCTATGGAGTCCCTTGGGTTCAATAATGATGAAAAGGAGATCCATCCACTCGACTTGGCGGCATTATTATCATGAGTGTCTAGCACAGACTCAAAAGCAGCTTCAGAGAAGAATGGATTTCTCCTACCAATTTTAGGAGAGCTAGCAGGGCTTGCTGGTAACGATTTACTGTTTCGTCGCTGCTTCAGATAACTGGTTTTGTCTGGTGAGGGTAGCTCTTCCGAATTGCGTCCATTGTACAATTTTAAGTTGATCATCTGGTTGGCCACTTCCACCACAGATTTTCCACAAGCTGCAGTTTTAAATCCATCGTCAACACCAGCAGACTTGAAACGACTATTTAGGCCTGATTGGATAACTTGGATTGGTGGTTCTACAAGAAAAATTAAGTGGACAAATTGTAAGATTTATTAGATCAAAAGTTAATTTGATTAAAACGATGCAAATTGATCTGCAACTGCATAAACATCTCGAAAATAGGGTGCTAAATGGGGTTTTAAATCCATCGTTTACACCAGCAGACTTGAAATGACTATTTAGGCCTGATTGGATGACTTGGATTGGTGGTTCTACAAGAAATAATTAAGTAGACAAATTGAAATATTTATCAGATCAAAAGTTAATTTGATAAAAACAAATGCAAATTGATTTGCAACTGCAAAAAAATCTAGAAAATGGGGTGCACCTGCTGGCATTCTGTACTGTTAGCGAGAGGAACTGCTCTCTCAATGCTAACAGGGCCGAAGAAGAAAAAGACATTTTGCTTGACTTAGGGATTATAACCTTGAGACAGTTAGTTCATGATTGATTTATCAATTGACCAGATTCTTCTTGTTTTAATTGTTAGAATATTTACAACTTACCAACATTATTCTGAAGGATGAACTGTCTACATGGGGTGGTGTGTTGATTCAAATCCAAATCCGGTTCGGTGACTGGCCCTTTAGAAGAGGATATTTTACGTCGCACTTCATTGATACTGTTGCTGCTTTTTCCAGATGAGTTTGGGAATCGATTTTCTGCTTTAGATGGATAACGCATAAAGAAAAAACCATCATCTTCGGTAGGAGGAGAAAAAGCTGTTTGTTCAAGATCGTACCTGCAAAAAGATAACAGTGAATTTTAGACACTAGAGGCACCTAAATAGACAAACTCAAAGGGTGGGTTTTTAGAGTAAAATACACCTGCTGTCTTACTCAAGAGAATGATCATTCTCCAAAATGTAAACAAATCGTACTCTGCAATATTTAATTTTAGTTGAAAACGAGGTAATAGATAGGGCTAACTTTCGGGAACAAAATATCTTCGGAAAAAATGGTGACTCCTTTGACTGTAAGCAAGATGTCTACGGTGTAGGTCGGCAGTCACATAACCTCGGTTTGCGACGTCGTAGAATTCCTGTCATCCTTTATATTTGAAACGGAAAACTACTCAGCAGCAATTCTTTAAAACTGTTATGATTTTTCTTCTCTGTGCGAAAAAAATTTAGCATAAACTCCACGAAATGATGTCAATTTGTTCTCCTTTAAAAAAATAACAAAGAGGCAGAGATTTTCAGACACCATGAACAAGATATGTGATTACGGACTTACGTTGTCGATATGCTACCAATAGTAAATGGGAGACATTTTGACAGTGAAACTTCCAAACCACATGACTTATTTGCAGTGTTTTGAAATTTTTGCTCCTACTTTATTTTTTGGAGGGAGAACAAATAAACATCATTCCTTGAAGTTTTCACAGAATTTTCTTCTTACAATGAAGGAAAATCACGGCAGTATTTAGATACCTATATCTTTGGAGAAATATTTGACACTTTCTTTAAATTAAATGTTACCTCTGACAAAATTTATTTTAAAAAATTACTAAAAAAAGGTTACTTAAAACATACATTTTCACAGTTTTTTGAGTTGCGAGTTTTCTAAATTTTTTCTTACATGGTAACCTGTGTCCTCATACTAGGGCAAAAGGCCCAACACTCTTAAAGGGGTGAAGTAAATATGCAGCCAAAAGAGTTAAACAAGTTTTCTCCGATCTCTTCAATAAATCCATGATACCTAGTAAACGTTTAAAATAATAGTGTGACGTACTTAATACTAGCAGTTGTCAGCAGAAAAACCTACTTACAGCTTTGACATTATCCAAAACATCTTCTCATGTACTGCAGATGAATTTAAAATAGACAGCTAACTCACCTTTCAGTGATTTTGACTTTCATCCATTGGGGTAGAGATATTCCTGAAGAAATAGATCTTTCTCCGTCAGGTTCCATTATCAGTGATAGTTAGACTCAAGCGTTGGATTTTAAGATTTGAATTGAACTCGGCACCAGGTAATATCCATCAAAAATGCTTTGGATTTGAGAATTCATCCTTCAATTATAAAAATTAAACATTATATTACACAACACATGCATTACATACACAATACAATAGAGTTGCTATGCACTAGAATGCAGCAGAAGTCAATCCTTTATCAATGCATTCCTTGCCCCCTGTTCGCCAAAGGTGGGAAGCAAGTATGAGCCACACAGCATTTTCTGATAGTTTCTTATAAAAGGATCGCAGGCTGCGGGTATTTTTGAGGATTTATTAATTTTAATCAATAATTATTCTTGCAAATTTTGATAAGTTGTGTTGAACGAAGTCAAAAGAATTCAAGAATGTGCGGAACTCACTGCTAAAATGGAATAAATTTAATACATTAGTACCAGGGGCTGAGATCTTGCGAACATGGCATTGCAATTTGCCGCGAACTAGTCTCAGAGGTACCTGACAAAACAGCCTTAAAAAAGTGATTTCATAGAAACTACATTTTAAGTGTTTCTCGTGTATTCAATGAATTAAACTCAACTGGAAGCCTGAGGGCATATTGATCTTTCAGAGAGGATAATACATCAGGTTTTGAAGAAGTACGATCCTTTGGCTGACATTAAAAATTCATCCTTGAAAGAGAGCTCTAGTCAGAATAAGGATGATTAAGTTAAAGGTAAAACGAGAAACAAAACTTGGATAAGCTATAGGGACCTCCAGGGAACAGAGGTTCAATGCAATTTTTCTCATTAAAAACAGCGTGCTTTTTTTGGTTGTAGCAAGGTACATGAAGTTGCGCGACTTTACAGTACAAATTGGAATCAGACACTATAAGGCTCAGAGATGCGTAGTCCTTTGAACTGGAATCAAATTGTGTTAACTGTAGTGATAATCAGTTTATCAAGGCTTTTTAATGAGAGAAAAGTACCAATTCTTAACTCACCTTGTGTTAGTGATAGGGCAGGGTATACATTGTTGAATTCATTATTGCCTTTATCTTCCTTGAATAGCCACATAAATTAAAGACTCTGCAATGCAAAGTTGCTTACTACTATAAACTACATAGTAATTGACTTAATAACCACATTATTACACTTAAAATTTAACAAACAAAAGTCATCATGCACAGGAGTGATAAGGATACGCCAACATCACGACAACAAAAACAATGGATCCAATATCCAATGCTTGTCCCAAGGACATGCTTGATATACAGGGTGCTCAAGAAGACGATCGTACACCTCGAAGGGAAGGGTAGAACTAGTAGAGTCCCTTTATACCCAAGAACTAGAACAGAACCAACCGGAATGAATGAATTAACTAGTAGTTAGGATTGTTAGGATGTAGTTTAAGTTTTCTTATTTTTTTATCTATCTACAATATAGTTATTTGATGTAATTCATCTTTGATCGTTATTAAAAAAACACGCTAAAAAATATTTATGAAAACCATTTTTTCTGGGCTCCTATTTACTGTTTCAAATTTCCCGCTATTATTAAATGACTACGTGACTCAAATCAAATGTGATGTCACACAGGATAAAAGCCAATTAGCCAATGAGAACAACCGTAAAACGCTATACTGCCTGGATGACGTCACTACGCTAAGTCGGAGACAACATCCTTATCTTTTTCCTTTGAAAGTCCAATGTCGTCGAACGAGTTTTCTCGTGTTTTGTTATGGTTCGGAGTCCCCCATTTTTTGGTTTCCATTAAATTTTGCTGAAGGTGGATTTAGCTGAACGTTTCCAAGTTCATGAGTTTCCACGGTCTATGTTTGTGACTTCAGAGATGATTTAATCGCACGATGGTGATAAGGTACTAAATTACTGTGTTTTTTGTTACTATTGTGTCCATATCACGTCAATAATCACACTCACTGCCTCCATTACCCAGTTGTTGGCATTGTTTTATTATGATAAAATTCAGCACTATCCATTCGCAGTAGTTCACTCTTTTAATCTTTTAATCAATCGCCCCCTCGCTTTCTCTCTCAATTATGAAGAAATAATGCGAATGGATGCTTATTTCCTTGCATTATGAACGAAATGTTTGTCTATTAATGCTCTAGGAAACCTGCACTCTCTTATCTAATGTCAAATTAACTTACTCTGAGGGCAATTCCCCAAGTTTGTTATCATATGTAAACTTAGCGAGTGTCAGATTGCAGTTGCTCTAAGTGCACTCATGTTATTTAGCCAACAAAGTACGGATTCCAGTCGTTAAGAATTATTTTCTCTCGAAGCATGAGGCCTCAATGTGCAATCAAACAGAGTAGCTGCAAACAGCAGTATTCCGCCAGTTTCATTATTGTCTGCAAATTTTAACTTTACAATACTCACTGCCATATTATTCAATTTTCCCTGTTTAAAGCATTTTTTTATTGCAATCAAGCTGTTGAACCATGAATCAATCAGCAGTTTTCATGTACTGAACAAGAGTCCCATTTTTCTTGGACTCCAAAAAAATAAATTATTTCCCAATCATTGTGTCCATCTAAGAATCAGTCAACCAATCACATAGAACTTCAGGACATATTCTTGGTCCAGTGCTATGCATTTATATGGTTTTTCTTTTGCCCCTTGCACTTAAATCAAGTAGTTTTTACTATCACGATTAGGAATCGGATGAATTCCTAGTAAGTTGCCAACCCTCTTTTAACCTGGCATCATTATGTTTCGGTCCGGTTTTATCGTTTCTTCTTATTCTCTTACCTGAGGCAGGTACCTGGTATAGAAGTGCCCGTCTAATTTTGACCAGCGGTTAACATTTTTTTTGTTTTATAACTATCCACCAGAGCAAAGAATGTTACCTTTACTTAGGAAAAAATCAAACAGCATTAGGTTTCCTCCATAAGCAAATGAGGTTTGGCTGTGACAAGATGTTGAATGGAAATCTTGCATGCCTCAGGAATTTACGATTCATAAATATTCTCTTCAATACAATTTTACGAGAAACTCTGTAGTGCCACTGGTAATTGCAGAAATGAACTCCCACGCTCATGAAAGTCCTCAATCTTGAGGATACCATCGTCAATCCTATATTGTAAGTTGACCTCCAAATCAAGTCAAACTCTACAATCCCCTAATAAGGTGGGGGGACTTCTGCAGCCTCAACTTTGAGAGCTTTTTTTGAGTTTAAAAGTTTGGCCCAAAAAAAACCAATGGTACCTACCATCAAGTTTCTCGTCAACTTTTACATACAATTAAGTATTTGAATCGCTAATGGCAAAAGGTCCATTTCACCTCTGGTTAAGGAACGGGCCCTTATGAAGATGGGCAACCATATTTGTACTTACAGAAAATTAAAAATGTGCAGAACAGGCAAGTTCAATCAAGCTTTGTCAAGCGGGAACGCTTTCACCTCCTTAGTCTTGCAAGAGTCTGCAGGTTGTCCATCTGCACTATTGTCACTATCCTGAGTTATATTTTTAAACAATTTTCCTAAGATTGCACTGTGTAGTAGGTTGGCAGGAATCTTCGCTTATCCTGCTACCATGGATGACACTAAAATTTAATGCATTTTTTCTTGACTGGCAGTACTATTCAACTTTTGTCATCTCAGAGCCTCACTGTTAAGGAAGTTATGACTTAATATAACCGTAGCAGTGCAGATGACATCTATATCATTTCTTTATCAACACTTCGGCGTGACATCAATTTTTTGCAACATTTTTTGTAATATTATGCCCTACTTATCTTATTGGCAACAGGCGCCTTCTGGCAACATTAACTACGCAACAGATGAGTCCTCAAGCAACTGGCTCATCCAAGTTTATCAATTTCAAACCCATTTTTAAGCTGAAATAAGGAATGCTACGATTGTTTGAAACTGAGCGAGCAAACATGATCCTGAGACATTTTCTGGAGTTAGGAGATCATAACTTTAGTTGTGATTGGGTTCCTAGGGGAGACAGTTTCTAGAACAGCTGGTAAGATTGCTGAGGTGCACTCTGAAATTTTGCTGTCCTCATTAATTTTAAGGAAGGATACATTTATTTATACCATATTTTTTTGAAACTCAGCGGCTCTCTGATATACTTATCAAGCCAAGCTTTCAAGGCACAATCTTATCCGTATAGTTGCTTTTTTTGTTTACTTTTCTGTTTCAACCTCTCAGCAACAGATGATGCCTGATAGTGTCTGTATGTGAAGCAATCAATAATTTTTCAGAGCAATTGTTTAGTATTTTCATATTCATTTGTCAGCAGCAATTAACGCCAACGTAAAACTAAAAGCCATGTCAGTCTAAGGTGACTGAAACCATTGCTGTTGTTTTAATCAAGAATCATGCAGCTAATTTTTAATTATAAATTTTTAACCTTATTCTTGATTTTCATTGATATTTTGCAGATCTGCAGATTCCAAATCAACCGTACCAGATAGAATTGAAGATAGTAAACCTGTCAAATATGGAGAGCTCGTTATACTAGGGTAAGTTGCACTTCAAATTAGCAGGTATTTAATCATTCAAGTAAGTAGATTAGATAAAGCATTCAATGATTAGCCTGAATGAATGAATGAATCAATCCACCACTTTTTAGTTGTCTGGTATCAGAAATGTTATCCCTTGATCATTATTTAGGACTTAATAGATACTGGTGCATCTGAATAGAAACAAATTTTAAATATCTTACATCTTTTAATTTAAATTCAGTGGCACAGACATCTGGTTACTGTCTCGAAGTAAGTAGGTATCATTGAAAGGTGAGAAAAACGATGTCAGTCCTAATTGAATATATAGCATCTCTCTGATCATAAGCAAAAACTATCAAGTAGTTAGATCTTAAAATCCTTCTCCTCAACATTCAAATATTTCCCTGTAATCTAATAACAGAGGGGGACGAAAATGTTCCTCAAATATTGAAAGTTTGTCTTGCGTGTAAGCGTTGATTGATGTATTAACTGACGAATCAGTAAATAATCTGCAATGCCTAAGTATTACAATCTCTTCACTCTCTGTTACTTTCTGTAGAACCCAATATCTACAGAATGCTTTAAAACTTCAGTTTAAATCCAGACTTGCTTCCCATGTTGCACCAAAGTTGTGCACTGCATCATTTGAAATAGTTTCTGTTCTAAAAGAGCCAGTTCACTACAACTCGTCTACTATAGTGTAATTTATCTTTCAGTTGGTAGCTGAAGAGATCTCTATTTTCAGTGCAGATTTGTGGTTCACTGAAGCCTGCTCCAATAACAAATGACTATTTTAGTCTCATCAACTAACAATGGGAGAGAAGTGCTGTTTCAGAGAAATGAAATTGTAACTAACAGCAATAACTATAAAAATTTTAGTTGTTCAATCTATACAAAATGTATAATTATATTAATGAAAGAGCCATCATGGAGAATAATTTTAATTTAGTATTTTACAGTAGAAAAAACACAGTATCTGATTTGCCCTTTGTTTAAATAATTCTTGCTGCAGATAAATCCTTCAATGAATCAAATTTGAAAAATAGTTCAGTGTAATTCTAGGTACAGATCTGCCCCACCAAAAGGAGATGAATTGTGCATTGCCAAATCAGTGCAATGTTTTTCGAATTCCTGCAAATCTTGAATAATTGAAGTACATCATAACCTAAAGGCCTGGAATCAGCATTCGAAATATCAATTTTTTTTAAACTTCAAATAGCCCACCAGGGCCATCCTATTCTGTTATCAAAAATTATGAATAAACGTTTTGTTCTTTTTTCGTTTTTCAGTTACAATGGATTTATGCCGCCAGTGGATAAAGGCCGACGACGAAGTAAGTTTGTTTTGTACAAACGACCTGTTGCAAATGGTGTCAAAAGGTCTAAGCACTATGTTGTCAAAACCCCACATTCTACACAGGTAAATACACGCTCAATCTTTTAAATAAACTATTAAAATTATGATAGTAGAAACAAATGCAATGATTATACCTATTATAAAAATAGTATTTACTTACTATGTTTCTAAAATTCACATTATGAAAAATTTGATCATCATTGAGAACATACGTGTAATAATTATTATAATCATATTTATGTTTATGAAAATGATGAACTTAGAAAATCACATCATCTTCTTAGCTTTGTAATTACAGAGAGATATCCATTACCATTTAATGGGTCAGTGGCACTAATTTTTTTTTTTTTTTTTTTTTTTTTTTTTTTTTTTTTAATTTATTTTCCTAAAAAATTTGCAAAATTGTTTTATACACTTATCATATCTCTTTGGCATCCTCTCTGTTCACAGGCAATCTTGGATGCTGAGCAACATTCAATATCCTATACCCTGTCAAGAAACCAAGCGGTTATTGTAGAGTACATGCCTGATGAAGACACTGATATGTTCCAAGTAAGTGATGATTTTGAGGTAGATTTTGAAGAAATATCTACCTATTGCAGACGGTACGACCTCGTAATTTTCGGGAATTTTTGCTCAAAGAGCATCGATCCTGAACCCCTGAGTTGAAAAATGTAGGTCATAAAAAAAGTACGATATATATATATTTATAACTGGGATCTAACGAACCTTTGCGACCATTTTTTCCCGGAACTATCGATACGATCAAAATTAAACTAAGCGTGGCTCTTCACTGCTATGAGGTCTACATCAAGTTTCATTTTTGGTGAAAATTGGCCCATCCCTTAGTTCAGTAACGTCAAGGTCACTGGGGAATGATTTTTCGAGCTCGTCTGATCACAGTCGGTGATACCTCAAAAAACTCGTCTCATCGTGGCCTTCAAAACAATCTATATTCACCTACCCTCTAAAACCACCCCTTATCCAGAAAATCTCAAGTCCAAAGAGGGATGATTTTTAGAACCCATCCGATCTTAGTCGGTGATACCTCAAGAAACTTGTCTTGTCTAGGCCTTCAAAACAACCTATATTCACCTACCCTCTAAAACCACCCCTTATTCAGAAAATCTCAACTTCAAGGGGGACGATTTTCCGACCTGTCAGGCTCATTAAGCGCAACTGTTCTCATAGAAACGATCAGTCAAAATCTACCTCTCGTTTCCACTGTGGCTGGAAAGCGTTTTTTATGTTATTCCTAGAGCCCATTTATACCTTTCAAAAGGTAGGGTTGATATCATGGATTTCATGGAAGGATATATCAGTTTTCTTCTGCTTGATTACAAACAATAGCTTCTGCAGGCTGATTATTGAAATTGATAGACAACGCTATGAACAGAGAAGGCATAGGGTGAATGAAGCAATCCTATTGGTGGAATTTGGTGGTTGCAATGGATGAAGGAGGTAAGTAACAGACTAACTAACAGCAACCCACAAGAGTCCCTACAGTTATTGTAAGAAGAACAAGGAAGTTATTGCATAATAGAGAAGAAGAGGTAGAATAATATATATATTAATCTTTAGCAATAGAGAAGAAGAGGTAGAATAATATTTATTAAGAAAAGAATATAGCTAATTATATTTAAGTGTTGTACTTTCCCATCACTGTGCTGTACTTTCCTTTGTTTGCTGTACATCATTTACCCTTTCAGTTTATAATAACCCCTTGTTTCAACCAATAGGATCGCCCCATACTCCCCATGTCTTCTTTGTCTATTGCTTTGTCCATCGATCTCAATAATCAGTCTGCTGCACTAATGATGTCCCTATTTTTCTTTGTCTTCAAGAATTACCATCCTAAAATATCTATGACTGACCTTCTGAACTTATGACTGAGGCATCTGGAAGCAAAGGGAGCAAGCTCCATTTTGCTGATGAGCCCCTCAGCACTAGTATTCTTATGTAATCAGGAGTTCATCAGCAAAACAGGACTTTGCTCTCTTTGCTTCTAAATTTCTCAACTACTATTCCGTCTAATCAATTAAACCCTTTGCACTCAGGTGTTGACTACGAATTGACAAAATCACTCACTGTTAGCGTTTTGAGTATCAACCCGTGTTCAAGAAAAATGTTGCCCTGGTCAGCAGAAAAAATGATAAGCTGTAGTCTTAGTAGTCTGCAGCTGCGTAAGCTGTAGACATTCCTAAACTTTCAGAGATGCTCTGTTCAATTTTCATGGAAAGAGGTTGCTGGTTGCTCATTTTTATGCCAGCTTTGTCTTGTATTCGAGTTAGTTGCAACAACTGTTTAGTTGCCTTGAGTTCACCATTTCCTCTTTTCTTAGTTTTGCTTCTACTCTTATCTCCTCAGCTCTCAATAACTTTTGAGTCTTTTAGAATTGTTACATCATTTCAATCTCACTGTTGCTTGGTATGATCCATACTCTCTACCCCTGATTTCTCAACGAATTATTCTCATTTTCTATCGCTTTCAGATCGGCAGGTCCTCAGAATCCCCCATCGACTTCGTGATAATGGATACAATGGCAGGTGAGAAGAGTGGTGAAGGAAAACCTCTAGCCAGCACAATATCTCGGTTTGCCTGTCGAATTTTGTGTGAACGGGAGAACCCTAGCATCGCTCGCATTTATGCTGCAGGCTTTGACTCTTCCAGAAATATTTTTCTTGGGGTGAGTAACTTTTCTGTTCATTTTTTAAAAATGGAGTCAGTGAAAATTCGACAACGGTTTTATGTTACAAACATATGATTTTGTCTAATGCAGTCGAATATTGTCCAAAGATTTATTTTATCTGAAAATTTATACTTGAAACCTCCTTATCTAGTGCTTCAGTCAATGTCCAGTTTGTATACTAGGTACAACTTAATGATGTATCAGTTTTGGATATATTATTTTTCAATTCTGCCGGATAGACAAGTGCTCCCTCACTAATCAAGAAAAGAAAAATTTGCAAGAAAATCTTAAATTTCTGACCTCTAAAGATGAATGGTTCTATGTATAGTCCTCCCCCAAAGGAGGACCTGTATTGAATTTTTCCTGCCAGTATCTTTTCATTGTTGAAAGGGTCTGAATGAAAAGGAATCTTTAAAACTAAAAGTCTCTACCCGCCACCTCCCTGAATTATTATTTATGAAATTTGTTAATCAATTAATGACTGATCTTTAGAAAGTAACGTATCCAAGAGCTTGTTAGAACCAAAAAAGTAAAACTTTAACCCTCTTTTTTCAATTTTCAAGCCAACCTGGTGGTTGAAAAATTGTTAAAAAAAAGTGTTTTGATTGTTCGGTCTTAAATTTTTAAGGAAGTACATAAAAAAAAACTGATCTCAGTGTTGAAAACCCTCATATCATCTTTGTGCGATAGGAGCATTTATATTATTGAATTCAAAATTCTGTTGATTAAATATCTGAGAAGGCAGAATCATTTTGTCCTAAAATTTCACTGGCAGCCTTTGGGAATCCTCACTAATTGAGGAGCTTTTCTCTTGTACTTTTAGTAGATCATTGTAGCAGGCAATGACCTCAAATCTTTTTTGTTTTTTTTTTTTGCAGGAAAAAGCAACTAAGTGGCAAGACGGGCATGAAATAGATGGTTTAACAACAAATGGTGTTCTTATCATGCATCCAGCAAGTCATTTCTGCGGTGACGATAGCAGACCTGGCGACTGGAAAGAGGTCTCTGTAGGTGGTGGCATTTTCACATTGCGAGATTCAAGATCAGCGCAACAGAAAGGAAATTCTGTAAGCATTTGACACATCTATTGTTTTCAATGAAATTCCTAGAGCCTACAAAGCTTCAACAGCGGAAAAGTATTGGAAAAAGACAATGGCGCTATTTGTGCACAATGCCACCTGTCCTGAACGGGCATCAGTATTTTAACGATGACACTAGAAAAACCTACATCTTGGTTTTAGGGTTGTGCGAATAGTGAATTTTCCGAATGAAACAAGTAGCGAAGCGAATAGCAAATAATTTAAGTCAATTATTCACAGCTATAAATAGTAAAAGGAATAATTTTAAATGACTTTTTTAAGTGTGAAAATTCGCAAATATTACAAAAGTCGACAAAAAAAGTGTGATTGATTTTTTAAGAATTTTCCATTTTCTCCTACACCTGCACAGAAAACAATGAAATGCTAGATAATCAATTGAATAATTGATTATCAATAATTAATTTCTCGTAGGTATTACCTCACACCCTCTTTCCGTCTTAGTTATTTAACTTTCAATGTATGGTACTCTTGGAGCAACCAAGATACGCGGACCAATGTCAATCGCGCTTGCTGTTTGTAAACTCGGCAAAGTCAGTAAAGATCAAAGGAAATCCGCCGTTCGCGATGTCTCGGATGGAAGGGGAAGCCTTGCGCAGGTCCTTGCAATGTTTCACGATTGCCACTCGGAAATTCGTTAATTTTGATGGCGCGAACATTTGAAAATTCGTTCCTCGTGACAGCGCAAATATTTGAAAATGTCAGTTCAAAAATTCACTATTCACGACAGCGCAATAATTTGCAATTTCCGAATAGTGCGCGAGGTAGACGAAGCGAATATTCGCGGCATGAATAGTTGGAATTGCAAATATTCGCACAGCCCTACTTGGTTTACAACATCATTAACTTTCTGCCGCACATCATTAAGAGACAGGTTTTCAATTTGTAAAATTCTTTAATTCAAGTAATTTTTCCTGGTCCTAAGACATCTATTGAAAATTTTATTGTAAGTAAGCAAGTTTGTTTCTTGATACAGCCTCTTCTAGTTGCTTTATTGATTTGCATTCCTTCAGTCATTTTCGTAAAAGATTACTACACATTATCATTCAAATGCCTTGCTCCTTAAACAAGTACAATTTCCAGGGTTGCCACAGTTAGGGAATACTGGGAAATGTCAGAAAATTTAAAAGAGTCTGGGAAAATGACAAAATTTTCAGGGGCAAATCGTTCTACTTCCTTAATTTGCGTTCCAGAATGATTTTGACATTTCAAACATCAAGACAGCGTAAAAATAATTTCAAATTATGTCGTTAACCATCTGGCATTTCCTCAAGTATAAGGTAATTGTACCAAGATGTGTCAGGGTGTTTAGGAGAAAGTCAGGGAATTTAATTTTTTAAAGTCTGTGCCCTCCCTGAATTACAACTTGATCTAATGTTTGTATCAGTATCCATGGCTTCATTAATTCCTTTTTTTTCAGGTGGATGGGGTCACAAATGTACTTCAAGATGGGACTTTGATTGATCTGTGTGGAGCTACACTTTTATGGCGCTCTGCAGAAGGTCTCAAAAATTCGCCGGTAAGTACATATTTTATTTTTCAGTAATTTTTATTCAATGGATTGTTTTCATACATCAAACAGGCGTCCTATCAGGCACTGAGATTGTATCAATATCGATTGATTCAACATGTAAACATAGCCTCAAAAGTTAATTATGCAAGCTTTGAGTTTTTGTGAGTGATTTTTTGTTCTCTTGAGTACCACATGGCAATAAAAACTGAAATAGTTCAAAAGGAGGGGTGGCGATTTGGGCCATTTCCGGCCCCACCTAATCCGGGACTTTTTTTGCTGTGATTCGTTACGTATAAGTGTCAAGAGAAAGCATGCCAAGTTTCAGGCCGATCGGCCCAATATTCGGGGGGCAGGGGCCCCCCGAATTTTTAAGCGCAAAATCGGTTTTAATTTTGTAGCGCCGTCAATTTCGCTCGTATACAGATGGAAATTGGGTGTCAGGGGTAAAATTTTGCGTTCTTTCCATTTCTGCCGTCAAAATTGACACTGGGGCAAAATTAAGGGGGATTTTGGGGGGTTTTTCGCGTTTTTTCGCGTTTTTTCGCGTTTTTTACCAATTTTCTGCGGTTTTCATGCTTTAAGTCAGAGATTTTGAGCCAAACGACCACAGATTTGATTTCTACGCAAAAAATTACATAGGAACTTAATGACCAACTAACTCTCAACAGCGGATTTCTCTAGGAAAAACTGACCCATAAGTATGTGTTCACTCAGAAATTTTGAAAATAGCCATGTTTCGGGTACAGCCCAAGCTTGTAGCACTACCATATTCACATATGATACGCTCTAGGTCGACCCTGTTGATATTATCGGGAACTTGAAATGCTACCCGCTTGGGCGGAGGGTCGAATTCTCCTCAGAAACGAATAAAAAAGGCGATAAAATTACGTTTCACGTGAATTGTTGCGAGCGGAATGTTATTATATCGGCAACTTTCACCTCCAACTTATGTAATTTTTTGCGTGCTTTCCATTTCTGCCATGAAAATTGGCATCAAAGCAATTTTAAACGGGTTTTTGGGGTTTTTTATCATTTTTTAATCATTTTTTACCAGTTTTTTCCGGTCTTTTGCGGTTTTTGTGTTTGAAACCTCATGTGGCATATCAGTTCTGTGGTTTCTTGGTTTTTACCGACATCAAGAAAAAGAGCCCCGAAGATTGTCATCCTCTTATGGAGACTGCCTAGAGGATGCTGCTTACTTATGGTCTGACGAGGATTCAGAATGAGAGATAAGGATTTTACACAACATTTCTTCTGCTATACGATTCATCCGTGACGTATTTTATGGATGTGATAGTCAACGTATTATGAGGAAAATTAAAATTTGTGGTCGTTTGGCTCATTTGGTGAGGTTTCAAACATGAAAACCGCAAAAGACCGGAAAAAACTGGTAAAAAATGATTAAAAAATGATAAAAAACCCCAAAAACCCGTTTAAAATTGCTTTGATGCCAATTTTCATGGCAGAAATGGAAAGCACGCAAAAAATTACATAAGTTGGAGGTGAAAGTTGCCGATATAATAACATTCCGCTCGCAACAATTCACGTGAAACGTAATTTTATCGCCTTTTTTATTCGTTTCTGAGGAGAATTCGACCCTCCGCCCAAGCGGGTAGCATTTCAAGTTCCCGATAATATCAACAGGGTCGACCTAGAGCGTATCATATGTGAATATGGTAGTGCTACAAGCTTGGGCTGTACCCGAAACATGGCTATTTTCAAAATTTCTGAGTGAACACATACTTATGGGTCAGTTTTTCCTAGAGAAATCCGCTGTTGAGAGTTAGTTGGTCATTAAGTTCCTATGTAATTTTTTGCGTAGAAATCAAATCTGTGGTCGTTTGGCTCAAAATCTCTGACTTAAAGCATGAAAACCGCAGAAAATTGGTAAAAAACGCGAAAAAAACGCGAAAAAAACGCGAAAAACCCCCCAAAATCCCCCTTAATTTTGCCCCAGTGTCAATTTTGACGGCAGAAATGGAAAGAACGCAAAATTTTACCCCTGACACCCAATTTCCATCTGTATACGAGCGAAATTGACGGCGCTACAAAATTAAAACCGATTTTGCGCTTAAAAATTCGGGGGGCCCCTGCCCCCCGAATATTGGGCCGATCGGCCTGAAACTTGGCATGCTTTCTCTTGACACTTATACGTAACGAATCACAGCAAAAAAAGTCCCGGATTAGGTGGGGCCGGAAATGGCCCAAATCGCCACCCCTCCTTTCCTCTTTGTCAGCTTTTCTAATTTACATTCTAAAATTTTGAGGTTATGTTCCATCGTTTTGAACGAAACAATACATTAAACCAGTATTGAATATGATCCATTCTCACAAAAGTTAAAATGATTCCATACAGAAGCACCACATTGATGGCTAAGGAACAATCCTGGCTATCCACTAACAGGGATTTGCAGGCATTTTGCAGGACTGAGAAAGAAATTCACCATTATTGTAATTTTGAGGTTTGATTTGCAATTTTACTTTTTATCTTACAGTGTGCATTTTATATAATAGAATGCGGTAAAGTCGATAATTAATTTTCGCCAACATTTTCAGATAAGCATTATTGTACCTTAGCCCTTGATATTTCGTTCCTGGTGCCAAATTTTTACAAAAACTGATGAGTATGTGCCAGACACAACTTGACATGTGACTTTGATGAAAGTCATTTGGATCGAGACCTATCTTCACCTCACTCCAAATTTAGCATCCCGAAAATCTGTCAGTTCAATCATTTTAATCGTGATAAAACAGGAACTCAGAAAATCGAAAAATACCAGGATTCATCAGAAAATTAAAATCACTGACTCGATCAAGGTATTGGTGTTAAAAAAGTGGGGTTTTTTTCTTCTTTTGGCACCAGAACCCTTAAATTTGTTGATCTACATTAGCTCAACAATAAAGAAGCAACTGAGATATGAAAAAAGGAATAGTTTTGTTCTGAGACCTGAAGCAGAATTTAGTTTTCCTGTAAAGAACCTGGGACCTAGTAAGAAGGAACTGCAGCATCTGAATCTGTGATTTATTTATAGTGAAGTGAACCTACAAGTAGCACACATTTTTTAGGTGTAACTTAGAACTTGTAAGATTTGGCAGTAATCGTTTCAGGAACTCCCTCAGTAGCTTTTAAAATTACGGAAAGTTAAACAACTGTCAAAATTCATTGGTAATTCACAAATCGGATTGCTACATCATAGATACGTTCCAAAATCAGGCCGTAAGTTTTCATTAGGAAAGTTCTGCCAATCAAGGAAATATCACGAATGGGAAAATTTAAAAAATGATAGCCACCATGCTTTTAAACAGCAGAGTGCTTTTCAAAAGTTTAAAGTTCAGGTTACTTTTATTCAATGTAAGATTAAGTTTTTTTTTTTGTTTTGTTAAAATGTGTTTGCTGTAAATTTAACAGCTTTAATTATTTCCTGTTCTAGACCAAAGAATATTTAGAAGAGTTAGTAGATAAAGTTAATGCTGGAAGACCGGTGTGTCCAGTTGGATTAAACACTTTAGTAATTCCTCGAAGAAGTGGCCTAGATAATGATAAACAACAGCCATATGTCTATCTTACTTGTGGTCATGTCCAAGGTCACCATGATTGGGGCCAAGAAAAGGATTCAAATGGCCGAACATGCCCCATGTGTCTTAAGGTACGTGACAATTTCATATATTTGTATGTCTCTAGTTCCTTTACAAAGGCTGTCTTGCAAGTTGTGGGGCAGGTGTTTTAACCTCCAAGCAAATGAAATTAGCAATTTAACCTTGATTGCATTTTTAAAGTCATCCTGTCTTTCTCAATATCTGAATAAAATAAGCTCTTTTGTTCAAAAATTGACTGAATGACCTATTGTATCTGTAGATAAGCCAAATCTCCCTCTTCTCCTTAATTTTCTTTATAGCTTTAGCTCACCATCGCTAAGATTTGTATGAAAGAACTACTTTTTGGAATCTGCACCATTGTAAAGAACTAATACAAATGTAGATCTGAATACAGGCCCAACGCAGACATCATACATACTTTTTTAATAAGTTAAAGCACTGTTTAATGGCGTAGCTGTCAGTTCATATCAAAGACAAAGAGAGACCCTCCCCCCCCCCACCTAGCTCTTGACGGCAGGTGGAAACTTTTACTTTCAGAGCAGTGTTTGAAACCCACACAATTTGCCGGTAAGAAATCGCCTTTAGCCCCTAAAAAATTAAACTAGCGGCCACCTTGGTCGCCAAGGAAATCTATGTTGGCAATGAATCCCAACATTGCTGAAAAATCCCAAAAACTTTTGGGATTTTTTGGCGTATTCCTGACTTGAAGCATTTGGAAAGAGCAATTTTTCATTTTGGCCCCTAAGAAATCTGAGATGGCCCCCAAGAAAGAAGTTGCAGTCTAGATGGCTGCTAAGACTTCATGCAGAGTTTCAAACACTGATTCAACAATCCCTTGTCAACAACAGGCCTGTTTCAAACTTCAGTCAGAGAAAAAAGAAGAGTTATTTCTGTTATAAAATGGCTCAAACATCATGATCACATCAGGAAAGCCTGAAATACATTCGTAACTCTAAAACCTGTGTAAGAAATATACATCTTTTTAAGCTTCCTGCTTCAAAAATGACACTAATGCACAGATGAACATTTCATAAGAAGAGTTTACATATTTAGTACTTATTTTGAAGTAAATGCTCTGTGATGATGCTCTAGTTCACCAATTTGCATATTCATATTCTCTCTAACATTGCATAATTTTTTGGGTTTTCTTTTATTACTTCTAGACCGGCAAAGTAGTTAAATTAAAAATGGGAATTGAGGCAGCATTTTATGTAGACTCAGGACCTCCGTCGTTTTTTGCCTTCAACCCTTGTGGACACATGGCAACAGAAAAAACTGTCAAGTAAGTCATAATTACTCGATGTTGCTTTTTCTAGACTTTATCTTCATTGCAAGAAAAAAAGTGAGGGCTTTCTCCGATTTGTACACTCCGAGACCCAGGTTACAATATGGCAGCAAGATTTCAGCAAAGTCAGAAATTCAAAGTATGAAAAATGGACTGAAGCATCCATTGTCTTAGCGTAATTCATCACATATAATGCACGAGTTTCAAAAGACACTAAATTAAAGGAATACCCCTGAAGGAAACTTTCCTTATCTAGTCACTTGTAAATGGAAGCTCTCTGTTTTTCAGCAAGACACTGCCAAGAGTACATTTTAATTAAGACATCGTTAGCTATTCCTCATAACCACCAAATTTTTAAAGGCAGTAATTTATATAGTTCTGGGTGAAAAATTTGATCTGCAACCATGTATCTTCTATTTATGTAAAAATACAGATGCACTAAAGTTTTGATAGCTCTCTATATCCTAATCTAGCCGACCTATTTACAATGGATTTTTTCTTCTTCTTTAAATGTCAGGTGGTACTATAGATGTGCTTCCAGCCTTTAGTTATCTAATTTTTGCAGACTGTGTGAAATTTTCCCCAATTTAAATTCATATTTTTTCAGTCTGCAACTTGACATTTTTTCTTCTTTTGATCCAGAAACTTACCTAATTGCGTTGGCACAGACTTTTTTTCATATGAAACCTTTCGATCCATAAATATGGCGTGAGCCTTTCATTTTCCGATTTTTGCAGATACAGAGCTTTCATTACTAAAAAGTCTGATGTAAATTAGTTGAGGGGGCTCCAAAACCTAAGTAGAAAAGAATTGTTCAAATTCCTCCCATGGATGATCAAACTCTCTGCATGTTAATGAAGTTGGTCTTTATTTTTTGATTCTTTAGATTTTGGGCATCCGTCAGCATACCGCACGGCACTAACGGTTTTGAAGCTTTCTGTCCTTTCTGCGCTACGCTACTCGAAGGCCATCCTGGATACGTAAAACTTATCTTTAATTGAATCTTGGTTGGCATTGAAAGAAAGTGTAATACCAGGGTCTGAAGATTACCAGGTCAGTCCTCTAGCCACTACTTCCTGAATTGTACCGGAGTGCCAGTCTCCATGCCCTCTGGTTTTTCATGCAGAAGTTGGATTCAAGCACCTCAATGCATTAATTTTTACTTGCTTTTTGGTTGCCACTGTTGATTTGAACTTGCTCCAGGAGGGAAAGAGAAATGGTCTTGTGTCCGCCCACCGGAAGAAGTGGCCGGGTAATCTTCAGATTATTTTAAGTTTAAGATGCCCAAGTGAGCATTGTCTAACCATGATGAACATCTTGGAATAGGTCTCTCTAGTGAAAAAGTATACACTTAAACTTTAACTTTCAAGCAAGTACGTACTATCATGACATTATCAGGGTGTCTAGCAACTAAAAGAACTTGGCATTTGTGAATTTTTTTTAGAGAGAAAACCTAAGAATGGATTTCTGCAAGTATTTTAATTGATATTTTTTTGATGGAATTGTTGCAATTGAATTTTGTTTATTGAAAAACTCATATAGGATGAGAAATTTTACAAACACCTTCCTTATTGGGCATTTCTGCCGAGAGTACTGTCAGAGCTGCATTTTTTTGCAACTTCATGAATGCTCTCAAATTTTGTGTTGATCGCTGGTACGATCTCTAATATTTATGGGAGTTGTGTCTTTTATTTTGATACGAATTCTGGATATAAGTTGCGTTATTTTATAGTCTCCAACAAATTTTATGGTCAATCCAAACTGCTGTGGAGAGTTAGCATTTGATTACTCAGTTTGGAATTCAAAACTGGGGATTGTTCAAAAATTAAGTCAGAATTTGTCTCCAGCCTTGAACTTGCAGATAAATTGCAGAGATGCTTTTTATCTCATCATCAGTGACCTCAGCGATTAATGAAAGAAAGCGACTACTTTCCAACTTTGTATTTCAATTCCACATAAGGTAGCCTCAAGTTCTAAGAATATCTTAGGCTGTTTGAAGCATGACGTAGATTATCTACCATTATGTGTTCTCATTTTTACCGCAAGAACTGGCTTTTATACTGTAACATGTAAGTGTGCAGGGGTGAGAAAAGTTTGCTTAGAAGAGTTCAAACGCCGTGTGATTGTGCCATATCAGATTTTTCACTGAATTTAGGGAAATACGAAGCCCCCACATTGCGTTGCTAAAATGTTGCTTCATAGTTGACAACAGTATCAGTTCCAAGATCATAGAATTCCAACTGCAGCTGCAAGAATACATGTATCAGACAAGCTCCTAGATAACTATAAAGGGTAGTGTTGCAATCTTATGTCACAGTCCAAGTAATTGTACAAAATATGCAATTCCTTCAGAGAGAAGTATCTCACTAACGACCCAACATTCACTTTGTAGTAAACTCATTCAAGGTAAAAAAAATTTGTATCAGTTTTTTTTCAATGTCTCACATTTACGAAGTTTTGATCTCGCAGCGTTTGAAAATTTTATTGTACTAAGTCCATGCACAACTTTAATTCAAAAGCTTGCTTTTATGTGAGTGAAAATAACAGTGGTTTCAAAATCTTACTATTTCTCTGAAATTTGGTAGTGAAATATTTATCATTACCTGGTCAGAAATATTTTAGAAGTATTATTATTCATAATTATTCATTTATGAATATTTTAGAACTAGAATTTTTTTCTGCTTGATTTGCTAGACACCCCAATCAATGGAGCCGGTCTGAGATTTAAGCTTGCTAACAAAGTTAACACGATGTCCATATCATTGAGCTGATGAAGTTCTATTCTTAGTTTAATTTTTCACTCATGTTTTAATGGTTTGAAGAAGTCATTCTGGGAGCATCCAGTACTAAATTATGTATTTTGGCCCTTTGTGGTTCTGTGGCTTTCGTTTTAACAATGGGGCTGTTGCAAATGACCTTGAAAATAGGTACATACTTCCTGGGTAGTCATAGCAAGAAATGTGTTACTGAGTTGAAATCCTGCTTAAAAGTCACTTTCCCAGGGAAACTTTACTTACATAAAAAATAAGATTAGAGAAACATTTATTTCCAATTTCCAAAACTGAATTTTAATGAGAGCATCTGCAACAGTCCCATTGCTTTTGGGCTTCTTTTAATACAGGGTGTTTCAAAGGAAATCTTTCGCCTTTAATATATTTTTCGAACGGATTCGATTATCAAAGAAGACCCCTTGGGGGGCTCTTTAATACTAATGTGTAGTAAAGATAGCCCCCTCAAAAATAGATAACTTGTGTTCCAGCATTTTTTGATATTCGAATTTGTCTAAAAGATGCTCAAGGTGGATACTTTCTTCTGAAAAACTCTGTACATCATTTTGTTCCAAGTAGCACATAGGCATGTGATGGGGAGGGGTACCTTTCTCCAAACTTTGTAAAATAAGTACTATCTTTTGATTTTCCCACTCCCTTCCTTAACATGTATAGAGATAGAATACTGTTCTTGAGCACCCACCCTGCCCTGAATCCTTCATTTTCAGGACCCCTTCCCATCCATTAATAATTAATGAAAAAAAGACTCCGAAGAATAATTTTAATATTCCATACAATGTCACTTAACAGTGTGATGTCAAATAAAGTCAGGATACTTGATTTTAATATTTTTAAATGATTTTATGTGCTGATTAAAATGCTAGGATAGTTTACCAGGAAACTTTTAAGCAAAAGAAGATAAGATATTTTCTAAGTAAAGAGCCTCCCAAAAAAGGACCTTTTATGGCCCCTTTTCTGAAACTTGGGGATTTCATTCAAATGTAGCCTAAACGAAACCTTATAATGACCTAAGACTCCAGTAAAAATTTTAGCTTGAGTATACGTCTGGTTTTCAAGATACAGCGTTGCAAAGTTTGCATATTTAAGCTTAAAAATCTTCATATTTTCAAATATTATCTTCCTAAAACCAACATCAGAGTGAACTTTACAATCAAAACAAAGTGTAAATGAAGCATAATGATAAAAAAAAGACTTCATAAAAAGTTTTAGCTCATGCATGACCCCTGTTTTGGTAATACAACGTTGCAAGTTTACCTTTCTGAGCTTTAAAAATGCTCATATTTTTAAGTTTCTTGTTAAAAATCCAATTTTAGTAAATATCAAACTGCATTTTGAGGGATAAAATTAACCCTTAGTGGTACTCGTGAATGCACGGTTTGCATTGATAAAAGGCTACAATAATTTCAAGTAACACAGCGTTGCGTAGTTTACCTCCTAAATCTCTGAAAATGTATTTTCTCTTATTCTCCTATTAAAGAAAACTTCGATCAACCATGTTTCGATACTGTAAAGCAAAATACAAGGACTCTAGTTAGTTCTAAGTGACGGTCGGTGTAAAAAATGGCTTTGTTGCCAATTTTTCCTTTTTTTTCTCTCAATATTTAATCATCAAATAAAATAATAATAAAATTAGGATACTTCCAATAATTATCTAATTTCAAAATCAAATTCAAGAGACTTTGCCATGCTCAATGAAATACTCAGCGTCAGCGTTGCTTTCAAAATCCAACAAATTATGCCTCACGATAGTTGCCAGTTTGACCTTTTTTAAGTAAAATGAAAAAATAAACATAGAATACGGAATTTTTCGAGATTTTTAAGTATAAATAAATCTTGAGCTAGAGAATACATTCATTATGCCTTGCAAAATTGAGTACCTCCACTGTTTCTAAAAAAAGATTTAAAAAATTAAAAGTATTGAAATTTTTTTTTAAAAAAATCAATTAAAAATTAAAAAATTCAATGAAAAAACCAAAATAAATTATCAATTATTGGAGGCATCTTTATTTTAAAATAATTTTATTATTTATTGTTGGAAAAAAGTATTAATAAACGTAACTATAGTATTTTTGCGAATACCAATCGTCACTTGGAACTGACATCAGCCCTCAACATTTTTCCTTAATATAGGGTATGACACCCATTGACATTAACTAGCATAAATAATAATTTCGAGAGTTTAATGTTGTTAGCTTGGCAACGCTGTATCACCACCAATCAAAGTATCCCTGTTTGAATACAAACATAGAGCTACAAATGACACATTTGGTAGATTTCATGCTTCAAATTCTAAATAAGATCCACGAAAGTCGCTTTTTAAACTCAGAACTAAGAAATATAAACATTTTTAAAGCTCAAATGTATAAACCTAGCAACGCTGTATCATTAAATCTGTACTTACGCTCGCAATAAGGCCTATACAGAAGACTTATCATATTATAAAATTACATCTAAACACCATACACAGATCTTTTGGTGATCAATAAGTTCGTTTTTTCATTCAGAAACTTACAAAAATGAGCAATTTTTATGGGTCTTTTGTGCCAACTTTGCAACGTTGTATCAAGAGAATCAGCAGTATTACCGTATCAATAAGAATATTGATTTAAAGATAAGACTGACTGCAGGTAAAATGTCACAAAATAACACATTATATCCAATTAAGTTGTTTTTTAAAGCAAGATGTTTGAAAATATGCGAATTTTTAAAGCTTAAATATGCAAACTTTGCAACTCTGTATCTTGGAAACCAGACGTATACTCAAGCTAAAATTTTTATTGGAGGCTTGTCTCATCATAAGGTTTCATTTAAGCTGCATACGAATGAAATCCCCGAGTTTCAAAAAAGGGGCCACTTTTTGGGAGGCTCTTTATGTCAGTTGATTTGCAGTTAAAAGTGAATTATCTTAGAGTCCAAGATACTGGGTGAAAAGTAGTTGCAAGAGTTTAAGCTTTCTAATTGATTTTAAAATGTTGATTTTAATTTGCTCTTATTTTCCTTTGATTTTGAAAGGATATTCTCTGGAATAACATCTAATTAATGCCTTTGAAAATTTCCTGTATTTATTTACTTCTTTTTGTTCCTGTACAAACATTGCAATTTTTGAAAAATGTTCTTGTATCTTTATCAATCTCGGAACTAATTTCAGAGAATCTGTTATAAAATTATTTAATGAAGTATGATTAATTAAAAGATAAAATTGTGTTTTTCTTTAAGAAGTCATCTCTAAGCACAAATGTAATTCCATTCTCTGATGCTGGCGATGGACCACTGCATATGCTGCGAATTTAATGAAACATTATGATGTTCGTTTTCTCAAAATTTCCTGTTAAACATAGTTTGTGTAACAAAAATTACCGAGAGTTACTCCCAACCAAGATATTAAGGTTTTTTTATGTGTAAATTCAAACCTCTCTCTCCAGAAGGAAAAAAACTAAGATCTACTTGAGTAAAATCGCACATCAAACATTGCCGCAACAGTCTTTGCAGTATGAAAATATGGCAACCTCAATTTCAGCATTTGGCTCTGCTGTCCAGACCAGCACAACTGACCCATTAATCACAAACGGAGAAAGAAAATTTGTTTTGATGACGTACTTCGGAAACTGTTAAGAGATTTTGTCAACAGTTGAAAATTTGCATAAGAAGATTATGGTATTTTTATGAGCAGGAAGTTTAAATTTATGCATTAAAAGACGTCAACATCTTGGTTAAGAGTTACTTTCAATGAAGTTACTTGCACAAATCATGTTCTACCGTTAAACAGCATAACGCTTAAATTTGCACCTTGTCTAGTGGTCCATTGCCTCTAAAAAAGCAGCTCACAATTCACAAAACTATTTTTCTGTACAACTCAATGAAGTGTCAATGAGCAGTCTTCCAAGGAACAGAGAGCAATAGATTTTGAACACCCTGTATGTAGACTGCCATGAATGAAATGGAGCAATTAAAAATAAATCAATCACATCGAAGGGACTCAATCTTTATTGAGCTCTTTGGGGCTGAAAAAACCTTAAAACAATAATTTCAACAATATTAATGAACCTGACAGTTCATGTCTGACGATGCACATGCAAAAGGAACTCTGAAATGCTAGTTCATAGTGTGAGCATTTCATTGACATTGAGCCAGAGTAAGAAGGAGCACCATTATTTTTGCCCATTCAGCTAAGCTACTTCACATACTAAAGTATGAAGCTTTTTTTTTTCTTCTACATGTTATTATTAATGCTCGTTGCATAAAATCTGAAAGTGTAACAGGGAAATTCTGCTTTAGCTAGACTTAAAATTAACAGATATCAACATAAACGCCTGTGATCATATGACTTGTCCTGTCCCTGATGTGTGCTAAAGAACTGCAAGCTTAAAACTGGTCTTCCTGAACCAGATCATTGACAAAACTCAGTCCACGTTCACGAAGTGCTTTGGCAAGAACCTTGTTCTTTTCCTGTTTAGCTTCCTGTTCTCGGCGCTGGGCATTAAGAATTTCCTCAACAGAAACTTGTTCAATCAATCCAACATCTCGTGTTTGATCCTAAAAAATAATAAATCTTAGAGAATCAGACTTGTTGAAAATGCTACAGCAATGACAATAAACTTCTCCACGCGGTTGGCCAATACTAACATTGAACTGCTGAAAATCCAATATTCACCAATCACGAAATCGTATAATTTCGTAAAATTTCAATGAAAGTCAGTCTACTGCTGATCAGCTGCCTGACCACAGACTTTGACTGTTCCATTCCATTGGGTGTTTCCCTATGGAACGGAGTTCCATTCCATCAATATCAATAGATGTGAAAGTCTTCGGTCAGGCTGCAGAAGGGTTTATTTATTCATTGGAATCAATCGTCATCCTGGGCTCTTGAGGTTTTGGAATTTTTCTTCAGGTAAAAAAATATTGTGAAAACTCTTTTCTGAGAATGATGTTCTTCCAAACCTTGGAACATTTAATCCTTCTTTACTTCTTCCGGAGGGTATATCAATTAAATAATAATATTAGGGCTAAACAGAAGGCCAGAGATGCATTTAAAACAGGGAGAAAAATCCTACCTTCAAACTGCATTCTGTTACTCTATCAGAGGTGCCCAAAATGAGGCTTATAATATCCATAAAGGGTTGTCACTCTGGTTTCATCTCATTACACTAAATCTGATCTTTTAATGAAGTTGTCAAGGTCCACAAAGCAAAAGACTAGCCAAAAAACAAAATAGATTAGAGACTCTACATTAGTCTCCCAGGAAATGTTGACAGATGAGGCCTCGTCTTTACGAGGCGTTTTCCTACGATTTGTTGCGGTGAATAGTTATATTTATGAAGTTGCGACGAGTAGTAACTAACTCAAAATTTAACGCAATACCAATTTATTCTCCTTTTAAAGCTCTAACAAGGGGAGGCTACCGATTGTCCACCTCAGATCGGGTTCAAATTTGGCAGAGAGGTAGAATAGGTTAATATAAGAAACCGTATTTTTTTTTAGGTGCCAATGCCCAGCCGTTTTTGAGTTATGAATTTTTGAAGTTGCCGTTTTTTCGTGTCAGCGACGCGCTCAAGTTGAGCCTACTGAGCGCGCATCTTTTAATGCGATCCGAGTGTCCCGGCGTTCAAGTGAGACAGTTGCCCAAACGGTAGCGCGCTCGCCTACGGTGCTGCAGGTTCAGGGTTCGATACTACTTCTGTGAATTACATTTTTGCAATTGATTATTTTGTTTTTTAATCGCTTCATCACAGCAAATTGTAAGTCACCTTGTAGACGTTGTGGTGCTGATTACATTTTTTTCTTTTTTGTTACACACTCATTAAAAAAATAAAAAATACATCAAATTTAATTAGAATCATAACGTCTACAAGGTGACTTACAATTTGTTGTGATGAAGCGATTAAAAAACAAAATAATCAATTGCAAAATTGTAATTCACGGTAGTAGTATCGAACCCCGAACCTGCAGCACCGTAGGCGAGCGCGCTATCGTTTGGGCAACTGTCTCACTTGAACGTCGGGACACTCGGATCGCATTAAAAGATGCGCGCACAGTAGGCTCAACTTGAGCGCGTCGCTGACACGAAAAAACGGCAACTTCAAAAATTCATAACTCAAAAACGGCTGGGCATTGGCACCTAAAAAAAAATACGGTTTCTTATATTAACCTATTCTACCTCTCTGCCAAATTTGAACCCGATCTGAGGTGGACAATCGGTAGCCTCCCCTTGTAAGACCAACTGAGGGATGTGTATTTTTGCTTAATTTAAGTCATTTGTTCAATTCTTGATTGTTTTCAAGTATTATTTTAATTTCGTTTAAATACTCCATTTTTACTAATTTATCTCAGCGATTTATCGCAGGAACATGAGAGCTCCACCCCATGGGGACGGTACCTGCGAGAATCGTCAAAGTTTTTTTCCCGATATACTACCCCGCGACATATCTTATGAAAAGTCCCATGGAGACAGGGCCTGAGAAGGACACAAAGGGCCAAAGATTGTTTTAGCCTGATGTTAAGTGATAAGAAATGTGTTATTGCATAACAATACAGTCATTGACAGAGATGAAGAAAGTTCCAGCCTTTCATATTTTCACGCACCTGCCCATAGTTTTCCACATTTTCTCCAAAACTTTTGACCTTTGAAAATTTTCCTCCCTTCCCTTTTGAGCCACCCCCATTCCCCCCTTTCAGCGCACCATTGGCATTTTGCACCAGTGGATGACAGCCCATTTTTATTATTATGATTCAACAGTGATAAAACTCATCTGAGTTGTTTTCAATGTTGACTAGTTGGCTTTTCCTTTAAGAGGGTTTTAGTAAAAAAAAAAAAAAACCAGTCTTCTATTTCCAGGAAAGTGAAAAAAAATAATTACAATGGTGTATTTTAAAGCAAGATATTTTTTTTTTTTTCTCAAGAAATATCAATGCTAGGGAAAAACCAAACCTGTGTCGAAAGGTACATTCTCTCAGCCTTCTTACAAGCTATAGTACGTAAATTTTAGCTATGCTGTGCAGAGAAATCATGGATTTTCCATACCTGCCTCTATAACTTTATACTAAGACTCAGACTTACCTAAAAGAATAACTTTAATTTACTTTTCCAAGGACCTTGACTTACCTTTTCTATGAAGCTCCACAGCACATTGAAAAGTGGGTTAGTTGGGAGGAGAGGAAGGAGTAGAAAATTCAAAATTTCTGTGCAAAGCATTAATCATATTTAAAAAAACCGATAGCTTGTCAAAAAGCTAAGGTTGTATACGTTCCAACGCTGGCTTGGTTTTTTCCCGAGCGTTGATATTGCTCGAGAAATAAAATAGGCAAACTTACTTTAAAATCCACCCTTATAATTTTGCTCTTGGCTTACCAGTTCTCCTAGAAGCACTGCATTCTCTCCCCTTACTATAAAGATACCTCGTGGAATGTCGCCGTATTTGCTTCCGACATATATCCTCTCGATTGTCTGATGTAGAGCCAAGTTCCCAAATTGGTCTATACTTCGTAGATATCCAATTAACGTTCTATTATCTCTAAGAACAACCATCATCTTTTCTAAAACAAAAATTTCATTTTTAGATTTTAAAAGAAATTCTTTGGCAGGAAGGAAAAATAAAATTAAGTGTGATGCACAGATGGAAATTATTATCCTGATTTGAAACAGTATATTCTTGACACTACACTTGTGTAAAAACACTACAGAGTCTGCAGGTGGGGACATTAAGATTTGGTAAAGTTTTCAAGATTGAAAGAATGGCCCTCATGTAAGTGTATATCAGATTTAAAGTCCACACCTCATTGTGTTTGTTCCCTTTAGCAACACAATAACAGTCATTTTAAAAGACAATAAAGGAGAATTTGCGAGTGTTTAAAATCTGATGAATTTTGTGTTTAAGTGGAAACTACTGAGTGAACTGAACTTGAGGATTCCCTTGGTTCATTAATTGAAAATTGTATGGATGATCTACTCTGCTAGAATACAGGTGTTGAAATGAGCACTGCCCCCAGATAATGTCACCAGGCAAAACATTTTTTCACTTTTAAATATATTTCGGTACTATTTCCCAGATCAGGAAAAATTATAAAAATATAAACTACAAAATCAGCTCTTTAAGCACTCTCAAATGAAGCAATAAAACATTTGCATACTAATTCTCCATTTGGGTGATGTGGAACTTCCGTTTCAGGACTTAAGGACACAAGATAAGTCAGTAATTTGCCCAGATTGTCAAAATTTAGGTACATCTTCTGAGTAGTGAAAAATATTTACTTCAGGAAGTACATGTACTTATAGTACTTGAAGACTGTTCCATGATCCCTTATGGCTTGAAAATATCTACTGCGCAAAGATATGAATTTTTCCGAATCGTCTACAATACACACTATCATTGAGTATAGATATGTTCCTGTCAAAATAGATTCCACTGCTCAAAGTACAAATTACTAGGCTGCTTCCTACAAAACCACAAAGAAAATGGGAAATCAAGGAAAAATATTTTATAGGCCAAAATGCGCAACCACATTCTTATCTCCATTTGCAACGTAACAGACTTCCTGCGATATTTTATTTTCCTTCAAAAAACTAGTCGCCACAATTTTTTGAAAACTTCCTTCATTTTTCCTTTCTGTTAGAAGAATATTCTGCATACATTTCAAGCAATGAAATTGGCTTGTTTCTCTTCCACAAAAATAAAATAGGAGTGGAAATTTTGAAACATGGAGATGGAGATACCTGGTTTCACACTTTAGCCATCGATTTTTCGATGATAATTTCCATCATTTCTGGCGCTTGTTCCTCGTGGCTACATCTATTTTCTTCAGCACTTGAACTGAGCAGGTAATGACCAGAAAAATATTAGTGACAGCATTGTTTTTTAACTGCAAGTGTCTACTCTCAATCAACATGCTTGTAAATAAAATGGGGTGGAAAACAAAGCAACTTACTATCAATTTCAGTAAGGAGAGTTGCAGTGCCCATCGGCCATCCTTCAATAGGTAGATCATCATGAGAATCTCGTCTAGATTTGAAAATTCTTGATGGTGTGAAGGATTTACTGTTCTCTGCAAACGAGAAAATCAGTATGTTCACTTTGTCAAACTGGTTTGTTAAACTGGTTTGTCAAACTGGTTTGTCAAAATGGTTTGTCAAGTCAGTTTGAAGACATGGGTGAATTAAAATCTCTATAAAATAGAAATTGAGTTTCTCTTTCAAAAGAGACTACTTACAGATCCACACGGATTCGTAATCCTGGATGTCATTAGAACAAGGTTAAAAAAAAAAAAAACACGCGAATAAGGTGAAGTTAATTTTATCCTTTTTTCTGAAAATTAATTCCTTCCCTCTATAGATTGCTCCGTTATAATAGGTTGCTGTGTTGAACTTCAAAACTCATATCTTTGGACAAAAAATTGAGAGCACTGATGAATTAAACAAAAAATCCCACAGTGTAGGGTGCATTGCTCTAGGGTTTGGAATTTCTTGTGCACTGCAACACAACAATATAACCCATACAATGTCTTCTGAAAATTGGATTTATTAGTACTTAAATAACGGAATGAAAGTACCGATGTCTCCAGGAGCCAATTGCAAGGCATGGCTCTCTTGGCTTGAATCGAGCATTGACAGCAGGTACTCCTGGCAATACATTATTATTTCATTTATCTTTTCAAGGGTTAATTAATAAGAATCAACGGATTATACATTTAATTGATGTTGGACAAGGCGCCTCACAAATATGATCATTGGCATACAAAAATGATTGGGGAGAAATTCAGCAATATTAGTTCTACAGCAGATGTTGCTAGCAGTGGTTCACCAACGAACAACAGAAGGAATACCTAGATTTAGGATGGCAAGGGTAGGTAGGAGACAGTGCTAAATTAGAAAGTAACAGATATAGTATGAAAGAAGAGATTCCTGAAGGCTGCTATCAATTAATCACTGATTGATTCATAATAGGTCAAGTGTTTTATGAACTTCAAAGAAATTGATCGCTTCAATCTTGAAAAAGAAATGAGATTTGAATTGAAGAATTGGACAAGTCAGTAGGGATGGGCCGACAAGTGGAAAACTGAGATGAGATATGGGTTGTGTCGTTCAGGCAGCCATTCATCTCTTCAAAGACATGCCGATAGACTTAACTAGTTTTAAAATTTTAAAACCAACAAGCTTGCTAACTAAGACCACAGTGACATGAAAAAGTCAACAGCGATAGTGAAGAATCTGGCGAACTAGTCGCTCGTTTCAGCAATTATGTTTTATTTTAAGCCTTAGTAAAAAAGTGGATCGCCTCACCATCTTTATTTTCTTTACCAGTGGACATGGTGAAGTGTGAGGACAAAATCCGGTGATAAAGCAAGAAGCATTGGTTTGTGTTCTTATATTCTGGCTGCCTGTTTCAATTCTGTGGTGAAGGATAAAGAAACGAGGAACTAATGATGAAAAACTTCTCGCAGAAATATCGAAGCCACTGTGGCAACTTCACTGTCAGATTTTAAATTTGTAATACGATAATGTTCAAGAATAATACTTCACGCCGATTCGTACTCACGGCCGGTCTTCTTGTATCTGTAATTCTGTACTATCTGTAAACTACAACCATAACCTATAATAAATATAAACATTACCCAAAGGTTTCATGCGCTCTGATTGGTTGATAGAGTTACCAATTTACGTCAGCACGTTAGCTCTATACAGGGTGTAACAATCTTCGGAACTCAGTGAGTGGAGCGGAGGGAGAATTTTTGATTCGGTGCTAATCACGTTTTTTAGTCATTAGTGTTTCACATACAATACCTCTCGTAAAATAATACACGGTAAAACTCAAGAGTTGGAGTAAAAAGAGCAATCTCGGCCCCAACTTGATCCAGACGTGTTCCTGTTCATGTTCAAGTTCATGGACATGGACACGGGTGCGAGGGGGCAAGGGGGTAAAGGGGTCTACATTTTCCTTGAGTATCCTCAGAGCATAATGGTTTTTCTAAAATATCCTAATTTTCAAAACAAAATGTTCCCTTTCGAAAGATACAAATAAAAAATACAACCAGAGACAACCCAGAGTTACACGATTTTCACTAGGATTAAGTCGTGAGTGTATACTTGGTTTTCCAGGAGGTTTCGAACATGCGTACATGTTACATGTTTAATACATGATCTGTGAAGATTTATTAATGAGAGAGAATTTTCTCATCAAAATAATTTGAAAAAATCTAAATAGTGTTAGACCTTGATCACAATAAAAAACAGTAGGTACTAGGTACTTTGCGAAATTTGAAAGGAAGATTTTTCGCGGGTTCTGTTGCCGCGCGCGCACCTTTCTTCCTTCCTTTTTCATCTTCTTCCTCCCCTCCCCCATTTCCCACCTATGCGCCTCCTTTCAGTGTTTGCGCCTGTGAAAGTTTCACTATCCGTTCATGGTTCGGTCCTTTTCTCATTTATCTGTGTGTTTTTATTGAAGTTTGCAAGTTAATTCTTACCAGAATTTTATCCTTTATGTCAATTTAGTCCGTTTTCAAATGGCAGACACCGACAAATTAAATATAGACAATATTATAGCACGTTTACTCGAAGGTACGTTTCCCCCACATCACATTCCACCTTCCAAGTCCTTTTTCGTTGAGAACTGAATTTTATCACCTATTTATGGGAATTGCTCTATATTATCTGCGGTTTTCCTTCATCATGCTCGTTTCCAAATTCATAGGCTATTGCACGAGCAGGGAGACAGTCGACTCCATCCAAGAATCCCTGGAAACCTATCCCATGTAAACTATGGAGAATGGAGGTTATATGTTTCACTGGTGACCAAATCTAGATGCCTCCTTCAATTTTTGCTTCAAAGTACTTTCCTTTTCCAGCTCTTCTATCTTTTTCTGCTGTAAGCGGTTATTCCCACCAGGAACCTTGTCCTCATGACTCAATTTCTGCACTACGAGCATTGGCTGTAGTCAGAGTGTATCGTAGGTTCAGAACTATGGGAAAGTCATTCGGGCGGCAACTGATCCAAAACCTCAAGCCATAGTATTTAGTTGCAGTATTATTCATGATATACCAGCCTAGCTCCTTAGCAGTTCTTCCTACACTTTAAAGGAGCTTTGTGAATTCAAACTTCATGGTCCTACTTCTGTATGAAGCCAGTGGCGTATTTACAGGGGGGACCAGCAGCCTGATTATTGAAATGTTTTGTTTGTCGGATCGACATAGATGACATAGGTTAAAAGGCAGAGCGTGATTGGTCGGCTATGTCTTATCGCTGCTTTGTCGTGCCTTTGTCAGGTGGAATGATCGACAAGCTAACGGCACCTCTTAAGTTTCCGACAGTATGTCGATCATTCCACCTGACAAAGGCACGACAAAGCAGCGATAAGACATACCCGACCAATCACGCTCCGCGATTTAACCTATGTCATCTATGTCGTCCCGACAAACAAGAAATTTCAATAATCGCCCCGCAGGGAGGCCGGATAACTCTAGTCTAGTATACGGACTGTTCTCCAGTTAGGTTAAATAATTTTGGGGACCAATTAGCTGTAGTTTGTCAAACGGGTCATGTAGTTCGTCCAACGGTCCAAATACTAAACTTTATCCAGCAATACCACTTCTGAGAGCCCCCCCAAGTAAAAGAGAGAGAAAAAATAAGAGAAATCACGGAAAAAGAAGAAAAATCGGGTGGAGAGAGAACACAACGATATCTTAGTCTAGAGGAACAAGTGGAAGGAATCGAAGTCGAACGATAGGGCCTCGAGTGTAGCCTTGGACATTGTCCGCCGGTCGCGCCAACAAAAATTTTTGTCTCACTCTGTCAGTGTTCGAAACTCACCTTAGAGTTTCGCGAGCCATGTGGCCCATTAAGCTCAATTTTTATCGGCCAAATTGACTTTTTGCCTACTTATCACGGCGCACTTTGTGAAAAGTCAAATGCAAGATGTTTTAGTTGCAGAACTAGTAGCTGTAACTTGTATTTTTCGAAAAATCATCGAATAGAAAAATTAGGATTTTTTTTTTGAGGGGGCACTGTTTAGGGGCCACGTTGGTGCCAAGCCTTCATTTTCTAGGGGCCATGACCGATTTGTTAGACACATTTGGCGCGCTGGCGCATGTGAGTTTCAAACACTGCACGCTGTCCTGAATCACAGTTTCATTATTTTGTTTCTAGTTCGAGGTGCTCGGCCTGGCAAAAATGTGCAGCTTTCGGAGGGGGAAATAAGAGGCCTGTGCTTGAAATCAAGAGAAATCTTTCTCTCGCAGCCCACTCTTCTAGAATTAGAGGCTCCTTTGAAAATATGCGGTATGTATCAGTGTATTAAATAGGTGTTCTACGAGTATCAAGGCGTCCACTTCGAGAATGCAAGCCAACTTTTAGAGTGTGATGGATAATCCCTGATTGTAATTGGACTGCATTTTGCAATTTGGAGCTATAAATTCTGGCGTATCTGAAAAAACACTTATGTGCATAGGGAAACTAATGGCACGTACGTTGTTTTTAAACCGGGCTAGAATTTATAGCTCCAAATTGCAAAATGTAGTCCAATTGTTGCATTTAGTCTAGAGATATCAATACTTTAGATAGTACGATACATAATGTAAAATCAGTTTTAAAAGTTGAACTGAATTAAACTGATTTGAACTTTGTATGTGAACCAGTGTAATATTATCACGAATCATGGAAAAGCAATTTTTGTTCTTGCATATTTCAAAAATATTAGAAAATCAGGTATAATACTGTATTAAAGCTATTGAATATTTATCTATGCAGATCATTTAAATTGCAATGGAATCTTACTCAGGTATAGCCTCTTTTGCTCAAATATTATTTTTAATTTTGCAATCATAATAATTTGTATTGTTCTCTTTTTCAGGTGATATTCATGGTCAGTACTATGACCTGTTACGTTTGTTTGAATATGGTGGCTTTCCCCCAGAGTCAAATTATCTTTTCTTAGGAGACTATGTTGATAGAGGCAAACAGTCACTGGAAACCATCTGTCTACTCCTCGCTTACAAAATTAAGTATCCGGAAAATTTTTTCCTTCTTCGTGGAAATCACGAGTGTGCCAGCATCAACCGAATATATGGATTTTATGATGAATGTGAGTATCAAATTAATTTCTGAGACACAAGTTATCTGTTAAGAGGGTTGATCCAAGCAAGGAGGAATAAGAGCCTGCAAAAATCCGGGGTAGCTATGTTTTCCTTGATTCCCTTGTAATTTCTGACGCTGAATCCAAATTTTTACTGTGTGCTAAAAAATTTGGACCGGTAAGTTGCCAAATTTGGTCAAAATGGCCCAATTTTTTTTTTTTTTTTTTTTTTTGCAAATTATGACCTTAACTTGTAAAACATTAATCTGAAGACTTAATGGGTTATTTTAAAATTAAAACTTGCATTAAACTTCCTATAAATTTGCTCTTACATATTTTCTCGCTCTAGGCAAAATTAAATGCACTGGAGGGCACAAACTTTAAGAAAATAGCGAAAATTGGCATTTTACGCGGTTCTTGATTATTGTCTCCTTTTCTTTCTCTGACAATAAAATTATTGACAAATAAAGTGCAGTTAACGAAATTTATAATAACTTATATTTAGTAAGGAAATGGGAGAGATAACAGGAACGCAGACAAATAGGAACAGAACGGGATTAGCCAATGGCTATCTGAAGAAGAAGAAGAAGAAGAAAAAATACATAGTTTTACAAGAAGGAACCAAGCTCCTTTAATTTTTACATGGTGTTCCTACAACATGAGGACCAAGTTCTACAAAACTTCATCTGCCTCTTTTTTGCAAGGAAAATTATTCCATTTTAAGAAGTAGCTATTCTGTAAAGTGAAAATAATTGCTCATTATCTGTTGACAGGTAAACGAAGGTATAATATTAAGTTGTGGAAAACCTTCACAGACTGCTTTAATTGTCTGCCAGTGGCAGCTATTGTGGATGAAAAAATCTTCTGTTGCCACGGTGGTCTTAGTCCTGACATGCACTCTATGGAGCAAGTTAGGAGGATTATCAGACCTACAGATGTTCCTGATCAAGGATTGCTCTGTGACCTGCTCTGGTCAGATCCTGACAAGGTATGAACGCAAGATTTTAACTTTGATTACTGTTCCATCGAAATGGAAGCAAAAGTTATTTTGTACGTTTTTGGAAAGATCTCCAAGGTGATTTCACTCGACCCCCTTCAATTTTTTCGCCAACAATGGGCCTGTTGCAAACTTTTGCTAGAGCAAAACTAAGAGTTGTTTCATATAGATAATGCCTCAAAAATCACGATGAGCGCATCGGCAAACTCTGAAATGCACTCATAACTTCACAATCTGCGTAAGAAATTTGCGGTTTTTTGAGCTTCCCGCTTCAAAAACGATACTACGGCACAGGTGAACATTTTGTAAGAGGAGTCGTTCCATCGTCGGCAATAATCATCATAGCCGACGCCAATCCGCCAAAACACGTTTGATGGGACGAGATAACCCCTGAACTGGATTAGACCAGATAACAATCGGTGTGTTAACGTTCGTATTTTCCACGCCCGAATTGATTGACCTTGAACTCTCCTTGAATTACGCTCGGAACTGCGTGCAAGCGTCGGCCATGATGAATATCGCCGACGATGGAGCGACTCCTCTAACAAAATGTTCACCTATGCCGTAGTATCGTTTTTGAAGCGGGAAGCTTAAAAAAACCCAAATTTCTTACGCAGATTGTGAAGTTATGAGTGCATTTCAGACTTTGCCGATGCGCTCATCGTGATTTTTGAAGCATTATCTGTAAGGAACAACTCTTAGTTTTGCTCTAGCAAAAGTTTGCAACAGGCCCATTGACCACTAAAAAAGGTGGATATTTCAGCATCATGATGTATGTTTTCTCATCAAAATATCACATCTCACATGAATTGTACAGCGATAATTCGTGAAAAGAGCTCCTGACCAAGATATCAACATTTTCTGATGCAGGAATTCAAACTTCCTGCTCATATATAAAATCATAATCTACTTGATATATCGCACACTACTTAAACGTTACTGTACCAGTGTTTGCAGTATGAGAAAATGACAACTCAATCTCAGTGTTTTGGCTCAGCTATTGCATATTGTTCATACTTTGAACAACCCAGGGTGAAGAGGGTGTAGCTTATTGAGAAACCCTCCAAAACCATTTTAAGTAGTGCTCAATTTGATTCGAGTAGACTGGTTTTTTAGCTGCGTTGAACCATTCAAGTCTCCCTCTTAGAACACATTTTGCCCTACTACGTCACATTTAATCATTTTTATGTGGACTTATTCTCTTTTCTTGTGAATATTTTACACTTGAGTAAACTCTCAGTCCCTTTAGACCTGATTCTAAAGAAGCCCTTGATTTCAGGACACACTAGGTTGGGGTGAGAATGATAGAGGAGTGTCATTCACATTTGGTGTAGAAGTTGTCATGAAGTTCCTCAGCAAACATGATTTTGATCTCATCTGTCGTGCGCATCAGGTAAGTTATCCACCAGATTTTACTTTGAAGTTCATGGGTAAAAGTCAAGATTTCCATGAGCCATGCTTTATGCCAGACAGTATTATCAATGGAAGCCAGGGCTCAAGAGTTTTTAGACCTCTGATCTTTTTGCATGACTAAGTATTCAGATATGATCAAGCCATTTGTGAAAAAAATCATCTTGGGTAAGTATATCGAGCCCATGAATTCTGAACACGACTCACCAGACATGCAAAAAGTTCTTTACCCTCCCATTTTAAAGCGCCTTTTTCCTCAAAAGTTTTAAATTGACGACCTTTTTATGGACTTGTTAATTGCCGCAATTTTTGGAAAACGTATCATCTTAACTATGGTTCTGCAAAAAAATATGCGCATTTGCCTGCCCTCTCATTTAAGAACCTACTCTCAGAGCCTTTCCATTTTTTGACAAGACCAATCACAACCTGCTAACAAGAAGTTCTTGCACTCCTGTGAGTTGCCAATCAAACACAACACATTAATGGATATTTTCTTTCAAGCCTCATAAAAGAATCAAGCACCGGAATCTGAGTTTTTTTCTATCAACAGAAATAACAGGAGTTACAGTGATGCCTTTCGCAAGCAGGCTGTAGTGCTATCATTCTGCTAAATTTCTGAAAGATAGCACATTTAATTTATCGGAGCAGATACAGAAGAATCTGTTAGTTTTGAGCTGACTATCTGGTCTGTGCAGAACCTATCAATAGTTAAAAAATCGATCAGCAGAGCAGTAATCATTTTCACTCACTTATCTCAAAGGAGAATATTCTCAGGCTCTTTTTACAAAGATCAAAAATTTACAAGAATTTTCACATCTAGTGTATGTAATGACATACATCAGATGTATGGAAACTCGATTCTGAAATTGGTTTTTGCAGTGGAGACATCTATTTGGACTCCTAATCAAAAATCCTGTCTAATTGATTAAATATGGATGGTCCCAGAATTTTTTCTTGAAAGCGTTCTTTGACATGATATATTAGGAGTATACATACTTCACCAATAGACTGATTTTGTGGCTACATCATGGTTCAAATGTAAACAAATTCTTGACCTTGTCTCTAATTCACGCCCTTTGCGCCATGGTGGCAAAATATGTCTAAGTGTTTCTTGCAATGGGAATTTCTCGGTTTTATGAGTCCTTAATTGATTTATGACATGTCAGTGACTAAGTTGTAAAGATTTAACACATTCAACTCACATGGAAGTAGAACTTGAGGTTATGTATTTGTTTTTGTTTGAACCACTGAGTTTGATATTATATCGAAAGATGAAGACACTGAATCACTCTACAAAAAATCAATAATTAACGCTAAATGTAGAAAGTACTCAGGGGATGGAGAGAAAAAAAACGCAACAAAGCTCAAAATAACGAAAACATTTTTTCAGGTTGTTGAGGATGGATACGAATTCTTTGCGAAGAGGCAATTAGTAACACTATTTTCTGCTCCCAACTACTGTGGTGAGTTTGATAATGCTGGCGCAATGATGTCAGTTGATGAAACTCTAATGTGCTCCTTTCAAATTCTGAAGGTAAGTAAGCTAAATAGTTTTTTGAATACTCCTGTTAGCCCTCCATGGGACTTTTGCAAACTTTTGCTAAATTTTGCTAGGACTGAGCAGAGTTGTTTCTCTCAATCTGAAGTGAAATCAGACCAAAGATATGACATCATTTGCATTGCTAGTCTGAATCACATTGAAACTTTTTTTTTCTTTCTTTCTTTCTTTCTTTGAGATGATTACATAATTTTCTGTCGGGTCATGTGTGACTCCCTCCTTAACACTCAAAATATTTTCATATCTACCAAAATGCCCTTCTTGTGACAAAAGGAAGGCTCTCTGTGGTGCTCTTTGACAAGGAATCTCTCATCTCATAGATTTATCACGAGTGCCTTAAATTGACAAACCCTGGTGTCACCAAACCCCTTACGCAAATTATTCTTACCTAAAAATTGCAACAACCTCATCCTGTTGATTGTTGATGGAATTCATTGTCAAATTATAGTCCATGTACAATTTTGAGAAGTTCCTCCTCTATGTTGAAAAATCAATCGCTTTTAAGCTCATAACAAGCCTTAAGTGTTCAAATAGTAATCGCAAAAGGTTGAGAAATTTTGAAGTGGCCACTTCATTCTCTTGTGCTGTATTGAACCACTAATCCATGGAAATGTCAAAGCATCAGATAACTTTTTCGTAGTGAAGTGTTGTTCTGTGAGATTTTCTCTGCTGTGGCAGACTGAGAGAATTTCTCCAGAAAATTTACAGAAAATGCATTTTTTTAGCCTTTCTGTTGCATCGATTCTCAAAAGAAAGTCAATTATCTATTTAAAACATCCAGCATAGCTTTGCCTCTGGGCTTGAATTTAATCCTTGAAGATTCCAATAGCATGCTTCTTTCTTATAATCACAATAGCAGCTTGCATGTAGAATACGTACTATAAGAATGAATTTTAAGTATTTCATGTCTAATTTTTGTTTCAGCCGGCTGATAAAAGAAAAATGAACTATGGTCTGATAGGTCGACCTGTCACACCTCCGCGGGGTGCCACAAATAAGAATAAGAAGAAGTAAACTTGATAAAGTTTGGGCAAAACTTATTATTAATAGCTCAAAAATTTGCCAAGTTGTAGTGCAGAAACATTCCTAAACCAATGCAAACATTAAACCAACGCACTGTCCCTGTAATTTACTTTGATATGTACTCCAAATAATTTTACTTGATTATGTACAACTGCAGGCAGTTGACTGGGAGAAACAGAATATGGCCGTATTTTTTAAGTGGTTTGCCCGTCAAGCTGATCAACCAAGAATATGGTTAGAACTCGCATCAGAGAAGTTGGCAGTTGTTTAATTTCTGTTTGCGCAACTTTGCTACCCCAAGAGAAATTGCGCTTGAGCATCGACTGAGTGCGATGTTGATTCTGTGCTGCCATTTTGCGCCGATACTGAAAACCAATACCTTCCTCTGAGGGGATATTGCTTAATTTGTCTAATATGTGTGACAGTCAGAAGTAAACAACTGCCAACCTACCTGATGCGAGTTCTAAGGAAGTTACAGCTTCAGCTCAACATCTCTAAAATCACTATGTACGTGTAAGGACAATCATAATCTCTGATGAAGGGCTCTGAATTGACTTACAAAGGGTAAACCAATGGTCACTGTCGGAAAATTTGGAAACATGACTAGGTAATTTTATAATACAAGATTAGGAAATTTTCCAAAAGATGTATTTGAATAATTTTAAAACTTAATTGTACTGCACCTTTTTCTGAAAAATAAGGCTTTCCAACAGTACTTTTTCATGACCGCAAACTGCAACTAAACAGTGTGTCACTTTGCAAGTTTAATTGACCCTACACCCTCAGTGTCATTAAAATAGTTCAAAGTTTACCTCAACTACTAATAAAGTACAGCATTGGAATTTTAAATCCCCTCTCTGTTTTTATCTTTAGAGTTTTCTCTTAATTTTTATTGTTGCTGTATCCCACCTGGACCACCATGTGGCTGTAGAGAGGAAGGAATAGAAGTTTCTTGTTGAATTTGAAGCTTTTTTTCATGAGGGCGGAACGAACTTTTGATATTTAGATTAGGTTTTGAAGGTTATGCTTCATTTTAATGCTGATGAAGCAGGAACTTAATTTTCTGTATTTTAAATTATGTAATTTATTGAATTTTAAAATTTAATTGTTAGCCAAGAAAGTGATGGGTTAATTTCCAGTTGTCGGGTTTTTTACCCTCCTAATTACATCTTACTCTTCTCCAAGTGAATCTTTATCTACTTTTTGTGTATTATGGACCATACAGGCATGAATAGAAAACTTCAGCTTTTGCAAAATAAAATGATTTTGCGGAACAATTCAGTTTTACTGTAATTAAGACATTTCCTCTGTTCATTCAAATACGATCTCCTGAGTGGGAATATTTGGGCTCTTTTTTTTCTGTAGAAAAAATTGATTGGAATATCAGATTCTGTGATGAAGACAATAACAGACGGATACTCTTAATCAATTGTTGAAACCTTGAAGACAAATTTTCATCCTCAATTGAACTAATTTTATGTCAAACAGGAGAAAAGATAATTAATATGACATGATCGCATTTAATAGAAGAAGTTGAACCTGATTCATAGTTTTGTAGAAATTTGTGTTTGCAGCTTGAAATTTCTCGATGAAGTGAGATCTATGAGAGCAATCCAACATCAATAACAACTTTCCATACATCAATGTCCGAAAATGATTGGCTGGTCCCTTCAAACTTAATGAGATTTTACCAAATATTTGCAAGACTTGATGGAGTCTTTCAAAATCCTAAAAAATTCTCAGAAAACAGTGAGAGAACTTAGTCCCATGCTGCAAAGTAACTCCTGGTATGTGTACTAATATACATTACTATTTGTGTTGGTTTTGTGTCAGTCGGTATTTCTCAAAAAGAAGCCTGATCTAATTCGTTTTAAAAAATAATAATTTATAACTGGCTGGACCAGTATATGTGATTGAACTTCACCTGCTGTCATGAGATTTTTCAGCTTTTTGTGCCTTGGATTTCAATCCACTGATGGGAAATTTTGCAAACTAAATTTAGAATGTACAAACTGCAACCTTAACTCAATGATGCCATCTTCTAATTTTCCCTCTACAAAACAATAGTGGCTAAAGTTTTTAAAAAGTATTTACGAAGAGGAGTCAAGAGTCCGTCTGATTGTAGATTTGGTCTACTTGATAAACATTCCACATTTGCTACGGATACATTTTATGGACCAATCTTATTTTTATTGGAGGGCGAAGTACACAGGAGAACAAATACTACATCTTTTCTTCAGTATCAGATACTCATGAACGCTTGATGTGCATAGTCTGGGAAGACACAAAGTTATGTCCTCAGAAAATCAAATGTGGGGGCTATAAATGGATGTACTTAAATTAAAAGGAACCAGCTCCATGGTGACTTGAGCCCTCGGCCCCTTAAAAATACATGAATGTTTAGGTCCATGTGACTATGGAGATATGTAGTCTCCTTTGATTTAAATACGTTCAAGTAATGCTGACAGAGTATTGTGAGAAAATAAGAAAATATGAAAGCTGAATGTCGTCAAATTAGAATTCTTCTTCCATTTTTCAATTTCTGACTGCTAATCCATGCAGGATATCTACAGATTCGGGAGGGGGGGGGGGGGGGATTCTCTGGATTGTTCAATTCTTCCCCCACTAAAATGTTCAAAATTTTCAGCCTTTTTACATAGAAGATTTGTAAGCATAGAACTGAAAATGAAAAATTTTTGGCATTTATTTCACCGCAAATGACAGGAAGATGTGAACCTTTCTTTCAGTAATTAGTGATTCGTTAAACAAAGAGTGCAACTCCTTATTGAAACTTATGCTTGTGCTCACTATTCTGAGTGTAATTCAGATCACTGAGGCTCAGTTCGATAGTGTCGGCAGTGCTGATGATCACACACAAAAAACTGTGTGTTATACTTAGGTAGCTTACAACTGAACTTCAAGTGCTCCGCCAACCAATTAGAGGCATGTTTACACATCTTCAAGTCGAACTTGACCCAAGTATACTTAAAGCGTTTTCTTTGAGTTGTAACATTTTAATTAGAGCTTAGAGAATTAGGAGTAAATCAATAAAAACCAAGTTCTATTTTTGCCTAAAATAAAAAGAAAAACAGGAGCAAATGTAAAAGGTTATAAAATTTCTTAATAAAATAAACTTTAACCATGTGAAGAAAAAATTTCCAGTACTTCACATGAAATTCCCCGAAAATGCCCGGTTTTTCATGTTTTTTTAGAACTGTAGACACCCTGCCCCATTGCTTACTTCATCTTGACTCATCACCAGAAAATCAGCATTCAGGAGCACTTAACCACCAATTCCGTCCATCTGACATTTTAACAAGACTACTTTGACTTCAAAGGAAAAATTTGAACTTTCCTTTTGTATAACACAAAGCAGAAATTAGTTAGGGGATAGAGCAACGTAGATCAACAAGATTGCAGAGACATCGACTTCTTAAACTTGGTCTCATCGAAATCGAACTAATGTAAAAAAGACAAAACATTGTCATTGAAATGGAAGCTGTGTGAGCTACATCACCGGGTTGTCAGGTTCAGGCCAGTAAAATTGGCCTCAAGGTGAGAAAAGTACTTAGACAAGCTGCTACTTAATCCTTTAAGAACTACCTCAGTCTCCATCAGGGATCTCTAAGTAGGATGTTTCCCCAAGTTTCTGAAAACCTGCTAAGTTAGATGCTCGGCCAGTATAATGGTAAAGAGGGAAGTGACGGCACAACGGCCGACGTATTTCTGTACCACAGCAATTAACCATGTTCTCAATGGAAGACCATTTCAAAGTCGGTCATGCTTAACGACTAATTTTGTTGGTGTATGTGTCATGTTGCTATTTTTCCACCAGAGATTCGAATATTTATACAAGCAGATGTAATTGTAAAAGGAGCATTTGTGTCCAAGAGCTTGGGGTAGAAGTGAAGCCATCTTGGTGCTTTACACTTTTTTGAGAGTATTGAAGAACGGAATTCATGTGCTGCAAAAGTAACTTTTCTTGGGAGTGGTCCTCTTGATTACAGCCTCATTTGTGTTCTGAGCTCTACCTGCTGAGCTGAAATACCTGAAAGAATAGTATAAATCTCATTCATAAGTCCATTTCATCTGAACGTGGATACACCTAACTTCTAATCCCTTTCTTTTCCACTTTACCTGCCCTCTGTGACTGTTCGTCAAATCTTACACCCATAGTATTGAGCCTTCTGTAATATTTTTTCATTTATTTCGTCCTTTACCATGGGAGCAGTTGAAGGGTTATAATGGTTTTTGTTTTAATTAGTAATGTGAACCAAGTTATAAGTGAGCAGTATTAGGAATTTCACACCATCAGGCAAGGGACCAAATCTTCTACCTACCCCAGATGCCAGAAATTCGGGGCTTTCGCTCTGTGATTGACATGAGTGTTTAGGTGTAAAGGACACTTGATAAATGGTACCCAGGCTAAGGTTAAGAAAATTTACTAACTCCCTGATGTGCTAGGAAGGTTCTGTAATTTGAGACCAAATACATTTGCCGGATGTTTTACACTTCCTCGTCAGATATTAATGTTTCAATCATTGCTTTATTTTTCTTTTTAGATTCCATTGTAAGTTTTTTTTTTACATTTTTCAATCCTACAATTTATACAAATGCGAGTAAACTTGGAATTTTTGTAAGTAATTCATCAAATCATTGTATCCAGCATGAAACGGAGTATTATTTTACGATGATTTGTCATACGTGTATGGTTGCTAGAAATGTTAGGAAGAATATTTCATGTTATAAGTATTTAGTTCAAGTAAAAATCTACAGTCCAACATTGTATGGATCATTCAGATCTTTGCAGAATGCTTGATTATTAGAGTCAGATTCTACACTACGGCTGTTCAGTCCATTGATTTGCTCACTTCATCGCTAGGATACCTGCATTTAATTGGTGTCTGCTGCATAATTTAAGCTTATTTAGTTATTTCACTTCCAGTCCCTTGTATGTCATGTATAGCAGTAGTGACATGGTCCATGGAACCCATTTTGTAAATATATGTAGATTATTTCAGTGACAAAGTGCATTTTTGGTTCTTTTTTGTTTTTCCAGAGGTGTCGTCAGCTAAGTTGACGGTTGTTTACTTTCGGTTTGCAAGCGCCAACGACGAATTTGGGCATCTGAACAAAGCATCAAAGCGGCGTTCGCTACTATCCACATTGAAAACATCAGTCTCATGATTGTATCGTAAAAAAACTACTTATCAGTTATGATTTGCGACTTTTTTGTGGTTGTGATTTCTGTGTGGCTAAAAATTGAAGTGTTACAAGGTTTGAAAGTATTAAAAAACTTATCTAAGCTTATGTTCTTGCTTCTGAGAGAGCCAGATGTTTTCATGTGGAAAGTAGTGACGCGAAAACGCCTGCAAACCGAAAGTAAACAACCATCAACTTAGCTGACGACACCTCTACTAGGTTTTAAAATTGACCAAGTCAACGTGTCAGTTTTTTCTTCCCTTACGCTTCTGTATCCAGTTTCCGAGAGAGGAATAGAGGTTTTTAAAGTACTAAGACGTTATTCTCATCCTGTGAATTTGAAACATATCCTAGGCACAGAAAGCTTAATCATTTCAAATTTCGCCCTCTGAAACTCGATAAAATTGATTTTAGTTTTCAAAGGATTCTTGCCGACTCAGAATTCCTCCCTTAAAGGTGGCCCGGCACTCTTAGACGTGACAGTAAAAACTAGACCTCATTTGAATCTGTCATGAGTACCTCATGCTGAAGTTCTTAAGGTAGAAAAAAGAAATATTTTTTTTTTGGTACCCTCATATTTTGCCTGGTATAGGAGCAAAGACATAAAGACGGAGCGCTCGTATCTAAAAGCACGGGGAAAAAGTGAAGCTAGGTTCGGCGCTGCGCGCTTGTGTGAGTGTGTAAATGAGCGCGGGAATCCATGGCGGCAAACGGAAATTTGATTTGAACTTGTCCTCTTGATTTTTCCTTATTTCTTCTTCGAAACGTGTTTTAAATGCTTAAAACGATTATATTAAGAAAGTTCGGTCTGCGTCCTAATATATTACACCTACTTTTGCTCGGTAACAGGCAGTAATCTCAGATAAAGTTAGTTTTTCTTCTGCTTATGGTGGTTCTGCAGGTTCAAACAGGCCGTTACAGTTCTAGATCTACGTTACTCCCAAATGAAATCAGTCGGTCGACGACGGACCGAAACTAACCTAAAGTTAATAAAATATGAGTGTGTACCTGAATTTGGACAAAAATCAACCTGAAATACTTTGTTTCCGCAATTTTATTTATTAGTTCCCGCCCTACATTTGAATTCAAACTTGTCCCGATTTCGCCGCCAATCCTCTAGCCAATAGTAGAGGTGATTGAAAAGAAGCTCTAGAAGCTTCATTTTTTGCTTTTAGTGCTCCGTCTTTATGTCTTTGTATAGGAGACTGTTTTTTCCCCCATTTTTTTTCTCGAATTTGAAACCTCATCAAAAAAAATTTTCTTGCAAACCAAGCTTACATTTCTCATTGCCACCTTCCCAATGCAATATTGCCGTTATTTTATATTTAACAAACTTCAAGGACCTTGCAGTCCTTTGAATCAATAAAAACAATGGCGGATCGAGAGAGAAACTGATGAGAGTGCCAATTTTTTGCAAGTCTGAGAACCTTCCATTCAATTCTCAGTGGCACTGCAGCAATGTTAAGGATGTATGCACTCAGAAGGATTCCATACTAAAAACATCCTTTACAATTGTTCTTGTTTTGATTTTTCAACAATTAATAATTCGTAAAATTTGAGTCTGCCCCAAAACATCTCCCAAAAAGCTTAGAGGCACTTATCATTGCCCATACAAACTCAATCGTGATACAACTGCTCTTAAAATATCCCTATCGATTAATAATTATTACAGAAAATTGGTAAATCTTCGATTCCTGTTCGTTCTATTTCAGATGTCTTCATAAAATGTTTCAAAAAAGAAAAGGACACTTGTCAAAAAAATGTCAAAATAGGGCCATTATAAGGATATTACACAGGAGGATACACACAAGGATACTACAAGGGTTATACATAAAAACAACCTTGAAATTGTTAGAACTCAAATTAGGGCTGCAGAAAGGAACCAAGCCACACCAGCTATTGCCAAATTTAATTTTTTGGCATGAAAAGGGTTGGGCGGATTTCAGAGCAAATTTCAGTGAATTTTCTGCAAGGTACGAGGCAAATTCCTTTAAATTTTCAATGGAATCCGCACAAACGTCTACTTTAAGAATTTAAACCCACCTAAATTTGGCAACAGCTGATGTGGCTTGGTTCCTTTCTGCTAAAAAACGTGGTCCAATTGTCAGAGAGATACTTTTTGGCATTACTTTGCATGCAGGATGTGTTGTAGAAAAATAATCACAAAACAAACCCTTGTTATGATAGTCGTGAGGTTATGTACTATTTCTATTTCTACTTGGAGAGTATCAAATAATCATTCTGCGATAAGACAAGAAGAAAGTATAGCAGTTCACAGGATGATAAATGCATTTATTTTGAGTTTGACAACACATGCTTCATCATCCTAATTTTCTAATGGCTACAATGACAGATCCTTCACTCACCTCTCCTGTTAAATCTACCTGTCAATGGCTGTGAGATTAAAAGAAAACGTGTAAACGATATTCAAAGAAGACAGGGGGTGGTTAGTTTAAATATTTTGTAAATCATGGTGACGGGGTTATCATTTAACTGATGAGAACAGAGGGCAAATCTCCCTCTGATTTTCGAGACTCTCTTTATTCCGGAGTTACGGAAGTATCGCTATGACCCTTTTCATAAAAATCATAATTTTCTATCATAAATGCCATTTAGGGATTAATTCTCTAATATAGCACGTTAGCTTGTGATATTCCTCCTGGAAGGGGACGGACAATATTCATCGCACTATAAAAATAATTGCTGATTGCAGACCTAGAATTTAGCAGAGTGACAAGGCCAGTTTTGCTAGAACGAATGTTAAGAATCACTTCAAGGTATGATCTACCTTTCACATGAGTCGTTTACATCTTCTATACTTGAGTAGGTACCTCTTAAATAATGTTTTGCCTCCGTGGGGGAACTCCTATCTTTGCAGGAATTATCTTTTGACTGCTCCTGAACTTCAACAAAGGTAAGTACAAGGATAACCGACCTTATTCTTTTATTGATCCAATTTCAACTAAGATAAAAATAGTTTGCCAAACTATTTCAATGAGGGTAAGTTCATAGCATGAGAGCTCTTACAGACAAAGCCTACAGAAATCGGTCGACTCCACTAATTCACAAAAATTATGTTCTTTTACCAGTGAATATAACCTCTCTGATTCGAACTCATGAAATTAGTCCTTCATGCCATGAAGAAGGAAGCACGAATTAGCTGAATCCTGAATTAAATCAAGAAATACAAACTTTCGACAGTGCAAAGAAAAATTGAGTCACAAAACAGCCAATGAATTACATTTAAAGACTTGATGATAGATGGAACTGTACAAAATCAAATTTGTAATTGAATAAGTAACAAAATATGCAGCTGACAAGGAAAAAAAAATACGTAAACGCGGATCAGATTAGTCAACAAATAAAAAACTTAAAGAAAAAGTGGCTTCCCAGCAATTCTTCTAGAGAAAAGACTAGGAGGAGAAATAAAAAAATTAACATAGTGAGTTCATTAGTCTAATAACAATTTTAAACATAAAAATAAAAATCAATGACTCCTTTCTCTTAAATGGACAGCTTCAATTTCAATTTAAAAGCACTAACGAGCTTGGAATTTCACCTATGACATCAAAGGGGGGATACTACAATCTTCAAGGTTTTTCAGAATTTTCATTACACTGTTAGCAGAAGTAAAATAAACTTCATCTTCAGCCACAGAGAGTAAACTAATTTGTTTAATAATAATAGAAAAGACAATTTTTTTAAATTATCACTCTTAGACTTCTCCTTAAACATTGGTTGCGGAGAATGATGTATCTCTGTCTGCTCAAAAGTTCAATAGGTTGGTTGTTGAAATTCCTTGTTTGTTGTCGGGCAAAACATGACTAATTGGCGAGGGAAAGGCGACTTCTCTGAGACTATCTTTCAACTATCTCTCCATATAAGTTCTCGAAACTCCATCTTGATTCCTAACATCCACCAATCCCATTGCTTTGTTCCACTTCAATCTAGCTCAATGGACAAACATGAAATTTCAATGATTGACCAGCTTATGAAAGGTCATATCTACAAGAGATACGATTTTGACAAGAGTTACCCCATCCATTATTGACTTTTTTCGAAACATTATAAAAGCTATCCTTCACTTGACGGTATAAAATTAGTCTACCCCATAGAGATGAACTAGGGGTTACGCGCAGTTTGGATTCAGCAGCTAACGTGGGTTGTATTTAAAGATATCATCTTGTAAAAATCTAAGAAATTTCCAATTTTAAAGGATTTAAGAAGGATACAGCAAATGGGATCAAAAATTGGGCGAGAAAGAACAACATATCAATGACGAAACTACAAAACCATAGATTTCAATCATGTGCAGAGTTAAAAATTTCTGCTTATATTTAACTTTTCCAACGAATACTGCTCGACAATTTTGTGCAAAATTTTCGGAGAATATTCTTCATAACAACAAGCAAACTTATGAGTTTTCTTTGTTAAAAAAATTTTCTGTCTGCAAAAACTGATGTGAAATAAGCTTTTTTTTCAAATAGGTTAAATGTGAGGGGAGATTTGCAACGCCTCAAATCGAGATATATAGTTTAGTAGTTACATCATAAATGCCGTCCAGAACTGTGAGAGTGCATTTCATTATAGAAATTAGCAGGTATAAGGGTTTAACTGGTAATCTCAAATCTTAGTTCCTTGTTTCATTTACTTCAGTGACATCAATTGGTACAAAACCTTAACTGGCCACGGCCTCTGGTATCTAATCTGGGAGTCTACTTGTCCAGACTTGGTTTTATACTATTCAATGATAACTTTATTTTCCCTTTTCATTCTTTCACCCTTGAAATATCCTCCTAAAAATTAAAGTTTTAAGAAGCCTCCCAAAAGATACAGTAGGCACTTTGAGAAATTTAACACCAATATCACCAGAGTGAAGAACTTTTTGAAAGTTTTAAACTTATGAAAATTTTAAATTTCCATGTGATTTGCCAATGAGCACAAGTTCTCTTTGAGTTTGGACTGATGACAAGTTTAGTCAATTAGAATAAGCAATTAAATAACGTGCATATCATATATGAGCCATAAAAAAAAATAAAATAATGAATAAACAAATAAAAAAACGCCATGGAACAAAAGGGATTTCACTTAAAGCCACAATCGGCACAAAATGAGAACTGAAATCATTTTTCTGTCTGACAAATAAACTATCACATTAAAAATGGAAACAGCAGTGTAAGCTCCTTCACAGCTTTGATAGCAGGAGCTAGTTCTATGATATCCCAAACAACCGGGCGGACATTAAATACCAGAACTCAAAACCTGAAAGACGGTGAAAGAATGTTCCAACTTTACAAACAGCAAATAAAATAGTCCGGTTTGATTCTGAGAACAGGACCTTCACTACTCCAGGACATGAAGGTCAGCTCGTGTCACACTAATCTGTGTGAATTGGCCGTATCTGAATGGCATTTAAAACACTCGTGTTAGTTTCAGGTGAGATACCTCAAGACAAAATTGTGCCAAAAAAGGTGCCACCTAACTTCATAAAGAGATCAGCCAGAAAAGAGAGTGTTTGAATTGTTAACAGGAAATATGAATTTTAAATTTGTCCATCCTCTCACACTGACACATTTTATAGTATTTCAGTGCAATTTTTCATTGATTACTTTCACACTTCGAAATTCATCTGTATTATGGGAAGAATCCCAATTTCTTTTATACCTTTGATATGCATTTTTGGCAAGGTAAGTGAGACGAAAGTTTGCTCTTCTCATAATTAAGCACAAGAAATCGGTATGACGCTCATTGTCTGTCGCGTTCGTTTTGTTCCAGTGTTGGCAAGAAGTTCAAAACGGGGTTCCAATTCTGCAATATTCAAGTTTTATTGGTCCTCTTTTCTTCTGGGGCGAATTCCAGTTCTATAATATTTGATTTTGATTGCTCCTTTTTTCCAAGACCCTGGGAAAATTTCCTGCCAAGACTAAAACTAAACCAACCTGACCAAGCGTTTTGTCGATTTTGAGTGGTCTGTATAGGAGGAGCATACCTTTGTTTCCCTTACCTTGCATTTTTGGGTGAGGTCTAATGTCATGTCTGAGACATGATGCTTCGAAGAAGAATTCACGCATTGATTTGAAAAATAATTCAAACGTTTCACCTGATGCAAACTGATTGGTGTGGAACCAAATTTCTTGAGGGTTCCTCTAGTCTTGGGAAAAATTATGGGAACTCGTGTCCATTCATTTTTTTGAAAATCTGAGGGAAGTTTAGGTATCATAGAAACCAAGAGCCTAATAAAACCCCTATATATCTAACAGAGACTCTAAGTCTGATCCTGATGAGCAAAAAACAACCAAGAAGTAAAACTGGCTACAGGAACGTTAGGACATGTTAAACTTAATATTCCTAGATCAATTAGAAGTATCGTACAATTAGGCTAGAGACTATTAAATAACAATAAAAACAATCATTAATCAAATAGAGTGTCAACAAATGAATTAAAAGTAACAGTAAACATTATAACTTTTACGAACAACTTTCGTAAATAACTTGAAATAAAACAAATCTTAAATCACATGCATTCATCCCAAAACACTTCGAGTGAAACCACCAATGAATCAGTGCTTTGGTTTTTATCACATTAGACAACAGCTCGCTGTTATAACAACACAATGCAGCCGTAGTGCACTCTCTGCCTACTCAGAAGTGGCATTAATGAATGGGTGAAAATGACAAGGATTATTTTTTTCACATAGAAGAGAGGACATTTCTCATCAGTTTGGGGAAGTTCACCGTGTAGAGCAAGAACACTCACTGTCTACTGAATACTTGATGAGTTATTGAACCCCAAAAACAAAAACATGACCTACTTCATCTTTGAGGGCACTTGCTTTGAGTCCAATTGAGTGATGACAAATTTAGGTCTTGTCCACACAAGTGCAGTTTGGACAAATCAGTTCCAAGTTACAGCTGAGTTACGATAAGTTCATGGAACAAGTTCGCCTGAAGTTCCGCAAACCGTGCTCGTGTGGACAAGGCCTTTAGAAGCTCTTGAGCCCAGACCTAATAATCCCTTAAGGTTTCAACTTCCAAACTTTGCAATTTTTTCCACTTTGAATACATCAGGGGAAAAGAAAAGAGGCAGAATACCTTAAAGGGATTCCTACTTCACAATGCAAGACTGAAAATAGTGCTGGACCTATCCTCATAAGTTTGTTGCCAAGTTTTTGAATTTAGGGTCAATACATGAACATTTGAGTGGCATCAGAGAAATGCAAAAGTCAATGGTACAGTTAAAACTAAGATTCAGTCAAATTTGTGACAGCTGGTCATATTTACTACTAATCCTTTTTCCTTTTTCAAGGAGAGAGGAAAATTCTTCATCTTTGATGAAAAACTAAGTAAAAGTGCAAGTAATCTGCCTTAGATAGTACAGTCATGCAAAGAGTGCCTTCGGTGCTGCGTTGGACGAGCTAATTACAGAAAAATCTAACAATACAACCAACGAATACATAAATTATTCAAATCCCAGTAAAAACGGAGGGAAAAATGGAAAATGGTAACACGTAACCACATTTTGAAACGAGTGGAACGAAGAATTAACTACTGAATGACAGTATATCGGTTGCGTTTGGCTTCTTCTTCGTTGATTCGACAATTAATGAAAAACCTGGCAGATGCAATGGCACTCGGCGAGCCTTGAATTTTGACTACTCGGTCTTGTGTGCCTGGAGCATAAGTACCTTTCTTGGAGATTTGAATAGTGGCACCGCTTTGTTGTTGAATCTCAACCAACGAGCGGCCACCAGGCCCCAAAATTGCACCAACAATTAGTTCTGGAACTGTGATTTCCTCCTTCCTTACGTCTTTTGCAGCTTCAATTTGACCTAAACCGAAAGAATTGTTGTTGATTGAGATAGAGGGGGAGATTGAAGCTGCACGGAATGTATCAAGACATTTGCCCAAGTCTATGGAGCCTCGGTTTGATGGGGCGGTCCCGATTGCCCCAAACACACCTCCTACTGTGTGCGCAGGCGTTGCATCCATCGGTGCTACATCAAAAAAACTTCCAGTGGGTGCCACTGGGGCACTTCCTAATCCTAATCCTAAACCCAAGATTCCATACCTGCAACAAAAAAAATTAAAAATTAGGGAACTATGTCATGAGTTTTTTGTAAATGCATTCCTACTGTTAGAGTTTAGTTGTTGGTGCAAGAAAGGCACCTTCTCATCAAGAGACTTAAGCTCGTTTGTGCCTGGAGTTCTGCATTTATAGCTAGAACTTAGCAATAGTTCAAATGCCGCTTTTTTCAATTAAAGTGATACCTACTTCAGTTGCTTGGAAGTGCTAGGACAACCAAGGTTTTAATAGCCCTTCTTTTGGCGAGCTCCTAAAATACTGTAAACTCATTTGACATGGCAAACTGAATCAACAACAACAGGTACACAGTTTAATGAAAACAATATTACCTTGCAAGTGTAGACATGGCACTAGAAATTTGCGAGGTAGCTTGTTCTGAATATCCGGTCGCCCGTAACATATTTTTAATCTGTTCAATCAACTGAACACTAACAGCTGCGTTCAAGCCATGCCCTGTAGTTGCAGGTCCACTGAGATTCAATGTTAGATTAAGTCCTGATGCCCCGCCAATTACAGCAGTAGCTGTGAAACAAATAAAGCAATTGAAAATACCTGCTATAATAAAAGGAACAAACAAGACAAATTTTAAACACATCATAATTTGTTTGCATAATTTACTTTTGGGCTGATAATGTACTTTGCCAAAGGAATGAGAATATAGTCTTCCTTAAAATTTGGCAGAGAGTAGGTACACCACAGCTGATCAGGAGAATCAGATGAGCCAGAAAATTTGAACGATGAGTACAGAAAGTTCCAAAAAGCTGACTATGTAGCAATAAACTATAAAGCTCATAAATGCTGCAGATTATATGTATAATACATATTACCAGTACAGCATGTTGAAACAAAAGTAACATAAAAATTAACAAAATTAGCACGGCCAACTTGTGTTGGAGAGCCCCTTTAACATATTCTAGGGTTGCCATAATTTCTCCATAATCAAATTCCCTGACTTTCCCCAACTCCTTTTGCTTTTCCCTAACTCCAAAATTTTCGGATTCCCTGACATTCACGTTGAATTTTCCCTTTAAATTACACTCACTCCTGCTAAACGCACCTCGCAAAATTCTCTGACTTTTCCCTGTCGCCGCAGATTATCTGACTTTCCCAGTTTTCCAGATCGCCGGCAACCCTGATAGTCTTCATTCTTAAAGTTGTCTATGTCTACAGATTCAGCATAGGCCTTGCACGGTGACAAGCCAGCCTCAGCCCTAGCCCCTTGCACAGGCTGGCCAGTCTCACGGTCAATACAAAAGTGAAAATAATTAATCCAGACAACCTTGTAGATGCAGCGAAGATTTTCACAATTTCATCTTCAATTTCCAAATTTTGTCCACAAATTTAAAATGAGCCTTCCGCTATTTAAAATGGGTCAGCCTCAAGCGCCAGTAAGCCTCCAAAAGTATGGCCTCAGTTACACCCATGAACACCTTTTAACCTAACCTTCTTCCTACACCTACTATTACACTTCTACCCTCTCATTCCAGTTATAACTAAAATTACTTTCCATTTTTTCAGCTCCCTTCTAGGATCGCAGTATCCCTTGGATATATAGCCTACAAAAACAACTTTAAAAAAAAAAAAAAAAAAAAAAAAAAAAAAAAAAAAAAACCCTAACCTTCGTATTATTAAGGTGAAAACTAAATCCCTTGGTGAGTTTTGTGTAGGGGTGAAATTGATTTATGAAGACTGTTTTTTTAACCGTCATTATTCATCATTCAACTCAATGTTTCTAGATTTATGTAATCAATTATGTAACAGGAACAATGGGACGTCAACCTCGAAATGTTACAAATTCAAAGGCCACAATATTTGCCGAAACGGAAATTGAAGACAGGATTGTTAGGGCAGATTGCAAGAAAAAAACATTGGGAATAATTGAGGCGAATTTTAGGTTGGACTGCAGCTACCTGGAGGCAAATATCGATTGGATTGCGAATAACATGGGAAGTGCATGGTCGTACGACAATTTTAAAAAGACTCTTTGTTCATCACTTTTCAAGAAGTGAGACAAATCAAAAAGTTTGTTGTGAGGCAGAAATCGTCTGATTGCGGCAAGCATTCAGCACTCAGGAACTTTCTGCACCCCTGCCATTTCAAATTTTAATAGAAGTCTTGACTTTAAAGATTAAGATGCTTTTTCTGAACCCCCTGAAGAACAGTGATGTGACATCCTTGACTGCATTTCTTATCATGATTATTAGATGGAGTGGGTAATAAATGTAATAATTAATCAGTGCGTAATTTAAAAAGTTGTAACTTTCAGATTAAAAGAAGATTTTATGAGTAGAGCAGAGGCAGAATGAGGGATCAAGATAAGGAAAAGATTAAAAAAATCAGATAAAAATCTGTATGCAGGCAGTAGCAGTAGTACGGTAGGTAGTACATCAGTAGCATAGCCGATTTGCCAATAGCTCTGAGGCCTGTCTGGCATTGATAAGGGAGCATACTCGCAGCAAAGAAGTATGTGTGTTAGCAAAGCACGTAGATTCTTTCGTTTGCAGCCACGAGCAAGTGGAGGATATGCACATGCTGAATTGCGCATACACCCCGTATATGCAGCATAACAACTGGACATGTTTCTGTCAAACGGAACTATGTGCATTATGACGAGAGCCCTGTTATGCTGCATTCTTAAGGGTCTCACGGCTCATGTCTTAATGCACATAGTTCCGTTTGACAGAAATACGTCCAACTGAGTATTGCCTTATGCCACCTCTTTAGTAAGCTCCTCATTAAATGAGTGACATCAATAATGTCGCACTATGGGTGTGCGATTTGTGATCTTCTTTGCAAACTTTTTTTCCCTCCCCTCTTTTGAAAAAAACTATCATCTTTGCCACCAGGCTTTGAGGATCGATGTGACAAAAGGATAGCCGCGTTGGTGCCGCTTTTAAACTAGTTCATCAGTTTTGGACTTTCCGTGGGACTCTTAGGGCCCAAAGTAAACAGACTTGCCAGGTGAGAATTTGAATTGTTGGGGGAAAAATGAATGATACTCGCAGGAGACGTCTAATTCTTGCCAAAAAATCCATCCAAGTTTAATTGAAACTTATTTCAGAAGTTGGATATTAAGAAATGCTAATCCCGTTCGGAACTCACCACCTTGTTTGTTTGCATTGGGCCCAAAGAGCTCAATAAAAAAGAGCTTCTGCCTTAAATTTGCAGTTCGATCAGAAAAAAGGCAAAGTTCCTCAAAGATGACAGTACTCTTCCTAGGCTATTTAAGCATGTTCGAATTAGGATCGAAGGACTTGAAGCAAGAGAAAAAATTGAGAATGGACCACTAGACAAGGTACGAATTTAAGCATTCTGATACATGTTTCTTGATCAGAATTTCACGTAAAACACGATTCGCGCAACGAAAATTTCCAAAATCAACTCCTAACAAAGATATTAACGTTTTTATTTCAAATTGGTTACGAGGAATTTGAACTGCCCGCTCATAAGAAACTCAAAGCTCTACGTGAGTCAAATCGTGCACTACAACGATTTCAGCAAGCTTCTCGATCTAGCAATGTTCATTTCCCACCATGTGTTGTTCAAACTATAAACAACTTGCTATCGCTGAGCCAAAGCATCAAGATTGAGGTTGCCAGATTTTTATATCGCAGAGACTGTCATGATAACGTTTTGAGCGCGGTGTGAGTCACGTTGAGCATTGAGTTTTCATGAGCGGGTGGTTTGAATTTACGCATCAAGAATCATTAAATATCTTTGTAAGGAGTTGATTCCGGTAATTTTCGTTGTGCGCATCGTGTTCTACATGAAATTTTAGTAATGAAACATGTATCAGAATGCTGAAATTCGTGCCATGTCTACTGGTCCATTAGTCATTTCCGTGCAATAATTGAACTAACAATGACAGTAGAATAATTATTTGTTACCCATCATAAAACCTAGGTGTCAGCATATTATTTTGAATTTCTGAGCTTATGGAAACGCATATATGTTTGTACTTGTGTGAGTGGTGAACAGATCTTTCCGGTCTTGTCCATAAAATGATTTCACAGCAAGTTTGATATGTTATAAAAGGACACAGATGGCCAAGGCAGAATTTAGGGGAGAGATGGGAGACGCATATGAAATCATAATGAATGATGAAAGTAGTTTCCCAGAATCCTACTTTGCTTTCATAACCTTACAAAATCAGAAAGAGTACGAGAGGAATGGCTGCCAGCATAAAAATGAAGAATGGGATAAGATACAGCCAAACCCGCACCAGTGGACATCGGCATCCAACTTCTGTTGATGTTACCTTCAGAAAAATGCTGAGTTCATCGGTTGGACTATTTAAATTAAAGCATTGCTTATTGATCAGTCGGACTAAAGTCTGGCAACTCATTTCCGATTTTACCAAAATAAAACACTTAATTACAGCAGAGTAGATACGTTAGTTTTCATCTTGTTCTCTCTTGAAATTCATTTCTAGTAGGATGCAAATTTTATACTTTTCTTTTTTCACTTGTTTATCTCATTTTCTCTTTATTCTCCGCTTTGTTTTCTTGTTCCCTTGCCTCCTTTTCCAGGCAGCCCCTTTTTTTCAGCAACTGATTTAACGCACTGATGGCACCTTAAGAAGTAAGATATCACAGCCATGGCAACTTTTTCCTTATTCGTCTTAGAGTATACAGGCAAATAATCTAACTGTTCAGACAATACGGAAAGATGAAGATTTCGAAGTACACAAAAGATAAGAAAGATAGTGAAAGTGAAAAATGATTATGAACAATGATAATGTACAATTGGGTGATGTAGGTGAGAGATTTGCATACGGCGATCCAGTTGGGTTAAAGTTGGCCACAGGTCCATTTACTTCTGCATAACTCAGATTCAAACACGAACTGCTTTGAGGATCTTCCATTATTTTAGCTAGAACTAATTCTAAGGCTCGCTTGTTTGCATCTATTTCGCCTGTGGACAAAATCATTCAAAAAATTAACTTTGAACGGAGAGTAATGTCTTGGAATTACTTTTAAATAAATGAAGGCCTTGAAAGACTACAGACCTGGAAGAGGCCTGCTCCGAAGCAATACACAGGAGAAGGTAAAGCCTGACAGAAAAAAAAAAAAAAACTGTGGAGAAAGGTACCAGAAAATCATCAATACTGGCGAGAACTGCCTTATCGCCAATGATGGTGCTTGTCAGGTGGACATGAAAGTCCATGAAATTTTGGATCTCTAGTCTCACAGCTCAAACAGTTTAAATAAAGCTGACCACGTCAAAGTTCTTCCATTTTATCCTCACAAGGTATGAACAAGGTTTTGTTTGAAGAATCCTGATGCCACACTCGATTAAGCGAGTCAAGTTCATAGAAATATTGAGAGCTTTTTCACAGCCGAGGTCATCAGCAGACGCCATTCCCCCCCCCCCCCCCCCCCGACTACATCATCAGTGCCCGCCAAAAATATCTTTTCAAATAGGTCCCATTTAAGGTGTTTGCAAAACAGGGTGTATTAGTCATTTACTGCTAAAAAACACCTGGAAAAATTCTTAGAGGCTAATTTGACTCAGTATTTATGTACAGAAAATGAATGGAAAAAAAATTGGGGGCCACTGACCCATTCTTCTAGCTACTTCTTTGTATTTAAACATGCTTTAAAGATGCACTTTTACACGGTATTCTGCACCTGTAGGTACCCTGTATTTTAATGAGGCTTGAGCTGTTTGATGGAGCAGAAAAAAATTGAGATGAATCATTTGCTTGCTTGGAATACAGCTTTTTAAATAACCTATACATTCTGAATGCAGATGCTTAGGGGGGGGGGGGATATCTAAATGTATAAAACTGAGAGACATGGGGCCTCACCACTGATTGTGATGCACCTCTCTTGCAAAGTTCCTTCTTTAGCCTTTTGAGAGAGCTGCACATATGCACCTGTTTCTTCTTTGATAAGCTTAATGTAGGCACCACCTTTCCCGATTATCATACCAGCAGTACTATTTGGTACGAGAACTTTCAGCTGAAAAGAGAAACAATTGATGATATAAAGGCGATGCTTGGCGTACATACAGAATCTCTTCATGAACATTTTTTTCTGGAGGAATTTGATGAAACTTTGATATGTTTTCTCCTTACCACACTTACTAAATGGACTCAAATATTTTGTTTAGTATTTTGGGGATTTCCACCGATAAATGTTTAAAAACATCGAGTTCTGCATTGCTCAAACTTAGTATGAACCAGCTTCGAACAAAGGCAAAATAGAGTGAGGAGGAGCAGAAGATCTAACAGATGGTAGATCCTTTGATTCCCTGAGATTTCAGAAGTTATACAAGTGATGAAAAAGTAATGTTCAAGTTGATTTTGATTTCAGAAGCTAGTTTCAGAGAAAACAATTTAATTACAAATCACCCTGGGCTTTGAGATTTTGCTCGATTGCCACTCTTTCAACTGTGCATCACAACACAATTCGGTTTCATTTCCAGGATGGACCAAAACCACACACTGCCAAGTCTAAACCACCTCAAACTTTCGGACTAAAATTCAGATATCAGCTCTCACCTGTTTTTCGCGCTCTGATTCAAGGCCGAATTTGCCACCACCCAATTCAGGTTTCTCTCGAATTGTCTCCATGATGAAGATAACAGTAGTCATAATTGCATCAGCTGTTCCACTGATAATGCAGACTCTCTCAGATGTCCCTGAAATGAAATAAATTTAGTATTATCCACTTGGGCAATCTTAAAATAAATGCTAACATTTATTTCAACAAAATACCTTGATGAAGTCTCTACATGTTGACAAACAACTAAAAAATTTAAAACACCATCATATAGTGCTTAGAAAAATTCTTGTCCAGTTATTCAATTATTTAAAAAATCATTGATACCAATAACAGTGTCTTAAATTCTTATCATATGTATTGAAGGTAAAACACTAGCAAAATTACCAATATACATATAGTAAGGAGCATGATGAATACTGTAGTCCTTGTTAAGAATAAAGGCAGAGTCAGTGACTGGCTTGGGGTATTATTTGAAGCGTTGAGATGGAGGAACGTTGACTCATTTGGACATCCCCGGTTTAACTAATTGTAAGCCGATTAATCATTCATCAATTGACCCAGCCACATACTCGCCACTTTCAATGACATTAATTATTGATAAAGTGTCGAAGGGTACAGAAACTTCTCGAACACATAACCGACTACAAAATTGAAATTGTTTGCGTGGGAAAGTGGGAAGATCCCAAAAAGATTTTAAAAATAGGAGGGCTGGCATGCAGTGGTAATAAATTGTATCTTTTCCACAAAATTTGGATCCAGCGATTGCTACAAATAAAGAGTGAGAAAAAGGTCATCACTTTGATGTTTCGGGAAAAAAGGGGGTTTTAGGAGTGGTAGGTCTATTTGAAAAACAGAGACGCTAAGAAATCTTTGCAGCCCCACGGGGCGATTATTGAAACTGATAGACAAAGCTATGGATAAAGACGACAAAAGGGATTTGGAGGGATCCTATTGGTGGAAGCGGGTGGTGGCGATGGACATAGCAGGTGGGTAATGGACTAACAAACGGCAACCCACGAGAAACCTGACAGTTAGTCCATCATTTTCTTCCTTGGTTTAAAAAAGCCAATCATGCCAACCAATAGGATCGCTCTATACTCCCTATGTCTTCTTTGTCTATCGCTTTGTCTATCAGTTTCAATAATCGGCCCGCTGATGGTGTCATGGTGTGCTTTGGATTATTATAGTTAGCCTAGTAGCAAGGACTCTTGAAAAAGCTTTGTAAAAAATCTTAAATTTCAAAAAGACGACTTTTAAAAACTGTTAAAATGTGTGCATTAGGAAACCCTTTTCCGCTATTTTTTAAGTAAAATTTACATAAAAAAGTGTTGAAAAAATCTTAAATATCAAGAGTTGTTTTCCAAACTCACACTTGACTCTACAGTGAGGTATTTAGTAGGATAATCCGAAACTTACCAGGGTAATAATCATTCGCTTTTGACATCTTCACTCGAGCACCAGTTTCTTTCTGAAGTTGAGCGATAGTTTTCCCCTCTTTTCCAATTATCGCTCCGGCTGCTAGGCTGGGTATTAACATTTTTAAGTGGTATTGTGACTCTTTGCCTAAAGATATAAAAGAATAATATAAGTATAAGTATACATTTTACTCGAAATTTGCTACACAATTTCACACCTTACTTTAGTCCAGTCTTGTTTCCTGAATTATATCCAAGAAAGCATAGCAGTAGCAAAATATTAAAAAGAAAATCTAACGCTCCCTTGAGCAGGCTTTATAAGCTGACAAAAATGTGGGTGGTAGTGCATTTCAGAGACCTGCATCAATTGTGAACAGTGTTCGAAACTCACATGCGCCAACAAGCCAAATGCGCCTAAAAAAAGAAGGCTCTGCTCCAACGTGGCCCCTAAAAATTGCCCCTCCCCTTCCAAAAAAAAAATGCCAATTTTTCTGTTCGGTGATTTTTCGAAATTTTCCCCAAGTTACAGTTACAAGTTCTGTAACTAGAACATCTTGCGTCTAACTTTTCACTAAATGCGCTGTGGTATATAGGGAAAAAGTCAATTTGGCCCCTAAAAATCGAGCTTGATGCGCCACATGGCTCCTGAAACTCAAAAGTGAGTTTCAAGCATTGATTGTGAAACTAGAAAAAGAAATATCTTCCGTGGAGTGTTAAAAAATATCCACTCTTCTTTCATTTGCTCAATAAAAAACCAGCCTATACTTTTCAATATTTTAACATAAAATTTTTTGAGGTCCAAGAAAACTCATACAGAATTTGGCTAAAAAAATCAAGTGGTTCCTCTATAGGTATTGTGGTAGAAATTAGTAAGATATTTTCAATGGCAGATATAGAGATACTGTACCAATTTTTCTACTTTCACCAGTCTGTGTGATGTTTCCTAACATTCGTCCAAGCTAATTACCTGGCACAATTTACGATGCGATTCAATTCCTGTCAATGATTGCACATGTGTAGGCAACAATAGGGCTTTTTTTTCATCCCAACCACACAGGATCCCTACGGAACGCATCACTTTTGTATCCCGTTCCACTGGCGCGTTCCATGCGTTCCAGTTGAACGCTTGGACCACTCTTCCGAGGTGGGTTGAGGCCGCAGTATGGCCGGTTCAACCGGCCCAAACCGCAAAGATCCATCACGTTCCAGGGATAAAGAAAGCCCTACTGAAGGGGTTTTTTTTTCTTTTTTCAGACCTCACTTTGCTACTGCACTCAATCATTTACTTCTTTAACATTATCATGCTACTGTGTTTTTTTCTAAATTTATCCCTACAGTGCAAAAGAACCAACAAATCCCTCGCATCCCTAGGTAAATCTTGCAATATTCTCTGACTTGCTCTAAAAGAATAGCAAGATGGGAGAATGCATTGAAAAGAATTGATGTCTTCCGGCACAACTGAGTTCAGAAATCGGTAACTTATCTTTAAACAAGTTAGTTCAGTACGAAATGAAATTTAATCTTCTTAGATTAGTTGAAACTTTTGTTAGGTGAAGAAATTGGAAAATGGACGTTAATAAGCCGCGATGAAGCACCTGAAGTAGCGAACCTGAGGAGTCAGGATGAATAAAATTCTTGCTGGTCCTTCCTCGCAGAGGTAACAAATACAAGAACTTTAAAGATGATTACACACAGGATTTCATGACAGAATGCCTGAGTTCATGAAATTGACTACTTCAGTGAATTTCATTTCCTGAGTTCATTGCTGTTTTACAGGGAACTAAATGAGCGTTATCAAATCACAGCTTCTTATCAATGTAGACCAATTTCCAATACTTTCACATCGCTGAATTATGAGGCTTGTGAATAGAAGATCATGTCGGTTTTGACAATGAACGTCTAGTTTCTCAATAATGAGAGAGCGAGTGCCAAAAATAAAATCTGACTGACCTCCACCGTAGTTGGATCGTTTGGAAACTCCATTCTCACTTTCAGGGTCGCGCGGCCTTTTACGAGAATCTGGATTTTCTGGGGAAGAACACGTATCCATTTCACTTTCCACTTGATATGCACAACTATCCAACACTTTACAGCCTTCAGAGATATAATTTGGAAAAGATTGAGGTAAACTAGGCGAGAAATTACGATTTTAATGGAACATTGTAGAATGATGATTACGCTCAGCTGCTGAAAATGCAATAATCCTTCCTGTAGTTCCTGTTCCAACCTCTTTGTAAACGTCACAGAGAGAAAAAAAAATGCAGGTGCAAGTTTTAATTTCGACTGCCATTAAGAGACGTCAGCTGGGAACTATAAGGGACGTGAAGGAACCATTGGAAGGAACCAAGGAAATGTGAGCTTGACGTCAGTCGGGAGCAGAGAAAGAATTTTGACCTTTGATAAAATAGTTAGCTTTGATTGGCTACCAATGTTGCGCCTTGCGTCGTCTCTTCACTTCAATCTGTCTCGTGGGTGGGTGTTTGTTGATTATTGATTGTGTTATCATGTACGTTATCAGTGATGGCACTACCTTCTTCACTGAATGTTTTTAGAATTATTTGAAAAACTCCGTTTGTTTTTTCTAATCCGTGTGTCATCCTGCATGTTGTATAACTTGGGGAAACTCGAGAAATTAATAGGCAAGTAAATTTACCTCAAAATTTTCTGTTCGGTCTCTTCAAGTCGCTCTCCATGTCAGCCCATTTCATCAATGGCAAGTCCAACACAAGCAAGGAGATAATCGGTAATGACATGTAATGAATTATCTTGTAGGTGCATCTCCTCCAATTCAGTTCCGTAAGACATCACTGATAAACTTGACTGCCAAGGCCATAATTGTAATAAATGCATGTACCCAAATAACCGAATATAGCTGTGCAGAGCTCCGACGAAAAATAGTGTTACTGATGATAATAAAGGTACATACTATGATACTACTATGATACACTACTACTACACTATTATGATACTGCAAATTGTCAACATGCAACAAGATGCTGTATGATTCCTTGATCATCCTTTTTGCAAGGAGTAGTCGTAGGTTTAGGTGTGGGAGTAGGTGGTGCATTCATATAGCTTTGTTGTGACCATTGTCTTTATTGACTTGCCCTTCTCATAATTCTTGCAGATGAATCTGAGGGTAAGAAAGAGCAAAATAAAATCAAGGCAAATCGAAGAGGAGCAAGAACTGTTCAGAAATTAAAAAATGTGTCCATACTTTTTTCAGAAGCATACGTGTTCATTGGTATAGTATGGCTAGAGTCTCTAAACTTCAATTATTCATTCAGGCTTGTGATTTGTTTTACCTAGTGTATAAAGTTATGTCATTATTATCCTTGTCATTGTGACCAACATAGTGCTAATTTTTTTCAGGTCTATCTACGGCTGCTTAAAATCCATCGGCCATGCGCTATCTTCTAATATGGGCACTTGTCTCGCTGAAATGCGAGCCCTAGACACTGTTCAAGTCCTGCACCAAACTGTTGTCTCACTACGGCAAGCCCTTGAAGGATATCAAATAGAATTAGATTCTCTAAAGTCCTCTTCGAACAAAGCAAATGTCACCTCAGTTGACTTCTTGGGGACAATTGAAAAGCTCTCTGCCGAAAATCAAGCACTCCGTAAAAAACTATCATCTTTAAGCAGTAGTGCTCTTCAGGAGAAACCGGTAATTTTGAAACCAATTGAACCTCCACCTTACTTAAAAGAAGGGAACTCGAAAAGTTTAATGGAAGCGCAAAAGTCAGAATCCTCCAACAGGGATAACAGAGAATCAGCGCAGGAACAAGTTAGTGAAGAGGAAAAAGAAAATGTCATGGAAGAAAAACCTGTGCAGAACATTGTAAATGTTACAGATCCAATGGAAGAAGAAAAAGAGTCTCAGGCACTTGTCTCCAAAAATGAGGCTGAAAAAGTGATGCAAGGGCTTGAGGAAACAGAAGAGGTAGATGATATCGAGCTCATCTTTACAACTGATGATACAAAAGAGTTATGCACATTACAAGAAGATATGGTCTCTATCAATGAGGCGGATGCCTGGCAATCCAAGCACTCTCAATCTGTTTTTGCAGACACGGATATTTCCAAATGTGGTGTTCTCAATGATGGTGAGCATCCAAATCAATCGGCTCGCAGGAACACTGTAGCCCATTCTTTTTCTTTGTATCGTCCTCTCTCTCAAAGAAAAAATTCATACGGCAACAAGCTTCCCACGCAAAGCTCAGTTGTAAAATTTGTTGACACAGCTATGAATGTTCGTCCTATTCTTGTCGAGAATAACAACCCAACTAACGAATCTGAAGCACAAACTGAAATAAGTGCTCTCCCACAGCATTGGAAGTCTGAAAGTTACCTAGCTCATCACAAAGTTTCTCACAATTTCACCACTCTCCCATCTAAGTTTTCGCTCTCCCCAGAAAACATTCCCCCTCGAAAGCAGTCCCTTAAATTGTGTGAAAAAACTCAAGAAGCGCGCCGTATTCTCCTTTCAGATATTAACTTTACCAGCATGGTTCCAGAACTTTCACAAAGCTTCGATCACCTGTGCCAAATCCAAGAAGACTTTGGGATAACATCATTATGCAAGAATTATCCTCGTGCTTTTTCATTCATGAAGAATACAGACTACATCATGTCGCCAGGGTATGGTAGTCAAATCCCTTGGTCGCCTAGCCAGCATTCAAGTTGGGAACAGTGTGAATGCTCATTAATGTCCATGTCCCCATCTTCACCATTAGACTTGGCAGGGAATCGCAATAGACGACATTCATTTCAGCCCACAGCTCTGTCACTGGACTCCGGATGGAACAATCGTCAGATATGGAGTTCTGTTCCGTCATCACCTGTCCATTGCCGCAGCGTGTCGCTCTCTGCATCATGTCAGCCTGTTTCTCGATGTTTGCGGTCAGCATCAGCACTCAATCATAACACAAGGAAGCCTAAACCTTTCTCCAGAGCTAGGAACAGAGTAGCTTTCATGGGTACGCTCTCATTCAAAATTATCTCGGAATCAGCACCTTTGATTGATGTATGATAGACTTTGATTACATTTTGCAGTAAAGAACCGCTCTCTCTGGCTCTCCTGTAAAAGCACATATCTGCATAGGGAAAGCAATGGCACTTATGTTGTTTCTAAAATGAGCCAGAAATAGTGGTTCCTTATTGCAAAATGTAATCCAATTAATGATCACAAGGAATCTTAAATTTACGTAATGCTCTTACTCTTTGATGCAGCTCAGGGGTGCACTGGCTCCAAATTTTTCTGGGGCTAAGCCCTGTGAAAAAGAAGATGGAGGGGGGGGGGGAGCCTCTTGCTATAGCAGAGAGAAAAAAATCAAAAAAGGTCCCCAAAGATTTTGTGAGATTACTTAAGAAGTATCCAATAGGGCTCCTAAATTGTGTCATGTAGCAGCTCTTTTGGCTGAAGTTTTGGAGGCAATTGCTCCCTCACGAGCTTGGTCAAGAAGTTTTTCCTATGCTGTATGGGGTAGCAATTCCTTTGTTTACCAGAGTCTTTAATTACACCCACCACTATAATTTATATTATCTGAGTATGCTCTCCTTTTTAGTATGCCTCCACATTCAATGGACGTCATTTTCCCATAAGGAACTAAAATTTCTGGCTCATACATAAAAATATCTATCTGCATAGGAAAAGTAATGGCACATATGTTGTTTCTAAAACAAGCCAGATATTGTAGTTCCTCATTGCAAAATGTGATCCAAATATAGTGCATATAGAGAGCTTTATTTTTCACCAAAGCATCAAGACAAAAAAAATATTGATCCCAGATCACAATCAGCTTTCTCTCTAAAGCAGGTTTTTACTTGCAAGTACAAATTACTTGGAAACGTTTGCTCTGATTTTCAAAATTTTCGTCTGCATTACAGAGCGCAAGTTTGGAACTTCTATGCCAGACCTGCGCGAGCCAGATAGTGGCGGAGAATCAACAGAATCATTGATTGATGATTCTGAACAATCATTAAGGAAGTCCATCGATGCAATTACAACAGGATCAGACCCTCTGACTCCATGCCCCTTTCTTCGCCGCTGCTCAGAACCTCGTTTCAGATGTATGTACCCACATTTGACTCTTTCCCCTTTCAATTCTTGAACTAGTTACATGATAACTTATACAGATAAGTGTAGCTCTACGTCAGTTCATATCAAGTTGAAATTATTGAAAAGAAGTTTGAAACTTTGTTCTTCAGCAAGACTTCACATATCATGGTAGTTTTTATTCTAATTTAAAAATATCTTATATTTTTCCCAGACTTTGAATTAATTGCAGGAAAAAATGAATGACTTTCTTGTAGATGGTGTTTTGTTGGTGGATGATGTCATTCTTCTAAATATGCTTAATTTTTCTTACTGGATTGGTGTGTATCCATTTTGACTCTGTATGTTTTTTTGTTTTTTGCACAGTTGCCAGTCCAAAGAGAACAAACCATCGACCTTTTATCGTTAAATCACCATACGAATTAAAATTAAATCAACTAGTAAAAGTCATTACCCAGGAAGGAAGAATAGTCAATGGAAAAGTGAAGTATGTTGGTCCGATAAAAGGCAAGACTGATACATGGGTTGGTGTCCAATTAGACTTTCCAATCACTAGTGGAACAAATGGAGCGATTCAAGATAACCGCTATTTTGAATGGTTAGTACCATCCTTCCCTACAAATCTTGAAAGAATGCTACCGATAGGTTTTTGAACAAGAAATTAAATGTTTCAAAAATAATTCTGCTATGCAATTTTCATTGTTTGTTGAACTATAGATGAAGCAGCTATAAATCATTTATTATTGATGTGTAAAAGAAAATTTTTCTCCTGTAGACCTGATTAAAATTCATGGAGAAAGCGCATACCAGAATGCAATGCACGAGACAAGTACTTTCCATACTGAAAATAATTTGACCTATCCCCTACTTTTACTGCGACAAAGTTCATTTTTTATATTCTGTATTAATTCTCTGTTTCAGTGAGGAACATTGTGGCGTATTTGTACCTTTCAAAAAAGTTGTTCTTGCATGGAAGGCATGATACACTCGTCCAGTCTCTCAATGGCAAATGGATTCTTGATCTCTCTCCTTTTATGGAGACTTCTAGAGTAAATTTTATTTGTAAGTCCATAATCTTTGTGTAAATAAATTTTTGAAATTTTTTGTTAAATGTCTCCTACCAACTTAGTTTCTATGTAATTAATCCTCAATACAAGAGTCAGTTTAAAATGCAGCTGTAATAATATTTTTTAAAGAGGAGCTACAGTTCCACTTCATTATCCACAGTTAATAATGAATTGACTCTACGCTTGAAGGTAGATGAGCTTCTTACTATGTAACCCATGACCCCAGAAGAAATCACCAAAATGTTTCATTTCTGTTGGTGTGAAAAGTTAACTCTTTTCACTAATAATGCTTTCTGAAAAAACTTTTGAACTAGCCCCTTCGTATAGGATTATCCCCAGCAATTGCTGAAAAAAGCAGTGTTTTTAATAAAATTGCCGTAAATAAGAAAAAAGTTTTTCTATTGATTTTATAGATTTCAGAAAATTTCCCCCAAAGTATGAAAAATGTACTCAAAGTCATTTTCAAGCTGAATATTCATTGGTTTTCTGCGAAAAACATGAAATCTAAGAGGAAATAAGGCAAAAGTAATGAAATTTGGCTGGCTTGCAGACCAACTTGCCACGGCCATCGAGTTGTAGCGTCTATTAGTTTGCTTCTTCTCATCTTCCCAATTTTTTTTCGTTGGAGGGCAGACTGTTTTCAAGTCTCTACATTGAAAACTACGCTTTTTTATAGAAAGAATTCGGGAGGCAGGATTTGCAACCTCTGACTTAACATAAGTAATGCAGTAACAAAACTATGAAATAGTAACTCTAAAGTCTTCAAAATCCTCATAGTCACAATTTTTTGAAGTGGTTTCCTGTTGATTGGTAAACCCCTCTGCCATTATGGACTAACATATCCGTCGGTTTTTAGTGTATTTTCCAAAGGAAAATTTTAAATTTAAAAGTGTATTTCTGAAGATTGAAATTTTATTCAGTCATTCCTAGTGATGCCATAAAATGATGCACAAAATGACAATTGAATATTATCTAGTCATCCCTTTCTGTTGTTTTTTCTCTGTAAATTTTTTTTGTAAAGAACGATTTGCCTAGTAAGCAGCTTCTTCTTTTCAATTTCTCTCTAGTCAGTCGTTTTTATCAACTGTGCTTGATTCATTAAATATCTTGCTGTTTACTTTTGTTTTTTTTTCCTCCCTTTTACCTGATTAACTTATATATTCATCCATTTGAATATCCAAAAGCATCACTTTCTAAATATGCATTTATAGATAATTTAAAACTTGTTCGTTTGTTTGTACATAACAAAAAAATTCCAATGAGAGCTGTTTTTTCTTCTACTTCCTAGTGCCCAAACTTCAGCATAGTATGATGCTTTTGGTCTCAAAATTTTCTATGAACGTTCCCCAATGCTCTGGTATCCATTACTCAATTTTAAGTTTTTGTGATGGAATATCCCTTTATCCGTTAACAATCACATCCCTCTTTTTCTAAGATTTCAATGAAGGACAAGATCATATAAACACCTTGTTTTCTCTTAAAAAAGCTTTTATTCTAATTTTTAACTTAAAAAATACACAACTATTTCAACAAAAAAGATAGTTAAAAAACAAAGAGGGCTTAATAAACAAACCCTGTTCGACAAAAAAATTCAGCGCAATAAATTGGCTCAAGTCTGCTCTGTAAAAATTGCTTAATATTATGCCTCCTTGCTGTGGAAGAAGAACATATGAGCCATTCAGACGTTACAAAACTTCCTTTGACAAAAATTTGTTAATATTTGTCTTCCAATTTTTCAGAGAATTTTCTTTGTCATTTGATCTAAAGTGTCTAAAAATTTCAAGAAAAAATATTCATAACTTTTTTTTCAAAAATATTTTCCAAGAGGAAATCTAGAATGCTCATACAGCGTTTTTCCTTTAGCATAGCAGTATGGCTAAAGCTTGCTGACATTTCTACAGAGGTGGTAAAAATTATCTGGTACATATTATTATCTAATATTGTTCTTTACGAGAATTGAATTAGAAGGTATAAAGTAGTGAAAATTTAGGAAAAATTTCTGCAAAATTTAAAAATTGTCATGGGTTGATTCTTCTTTAAGAATTATTAAAAGTGTCAATTTTTAAAAAAATTCCCTGATCATAGTTGTTAATTTCAGATTGCAGAGGCAAATGTGAGGTAAGCCCATTAATCTCTGTCTTAGTAAAGTGAGTGTAATATCGTAAGTTCTCATTTCTTGAAAAAATCACATATTTTTTCCGAAACAGGCAGATAGTTTAACTCTGAATGATCGGTTTCTAATACTTCACAGCTTTTCAGAAATACCCAATACAATTAATTCAACATTTGAAGTCACCTGCAATAGAACATAAATACTTAAAGACAACAGTCAATGTATTTCAAGGTTGTACAGTTGTCTAAAATAACAATTTTCACCTCTCTGTTTATTCTCTTTACTTACTTTGATCACAAAACTGATAGAGATACCAGGGGGACCCAGAGAAAACCGAACGACTTTTGCCCTGGCTGTGTGTTGTACAGTATCCACCTATGCTAGGGTGTACCTTATTTTTATATTCAAGTTGTTCTACCCCAAAAAAGTGTCTATGTAGTCTCTACATGAACCTCTTAAAAGAAAAAAATTTTACAACACTTTCAACCCGTGCCTCAAAGGTAGGCCTTTTGAGGCACGGGTTACAATTTTTTCTCTTTAAGAGGTTCATTTAGAGACTACTTAGGAACTTTTTAGGGGTGGACCAACTTGAATTTTGCAAAACTCAAAAATAAGGTGCACCCTACCATATGCCTCACCAGAGAACCCTCTCAAATTCGGATTCCTTGGGGTTGATTACCCATGAAAAAAAATTTTCCCGATTCCGATGAAATAATTTCAAAATTTTGAAGGGAACCCAGACTTTTGAAGTACTGACCCCTCCCTAAACCTCCCAAGGGGAACCAGGAGAGCTCCAGGACTGTGAAATTCGGATTCCTTGGGGTAGATTCCCTGATCACTCCTGTAGTCCTGGACTTGGTCCACCCTAAAATAACCAGGGAAAAAAGGTATGGTGCCACAGGTCTGGACCACGCTGTACAGAGAGATTTTGGCAGTAATGATTTTAAAACAACTTACAAAACTTATAACTGGAACTTGTTTGAACTGATTAATTCTTTTGAATTATTGAGCAAAAGTCTGTTGTAAGCAAAGACATAAAGACGGAGCGCTCGTATCTAAAAGCACGGGGAAAAAGTGAAGCTAGGTTCGGCGCTGCGCGCTTGTGTGAGTGTGTAAATGAGCGCGGGAATCCATGGCGGCAAACGGAAATTTGATTTGAACTTGTCCTCTTGATTTTTGCACATTTCTTCTTCGAAACGTATTTTAAATTCCTAAAACGAATATACTAAGAAAGTTCGGTCTGCGTCCTAACATAATACACCTACTTCTGCTTGGTAACAGGCAGTAATCTCAGATAAAGTTAGTTTTTCTTCTGCTCATGGTGGTTCTGCAGGTTCAAACAGGCCGTTACAGTTCTAGATCAACGTTACTCCTAAATGAAATTAATCGGTCGACGACGGACGGAAACTAACCTAGAGTTAAAAAAATATGAGTTTGTACCTGAATTTGGGCAAAAATCAACCTAACATACTTTGTTTCCGCAATTTTATTTAGTTCCCGCCCTACATTTGAATTTCAAACTTGTCCCGATTTCGCCGCCAATCCTCTAGCCAATCGTAGAGGTGGTTGAAAAGAAGCTTCATTTTTTGCTTTTAGCCCTCCGTCTTTATGTCTTTGGTTGTAAGCAGGAAAGTCTAACTTATGCTATGGAAGAAAATTTACGAAAACTGAATGAGAATAAGCTGTCCTCACTGAAATTCTAGAGATAATTCGAAAGAACTGCTTTTAAGATACTGAGGTGCCTAAAACACGACGAGAGTGTTTTTGATACGATTAGAAAATGAAAAAAACAAGATCTGCGCATTTTTGTTTCTATGTTTTCAAAATTAATGGGTTTCCCTCTTATTCTCTGCATTTTTGTTCCAATGTTGTCTGAACTACTGGTTTTCTCTCTCATCTCCTTGAAGACTATAATTTCAGAATCACTGTTTTTACCAACCGACTCATCAATGATACACTCTTCATTAACTTTCTACAAAAACCCTCTATCAATTATCAATATACCCGTATTCTTCCCCACTCTTACTGAACTTAAAGCCTGAATGTCTTTCTGTTGAGTTGAGTTGTCCAAGACCTAAGACCATCATCAGTAAGCACTGATCGTTTTGATGGTCAGTGGAAAGACATGCAGCCAGCTTTGCACAAATTTTTTTGGTACTGTTTAACTATTGCTCGATTCCCTCAGTTAGAGATTAGTTAAGTCTGAAATAAAATTTATTACTTGTATCATAAGAGATAGACAGCACTTGTTTGCGTCTTCTTTAAGACATTTCTGCAAAGGCTTGCACAATTATTGCTAAGTATTCCTCAGTAATAATATAATGAATGATTGCTTTATTGAAACTGATCCTCAACTCCTCCCAGAGCAACAAAATGTATTGCTTGCCAACATTTAAGGTCCTCAGTAAACCTCCCTATTCTCATTTGAGCACTTTTATTTCAATTGAGACAGGCCTCTTCATGTTGACTGTTAGGATTTCTTTCCACAATTTCTACAACTTCTTCGAAAAATTAACCTTTTCTTTGATCATCCATTAAAGAAGGATTCTCTCCCCTATGGAAATTGACTAGTTCATGTCACCTGACTAATACTGCTGGAGTTATTTTTTTTCCAGGTCTCCTGAAAAGTCTAAGGATGTGCCCGAGTTTTCTGCATCTGACTGCTTCTGACTTTTTTGTTGTTCATTCCACATTGAAGCATACAGGCCATTCAGGTTGAGCAACTCTTCATGTCTGAAAAAATTAGACCATGCATGTGTTAAAAGAAAAAAAAAAACTTACTACTGCTGTTTACTATATTTTTTTTACATTAAAATTGAAATTTTCACTTTAGAAGTGGACGCGTACTGGTGGCTATTGAACCTAAATATTTATGGGTGACCCACGCTGATTTTCCTATTTCACACTGCTGAAAAGTCATAGAATTAGCAGGAATTTTTTTGCCATGCACTCGAGTTCTTTTCTCGGCAAACAAAACTTAGAGTGTGGATTATTTGCTGGCGCTACAGCTGACTTCTTAAATAGATGCAATGATAGTTACTGACCAACCTTAAAAATTAGAAGTACTTGCATTACATTAAAAGAAAGAATTAGGATACTGTAAGATGCTAGGGTAGCCACTTCAAATACTGATTCTAATGAGAAGAATCCACCTATTTGCCTATAAATGGTTATCTTAGCAAAAGTGTTAACACCACAGAGACTTCTTGGTCCATTACATGGTCTGTATTTACCACAGTGAAAAAAAAAAAAAAAAAAAAACAGAATCACACAAACCTTCCTCTTTCAACAATTTCTCCTTCTTTCAGAACAAGTATTTCATCAGCATTGATTACTGTTGATAAACGATGTGCAACAATCAGAGTTGTTTTATTAGCAGAAACTCTTGCCAAAGCAGTCTGTGAAACAAAATAAAAAATTAAAATAATAATTGAAAAAATGATAATTTGTCTAAATAGACAAAACAAGACAAATCAATTGACACATTAGGGTGCAGAGTGTTATAAAGCAGTCCTCATGGTAGATATTAAAGTTTTGTAATTTTTTTTTAAAAAAATGGCTTAGACAACCTCTAAGTATCATCTGGTTTGGCTTGGATTTTCCATCCACAGTAGAAACCAGGAAGTTGCAATGTTCTAACGTTCATTCATAAGACATACAAATAAGCTACATTCTAATGTTCCTTCCCTACTTGAGAGGTTTTTTTCCTAGTTCATATCCTTTTTCTGAGAAACATACTTAAACCTTTAGGGCATGAGTTAATTTTGGGTCTAGGATGCCGGGGGACAAGAACCTATGCAGTAATTGTCCTGTCTGAGTCTGGTGGTCTGAAATTTTCTTCTCAAAATTTTAAAGTTTTGATAATAATTGGTGCGCTGGGTGCAGAGAGGGAATTTTTTTATTGTGGTGTCCAAGGATCTCCATTAACGTTTCCTCCACTATAATTACAGCAAATGCATGGAATTTGTTAAAACATTGCTGAATTTTCTTCATGGTTTTACAATATTGAAAACTAAAAATTAAAGAAAATACACTCAATAATTTCCTCTCTAAAATATAAATTAGCAATGGAGATTCTAAAGCACTGCAACCAAGAGATATTCTTTCTGCACTCGACGCATTAATTTTTTCAAAAAAGAAAACACTGATAAAAATTTGAGACATCATGCCACAGATAAATAATTCAATTTTTATAAAAACCAAAAAATGCATTGATACGAATAAGTAACACAAAGCCGTATAAGGTTGAGAAGAAATTACCTGTATATTCCTTTCAGTCTGTGTGTCAAGTGAACTTGTGGCCTCGTCCAGAAGGATAATTGAGGGGGCTTTAAGAATTGTTCTTGCGATAGCAATTCTCTGTTTTTCACCTCCACTTAATTTAAGTCCTCGCTCTCCCACTACTGTATCATAACCTGAAAATAAAACACAGGAACAAATTTTGTGAATTAATAATGATACCAAGATAGGCATGCAAATGGTATTACGCCTTACATCCATTTTTTCAGTTGTCGCTTTTTAAAAGCAGATATTAAACTCCTGTTTTTACATTCTAACTTGCTTGAAGAGGCTCACACTTTAAGGAGTCATTTTAGTCCTCTTGCAGGGCAAAGGTAAAAAGGGAGAGGGGGATTTTTAAAATTTGCATTTCAAAATTTCAACCTTTCTTTGTGAAACATCATTTTTTGAGTAAAGCTGACTTTATCGTAATGCAAGTGATTTGAAAGCTATGGCAGTTCTCCTGATAAGCTTTAATTTGTGTTCATTTCAGATATTCATTACAGTTCATGGATGAATTGAAAATGAGTTATATTCAAATCTGCAATAGAGTTTTTTTGTGTACAATGGCGCAGGAGAAATAAATAAAATGACTCCTCAAGTCTGCAGGAACCAACAGGTTTTGATACCTACAAACGTGAGGAGCATTGTGCATTAATCAGAGCTTTGAATGGCCCTTACTGGGCTTAAATCTAACTAAATGTAAGAATATTTTAATCAGAAAATCGGGTCACAAACCTTTGGGGAAAGTTAAGATTTTTTCATGAATATCTGCATTTTGCGCTGCTGCTACAATCTCTGAATCTGTAGCTGAGATACGGCCATAGGCGATATTAAACTTTATGGAGTTGTTGAACAGCACAGTGTCTTGGGGTACAACACCAATCACCTCTCGCAACGACTTCTGTAACACTGTTTTAATGTTCTGACCATCCACTAAAACTGCGCCTGAATTCGCATCATAAAATCGGAATAATAAACGCACTATAGTACTCTTCCCACTTCCACTTGGTCCGACCTGAAAGTAAAATTATTAAATTTAGGAAAACGCAATTGTAGCAACCAACCCTTTTCAAGTGAAATGTCACACTCTGCAGGAACTTTTATGCTATGTTCGCATCCCATTTGCTGAGATAGGAGCTTGGAGTAAAATTGCCTACTCAGAAACATAACAGTGAAAAACTGCTTCGGTGTAAAACATAAAATGATACAGAGCAAGAACCGCTTTTGTAACGATCTCATGTCATAAGAAAAGGGGTGCGTGCAAAACGGACCATTTAAGGCTCGTGGCAGATACCTTTGAGACTTGCCCTATTCATTCATCAAACAATACCCCATCTTTTCCCAAAGTTTCAAGCCCCCCAAAAATTTTGGGGAGACGCAGCGGGAGGTCAAAGTTAAAAATCAGCAACATTTTTGCGAATTTGTCACTCGAAAACCGAGAAGTTTTGAAAAACGCAGTTTAAACGAGCGTTTCCAGCGTGACGAGAGCTTTCAGAAAATGTATATTATCATAGGGTTTGGTTGACATCAGCTCGAGTTATCGCCTCCAAAGCGGCGGAACACTAAAAGAAGACCCTACTTTTTTTCACGTCCGGGCCGATTTAAAAAAAAATCATTTTTTTATTTGGATGAAATACTGATATGTTGTTCCTAACTCTCTGTAGCCCCTCTAGCTTTATACCGCATACTGGGGAAATGTTTTGGTCAAGAGTTATAGGAGCAGAAAGGAGCGAAGGTTGGGGAAATTGGCTATTTTAAACTGCGCGCGCTGCATTGATCGGGCGGATAAAGTCCCCTCCCACTCAGTTCTGCGAATCACACTTCTCGACCAAACTCGCATTGTTGCCATGTGTTGTCTGGTCCGCTGCCGCGCACAGTTTAAAAAAATTTAAAGCTTTTTTCTTCTCATAGGGGGAACGTTTCACAAACATTTTAAGCAATAATTCATTCCCCTTATTTCCTTTCAAATAGTAATATTGAGAGACTAAGTGATAGACAAAGGAGACATGGAGAAAATGGAGCAATAGTTGAAACAGGTGATTGTTATAGACTAAGGGAAAAATGATGGAGGAACTACGGGGCCTCTCAAGGGTTGTTATTAGTCAGTCTATTACTTCCCTCCATTAATATTTTTAGCCACCCGATTCCACCTAAAGGATCGTTCCATTTTCTCTTTGTCTATCAGTTTCAGTGATTAGTCTACTAAATTAGATGTAAAATTAAGCTGACTGATTGCTTGACCAAGTATTCTTGGTTGAGCAATACTTACCAGAGCTACCGTTTTCCCTCCGGGTACAGTGAAATTAATGTTCTTCAGAATCATTTTTTCTGGTTGATATGAAAAAGAGACATTCCGAAAGTCGATCTGACCTTTAGAAATGACAAGAGGGGGAGCATCTGGAGCATCAAGTACATCTGGAGCTTCATCCATCAACTCGAACATATTCTCCATATCAATAAAGCTCCCCTGAATAGCCCTAAAAATTACAAGAGTAGGAATCAAATATTGCGATCAGAGAACAGCGCGCTCATTAAACATTTTTCCTTCTTGTATGCACATACATTTCACAAAAATTGCCAATACACACATTCTTTGATGAGTTAAGATTATTGCTGCTTACATAAATACGGATGAATCAGTAAGAAAACAATATGCCACTAGAGGCGGTCTAAACTGGACGCGAGCGTAATTTGTTTTCTCTTCAAAATTTTACATGGAAAACGATTCACACAACGCAAAGTGCAAAAATCAACTTCTAAACGAGATGTTAACAGGTATTATTAACCCTTGTTACCAGATACTGATCAGCACTTTTTCCCACTTAACCCATGTAAAAAAAATCCTCATTTTATTGCACAAGGTGACAACTCTTTTTCAACGCGGATCAAATGGAAGTTAAATATATAAACGACTTCATTATTATTTATGTCATGTAAGGAATTTTAATTGTAAACACTCATGCCTCGTTCAAGAGTTAATTTCCGCACTTCCTGTTGTGCGATTCGTTTTTCTCAAGGAATTTTAAAGAGGAAACATGTTGCGTAGTGCTTCAAATCATACTTTGTTAAGAGGCCCATTGTGGACAAAATAATCAGTCACTGGCTCAAGATAGACGGTGAAGACTTTTTAAAAACGGACGTTAACATGAAGAACATACAAGGACTAAGAAAGAAACTTCAACTTTTCAGTGTTACCACTCTTCCTCTCTACATATATTTCTTTTCTTTCCAGTTTTATTTTTCTTCTTCTTCTATTTATGTATTAAATTTTTTACAGGCAGTAGCCTATTATCACAATTACAATAAAAATATGTGAAATGCGGCCTTATTCTATTCTTTTTTAGTTCTATTGTTTTTTCGATTGTGTTTTGGAAAGACCCCTCGCATGGTTATCATATTTTGGTTATTTTTTACTTTATCTGTCTGTCTGTTATACAGAGTGTGTCAGGGTTGACAGACGTTATGCTGCAATTTATTGGATTGAAAAAAGACTTTTTTGCAGTATAAATTTTCCTCAAAAATCACCTCCCCTTAGAGCTTAACCGAGGAAGTGGGTGCTGGCCAGAATAATGAGGGTGAAATAGGTGTTTAAAATTTCAAATTTTTAAGTGATATAATTTTGAATTGACTTATGTTAAGAAATAAAGTAATATTACCTGTAAAAAGTGCCGAACCAGTTGAGGGGAACATACAACTGAAAGATGTAAGTAGTAAATAAAAAGTAGTCCCCGATGGTTAAAGTCCGCTCAATAGTCACTTGATGAACACACAGAAGTGTTCCGATGAGTAGCCCAATGCAGATTACTGTATTTTGAAACAAATTCAGAAGAGCTAATGACATCTGTGTCTTCCACTCTTCCTTCTGAAAACGGCAGACAAGATAAATATGAGTTTTTCCAGAATCTAGAACTGAAGTCTGTACTTGCAAGGTGCAGTCATGGAGTAGTTGCAAGTAGTGGGAATTCTAGTCGCCATTGTATTCTTTAGGGTCATCCATAAATTATGTTAAGCATGTAGAAGGGAAGAGGGGTCTCTAACAACCTTACGAGGGGAGAGGGGAGAAGGGGTAGGGCTGAGCCTTACATAAGCTTTCCAGCCTATTTTTAAAGAAAATGCAAAAATCCATTTTTCGTCAGGTAAAATTCAAGATGAAATAGAGGAAATCAAAACATCACCAATTGCTGACCAATCGGACCATGATCCTGTCATTTCTCTTGATTCCCATTTCTCCACAGTACAGTTGTACATACACTGTACCTACTTCTTATTGATTATTGCTATTATGTCTTCTCTGAAAATACAAGCACAATAATACAAATATACCTGATAATCAAAAATTGAATGACGATACTCCTGGACTTCAAAATCCTCGGCACAATAATACTTGACAGTTTCAAAATTTAGAAGGGAGTCTGCAGTTCGAGCTTTAACTGCATTGTCTTTTAAATTCATACTTCTCTGAAATTTGGTGCGCCATTCAGTAATACCAATAGTTGCAACTGAAATAAAGTGAGAAACATGTTCAAGATAAAAAATTAAATAGAGCAGTAATGGTCACAGGCATTGTGATACTTAAATTGATAATTATTTAGCACGAGATGAAACTTGAATAAAACTTTGAACACTCTGTATCCATTGCCTATCATTCATTTATCCTGATCTTGTTGTTAAGGTCGAATGAATTTGTTTAGAAATTACTTAAAGAGGTATAAAAATGCAAAATTTCGCAATCCTTGGTTGGTTTGGGGGCATGGGTGATCTTGGTACTCGGAACATAGTAGGTCCCAGCATGCCACGTCAATTTTAAATAGTTTTCCCAGGATAAACTTGTTTTTTTGAACTTTTTAAAGCTTAAGCAGTCTACTTTCATTACAATTTTTTTTTTTTTTTTTTCGTGCAATCCCCTCAACGCCACAACTAAAAATGTGAAAAACTGAAAATTAGAACTACGACAACCAGGCAACAATGGATGAAATTTTCAAGATGAACCAATTACTTATGGTATTCTCTAAATTTTGAGGCCAAAATCATCTTTCTATGACAAATTTTCCACTAGATATGAAAGCTTAAAGTTTTAACTTTGACCCCTCCCCCCCAATTGTCTGATTTCAAAAATAGTCAGTGTTTCAGACTCGAAAAGTGATCCTCTATAGACTCAGAAAATATTTCGATGATCAGGCCGAGGTTGAAAATAATCAATTTTGAATGAGGTCTTATGTTCCTTGCTCTGGCCACAAGAGTGAGAGACAAGTGAGAATAAGAATCCAAGCACGATTCGTCATTATGAATCTTTGTTTACATTCCAGAGAGCCAGAAACATGAATTCTGACGGTAAATGAGCGAAATTGTTAATTAGTGTTTCACGTGAGGCTGTGTTAGTTACTATGCGCATTCACAGAGGAACATGATCGTTTTCATAAGATTATTATCAGGCAATGCATCACGCCGTTGCTAAGTAGTCACCAGAGACTCTGCCGGAAGCTAAATTCATTGATAGTACTTGTTTACTATTCTTTCACTTAACTTCAACTACTATCAATGGTACCATACTTGTGGTTCAAGATATCACAAAACATATTGATATTTCCTTCCTTGTGAAACTTACCTAGATACAAGAACATCGTTGTAAATACAATGAGGCCATACCAAACATTAAAAGCCACAATGAAGTAGACAATTGCGACCACAATGTCAACAAGAGTCGGAACAAGATTGAACAGGATGTACGATAAAATGTTGTTTATACTGTTGGCTCCTCTGTCCATTATCCTGAGAACTTCGCCTGTTTTACGACTCAAGTGCCATCCGAGTGAAAGACCATGTAAATGAGAGAATAAGCTCACCTAAAACAACAAAGTTCATGGTGTAAAAAAAAAGAACTGGCAGAAAACAATTCAAAATAACTGAGCTATATTGGGTCGTATATTTGATCTTTTTTTATTTTAAGTGTGACGTCCATTAGGCGCAAGGAGGGTTCCTGATCTGTTGATAACATGCAGACCACTGGCCACCTTTTACGCCAAATGAAACAAAGCGCACTCTAAAACTATTTTGGCAGGTTCCTTGATCAAGCAGTGTTTCTCTTCTGCTCTGTGTTGTTCAAAGTCTATAAAATGTACAACAGCTGAGCCGAAGAGTCAAGATTGACACAAATTGCGGTTGCAATATTTTTACACTGCAAAAACTGTTTAGGAAAGATTTGGTGGCAATTTAATTTAAGTAGATCATAGTTTTTTTTGAGCGTGAAGTTTGAATTCATGAATGTGGATTCATGAAGAATCAACGCGAATACTTTGCTTAGGAGTTACTTTCGATAATTTTTGTTGTAAAAATTGTGTTCTACATGAAATTCTGATGACAAAACATACATCATTAGTCTTAAATTAGCACCTTGTCTAGTGGTCCATTTCAAGGGAAAAATTAAAATTTCAAAAACAGAGTGCAGAAAAGATTACCTCGAGCTCTCGAGTATTATATTGCTGAACGCTGACCCACAAGACAGATCGAACATTGTTGAGGAGCCCAGTTCCACCTGTGCCTCCTCCTTGCAACAGTTTTAGTCCAGCGTAAATAACAACAAGCTCCCAGGGAAAAACCATTGTGGTTCCAGTCATACTATCCACTGAAATAAAATAGAAAATTCTCCGTTCACAAAAGCTTTACCATATTCTATCAACTTCCAGCGAAAGTATCACAAGCACCATTTACGCTTATTATTACACGCTACCTTGCCAGATACCTCTATAATGTTTAAATTTTTTCTTTAAAATTTTTACACATACCATTGTTCCTCAGACGTAAGGGCATACATCGATTTCTGCATGAGCTCTAGTAAGCATAGCTTTATACGTAAAACAGGGCTCACATGGAAATTGAGATAAGCCCTTGTATCAGAAAGGCGACGGTACTTTCATGAAAATTTCAAAGATTAATCTTGATGACAAAAGACACATTTAGTAAACTTTTCAAGTTAATCCGTTCATTAATTTTTATTTTGAAAGGTGTGATGAGTTTAGGAAGTTTGGCAACAAAAAGCTCGAGTACAAATGGTGCTTGTGATACTTTGACTGGAAGGTGGCAATTACTCTGAGATGCTGATTCTGGCAATACATATAAACTTCACGCAGATGATACTTTTGAGCAACAGTTACTCCTGTAACTATCGCCAAAAAAGAGAGCTTCAACTCTACCATCACAATCTGTAGCTGGAAAATTAGGCTTTGACACCTCAAAAAAACAGGCAAAAGATATATCCCCTCGATTTTTTTTCGTGTCCTTACAATTTGCAAAAAGTGCAAACTCTAAAACAGCCATCTAAAAAATATTTACAGATCCTAAAAATTGTGACTGCTGCAGGGTGTCTACAGATTTGGCAGAAAAAAATTCCCCAACTTTTCCAGATTTGCTCTGAACAAAAAAATCAAAAATTTTTGACTTTTCACATCAAAAATTTGCATGCATGGGACTGAAAATGAACGTTTAGCCAATGACAGAAACCTGGGGGTACGATACAGTAAACTGTACTGGCTCACTGTTTGCTTGTCAACAGTGCGAATAATTTTTCAAGTTTCAAGATTTTCAAAAGTCTAGTCCTCTTCATATATTCCTTTACCATTCCCTGATTTCTATAACCTGATGTTTCCTCACAATTCTCCGTTTTACATACATGTAGAAATCCTGCTACAGGCTTAGATGGACTCAGGAGCTTGCCTCAAAATTGATTAAAAAAAAAAAAAACTGATAAGACGAAAAGATATTTATTAGTTGTATTATAATTTATTGACGTATATTCATTGATTAAAGAAAGCAGATCACTTACCGATTTCTTGGCCCATTTTCGGAACATAGAAATTTGTTAGCCGCCCTCCTATAAGGAGAGTGAAACATATAAGTACTCGCAGTTGGAGAAAAATACTTTTTCTCGGCCACAGAAATGGCATCAGTGTTTTAATTTTTTTCCATCCACTATGCCATGTTGACTGATTTGATTCAACATTAGGACCGGACTAGGAGGTGACAAAAAAAAAAAAGAAACAAAATGAGATGGGTTAGTGGTTTTACTTGACTTAAGTATTTTTCTAAAAATATGTCATTGAAATTTTTACTTTTTTCATTAATTTGATTGTTTGTGCCATGAATTTTAAAAGTTCTTATTTTTTAAATAAATATAGTCTTCAAGAATTGGAATGTTTTACTTTACTATGTAAATTGACAAATTGAACAAAAATGCTACTGAAGGTCTGGTAAGGCTGCTTTAGCAAAAATATGAAATGGTGTGAATGGGTGTCAAATAGATGATATTGTCACCCACCTCTCTTTCACACTAGATGGACATCATCAATACTGCCGATTAATAATACTGCCATATGCTGAGGAAAAACGCCATGTAAACCCTCAGGTGTTGCCAAGTTTCCTGATATTAATCACAAATTTTCGAAAAAATTTGTAAATGTTTTTCTTCCAATTTTTTTAGATTTTGTTCGCAATTTCACCTAAAGTTCATGAAAATTTTAAGGAAAAATATTCATAGCTTTCTTCAAATATAAGCATTTTATCGATGAAAATTCGACACCTCTCGAATGTTTATACAGCACTCTTCCTCAGTATGGCAGAATAGGACCATATGAAAGACAGGATAGGATCAGCTGCGAGGAATTCACTATCATCTGTTTGCTACAACCAATTTTATATCTGAAGTTAAAAGCGAAAAAAATACATGACTAAACATTTTCATCCATCTATCTCAAAACATTCCGGTACCATTAAGTTTCCAGACAGGAAATTTTTAATGAGGATAGGTGAGAACCCTTTAGAGGAAGCTCATAAGAATTTAAAAAAGAAAGGATAAAATTCTCCTGCTCACCTCCATGTTTTCTGCTGCAGAATTGGTTAAATTGAAATATTCTCGTGAGGTGATGATTCCAGGTGCTCGTAGCCCCAGGATAAAAATTACAGAACAGAGCAAGTAGCGTGTAACGAAGAGGGCCATTTCAATTTTATCCTCCTTTCTGCAAAATACACAACAAAATTAGTATGATACACCTGCGCTGGGGTGAATTGAAATGTTGGCTACAGTTCTGCTGTACTGTCAGTCCATAGGATTTCCGCAGGATTTCCAACTTACAGTAAATGTACAGCAAATGCAGTATGTTTGGTAGGTGGAGTCTTAAGGGAAGGTTGCAACCTTTTCCACAATCATCAGCGTAAATGATTCAATTTTGGTTCCGTCGTACAGTGTATCTTACTTTTCAAATTAAGTAGAATTATATTATGCAAATAGTGGACTTACAGCAAAATATGGATTTATTGCTCTTTGGTTTAGCTCAGTAGAGTTGCCAAATTATATTTGAATGCTGATTTTACGGCACCTTTGATCATTAATTTCTCCCAGGTTCAACTCATTTAACAATTATTGCCCTCCTGGTATCTCTCTGCCTTCATTACAAATCACAGTGAATCTAATGAAAACACTGATTGACAAAATTTGAATCCAGAATCAACGGAGTATACAGTCTAGCTGTAGTATAAAAACTAAGAACAACAACGTCAAGATTTAAAGATTGATCAAATGCAGGAATTTGGTAAAGGAGGAAGGCAGTAAACCCAAAATATCAATTTGTCCAAAAGTACGATGAAACTGGTATTTGAGTTGTCTAAAATTATGCAAAGTCATTGTAATTTTAAAAACTTTTTTTGTTTGAATGAAGCTCTATTTGTGACTGGCCATAGGGACCTTGATCCACTTACACAAAGTAAAAGAGTTTTTGTCCAGTTAGATTGAAAAACTGGATTTCAAATCATTGACAGAAAACTCTTTCTTTTATCCTTAAGAATAAACTGACAGCATCTTTGTTGACTTTTATATAAATTAAGAGCAAGTCTGGTCAGGCGGCAATTTTATAAATTAAAGGTGGGAGATAATGATTTCAAACAGCTTTTTCTCAAAAGTACATTTTCTGAACTGTGAACTTCAAACCCCTGTGGCAATAGTTTGGTTTGATATTTTAGGACGTTTTTGTTCTAAAATGTCCGTTTCATTCTACTCGAAACTCTCATATGAATAACTCTATTTTAAGTTTTTACGGAAAAAGGTCCTATTTACAAAGGACAATCACATTTACATTTTGGCTCAGTTTACAAATTCATCCTGATCTACCCGTGCTTTTTACGCTGTACTTTCGTATTTTAAACTTAAGTTCGGACCTTTATAAGTTAGAGGTTTGTGAATCAGGAGATATAACACGGGTACTTGGGGAGAGAGTAAACGTAGAAAAAATTGTTGAGAAGTTGAGAAGTGTTGGGGTGAGTAAGATTTCTCTTTTAGAACCTGGGATTTTTCATGAAATCTGGAACTTAGTAGGCTTCGAAGGAAGAAAAAACAAGACTCACGTTTTAATTTGGAACCACCAATCGCTACGTCCCAAGTTTATGAAGGTTAAGTTTTCTCCTATGAAGAGGATCGACCAAAATATTAAAAGCACGAGGCCATGACCACAGGATGGAATTGACGGGAGTAGATAATGTCGCTCTTTGAAAATTAAAATCAAAGAGAAGATAATTGTGGAGACCAGCCCAACAGTGGAGAATATCTGAAACATTGAACAGTTTCGTTTAAAAGGGGAAAACCAGCATTGAATTGGGAGAGAAAAAATAAATCATACAAAATCCTTCCTTTTCCGATTGCTTTGGAACTTTACAAAATACTTTAATACTTTGAGCTGATTCAGCTCAGTTTACTTACTGATTGAAAAAAATTCTTAAAGTGGTTATAGTATGTCATAGTCTGATATGTGGTTCCGTACTTTATTTCAAACAAATTACATACTACAGAGGTAGGAATAAGTCAAGTAATCTTGACGGCCTCTTTGACTGAGTGAAACTGTCCACTTAAAACAAGAGAGGGCTAAAATAATGGGTGCAATTTTGTGTATGTATACTTACCATTGAAGAATTCTAGAAAGGAGATGCGTTTCTAATATCTACAGGGTGTACCAAAAGTCCGTCCCACCCCTGCAAACTTTTGAACGAATTGAGCTAGGGTAATGAAACTTTGGGAATGTTCCTATCTCAAAGGGGACCATCTTTTGGGGGGGTCAAAATTTTGGTCCTCCCTCAGGGGGGGCGCGGGGGCCCCCAACTTTTTTTTTTCAAATGGCAACCCCTATCTTGTGATACATCATTCGAAAGAGCATAAAAAACTAAGAATTTTGGCGCAAACCGCAGATCAATATCTTAATTTTTGACCGAGTTATGATAGGTCAAAGGTCAAATTTGACCTATTTTCAAAAAATCATAACTCCGGTTCAAATTATCGTGAAGAAAAAATAAAACGGGAAAATCTACCAAATTGTGTCCACTTTTAAGTAAAAGTTGCAGAAATCACTTCGCTGTAATTTTAAGGGGGGGCTCGGACCCCCAAATACGTCAATTCAAAGGTCATTCAATTTTCTTGCGAAAAAAGGCAATTTCCCCTAGATTTGCCTCCACATTATCTCAGTAAGGTCAAAATTAGTTCAACATTACGTTGGCAAGTCCCCAAATTTCGGGAACAGTTTAAAAAAAACGAAATTTAAGGTGATTAAATTTGACCGTTTAAATTTCGTTTTTTTTTAACTTTTCCCGAAATTTGGGGACTTGCCAACGTAATGTTGAACTAATTTTGACCTTACTGAGATAATGTGGAGGCAAATCTAGGGGAAATTGCCTTTTTTCGCGGGAAAATTGAATGACCTTTGAATTGACGTATTTGGGGGTCCGAGCCCCCCCTTAAAATTACAGCGAAGTGATTTCTGCAACTTTTACTTAAAAGCGGACACAATTTGGTAGATTTTCCCGTTTTATTTTTTCTTTACGATAATTTGAACCGGAGTTATGATTTTTTGAAAATAGGTCAAATTTGACCTTTGACCTATCATAACTCGGTCAAAAATTAAGATATTGATCTGTGGTTTGCGCCAAAATTCTTAGTTTTTTATGCTCTTTCGAATAATGTATCACAAGATAGGGGTTGCCATTTGAAAAAAAAAAGTTGGGGGCCCTCCGCGCCTCCCCTGAGGGGGGACCAAAATTTTGACCCCCCCAAAAGATGGTCCCCTTTGAGATAGGAACATTCCCAAAGTTTCATTACCTAGCTCAATTCGTTCAAAAGTTAGCATGGGTGGGACGGACTTTTGGTACACCCTAAAGAAAAAAGAGAGAAATAACAAATGTGGGTGAAATGACATTAATTCAAAGAAAGTTGCTTACCATGTACCCATAGATGATTCCATGGTTTATGATAATTGCTTCGACTACAAATCTTGATATTGTTACTACAGCAAGTAGTACTGTGATAGCAATCTGCACGCGGAAAAGTTTGGAGGCTGGAAATGACACCATAACTGGTGTACTGTATTTCCTGTAGTAAAATAGCTGAATAGTTCCAAAAATGAAAAGAAAGCCAACAAGTAATCCGGCATAGACTGTTTCCATAAAACACTGTGATACTCCATGGTTGACCCAGATTTCCGAGAAAGTAACGTTAGGGGGACAAAATTTCATCATCTTGGTGAAAATCTGCAAATTCCATCACAGGCAAAAAATTAGTAGGTGAACAATAATGGAAAATGGACCGATGTTGAAAAATTGCATTTATTGGATTCATGAAAAATATTTTTAGCAAGCAAGGTTGAGGGTCTTTTAACAAAATGGGTCCATAGCTGAAAATATTTTAAAGAATCCGAGCGAGAAAAATCTAAATAAAAGAGCAAGCTAATTGTGTTTCCTCAAAATATTTTTACTATGAATGAGATGGTCTTCTTATTTCTTTGCAGAATTTGTTCAGTATTTCTCCAGACGATTCTTTGGAGCAGTTATCAGTTGCAATCGCCGCCTGCCTCAAAATTTTCCTACTCTTCATTTCTCATTTTTTGCTGAGGAAAAAAATCTATTGCAATATTCCTTCATCAGCTACAAGATTGCCTCACGCCGAAAACAAGCTGGGGCTAAATCGAGTTTTGAGGGCCAGGCTCGCCACAAACAAGGAGATACTGGGTCCAAAGCCCCGGCCCCGATACCATGGACCCAATATCCCCACCCTTTGTGGCGGGCCTGGCCCTTCAAACTCAATTTACAGTGGTTCTCCGGATAGATAGTGGACGGGTGGTCTGGATCACCCAGTATATACGTGGCGTGGAACTGAAGGAACTCTACCCAAGAGCCCAAGAAAATATTGAATCATGAACTTTTATTTGTGAGGAAGCAATTGATTTTTTTTTTATTTTTGGAGGGGGAAAGCGGCAGTTAAAAACAAAAACTTTTCTGGGAAGTTTTGCTTTTCAAAGTTGCTTGGCAAAAAAAGTATGCTACCTTCTGAGAAAGACACGGTCAAGCGAGCTTGGTTTTGGGAAGGTATATTGAGAACTATGTAGGCATTGGTTCTTGTGGGAAAATAATCATCTGACATAATTATTTCTATGAAGGAAACCATTAAACGTGTCAATTATATATCAAATATATAATAATACAGTGAGGAAAAATGCCGAGAGTTTTTTTTTTTTTGGGGGGGGGGGGGGGGCGTTTAACACATTCTTTGACCAACACTAAGCCCTCTCAGCAGGGGATCTCCATCTCTCGCATGACATGTGAGTAGAGAAAAATTAAATATTTTGGCGAGTCAAGCTACAAAGTCAGGTACAAAATCCCATAATAAGTAAAGTGAGGGGTGACATGTTTCCTTCAGAGCAATATACATGTATGTTATTAAGGATGAGAAAAATTGAAAAGTCATTGCACGACAAGGTGAGAACGATGATGAGTTCATAAAAAACAACCTACTTTAGATGCTGTTCGGATGAGGCGATAAATTTTGTTTCAGGTAAACGTTGTCTCAAGCTAACAAGCATCCATTCCCAAAATATTTAAAGCCTCGTTCAAAATAGTTGGTCCAATTACGAACTAAAGGTCTACTTAAGTGGTATGAATAATGCATTCAAAAAGATAGCACATGGGGTTTACCTTTTACATAATTGATCACTTACCTCTTCCAAAACCTCTGATGCTTATTCTAATGAATGGTCGATTGGCAAGTCATGCCACTTCATTCAAGTATCATAATTGTTGTGTATAGGAGAGTGGGATACTTTAAAGTTACGATATCTTAGCACAACAGCGAAGTTCTTATCTTAAAAGCTCTAATACTCTATTATCACCAAAATTTCGGGATCGGTAAAAAGTGGCCGAGGTTAGGTCAACAACGATGCCGAAAGCAGTGAAGGCGAGAAAACGAGTGAACAGATTGGCCCAGATATTCCGGACCACATTTCACCAAAAACTGCTGTTTGTCAAACCGCCGTCAACACCTACCAAGCGGCGAGTAGGCCTTCGGCCATGCTCGGCAATCTTCGTAGCCAATCAGGTTGCCGCTCGCCGCCCGTAATCTCGAAGAAGGTTCGGCTCCTACAACACCCTACACTTTTCGAATTTTGGATTTTGGCATTCGGCCTGATTCTCTTTTCCTCTTTTCCGTAATTAATAACAATAAAAAATTCATTTAATCATTACTTAGCGGCACCTTGTCCAATTTGTGCCTAGCGCCTCTACAACTTTGCAAATTTGGACGTTACCTTTTGAACATTTCATCCCTTCCCTTTGAAATTACTTTGAATAAGTACACTTCACATATCACACGGGACTTTTATCTGCATATTTACTTGGCTTTATTCGCAAAGGATCTTTTAAGAAGTAAATTCTTTCGATAACTTATTGGGGATGGTCAAGTCACCAATTAGAGCCCGTCATTCCATGCCATTATTATTACAGGACTAGGTTTCTTACCTATAATTTGATGGGCACCGTGAGAATAATAGATAACCGTATTTGATCCGTGCCTTAAAAAATGAACTGCTGGTGGCAGAACCATCTTGGTGATGTTCATTAGGAATTTTAGACTTTATTCTATTTTTTCAGCAGATGAACCTTACATGGTAACTTGTAAAGTTTTGCCTCATTTTCCTTGAGTTCTACTTAGTTTGATGCCAAAAAACAAGAAAATTCATGGAGAAACGTGCCTTAAAGGTGATAGTTCCCCCTCATACTTACTATCAGAGTTCCAACGGAAAAAATCTTGTTGTCATAGGTAAATACGGTTTCCATTGCTTCTTCAGCTGTTAATAGACAACTATGCGGGTTTGCTGGAGAATTTGGTGACTGCTAGGATTGTTAATTAGTATCTCCGAAGCCTGGTTGTTATAGCTAAACTTAAAGCATTGGCTTCAACGCATCGCAAAACCAGAACCTTGGAGAGACCAGTGAACATCCATGAGAAAGTGAGTGAGGAGCAAGGTACCTAGCATTGTACATCCGTCTGGTTTTCACAACTACCGTTCCTAGGGATTTAGGATTCAGATTCGCACATCAACCAGTAAGCTTTTCTCCCAATCATCTTGATATAGAGGCAGCTATGCAAGGCGCAGCCAGGTAGTCCAATGCTCAAGCCACTTAATCAACACAAATATTATCCTAACTTACAACAAAATGACTTGTTTCTTCTCTAACAATGGAACCGGAAAATGTTACTTTGAATGCGCGAGAAACTTCTTTGGTCGAGATGAAGAAACGTAAATGAAGAAATGAGTCCGGAACATCTCGACCAGGTACAGGCCGCTTTGTTTACATTAGGAGTCTGGAGTATCTCGCCGCAATTTCACTTGAAATCACCATGAACAGATCAACGGGGTAACTGATATTTGATTTTACGAAAGGGATAAATGTTAGACGCGGACGAAAGTTCTTTTGTCGAGGTGAAGAAACGCTAACGCTGAGAAATTGAGTCTGGAACATCTCGAGGAAGTCCGCTCTGGGTACGCTTTGTTTATGTCCGGACTATGTCGCCGTTCGTTTGTTTACATTAGGAGCGAGTTTGACACCGATGACAGACTTTGGTTTTTGATGAAAATTTGGTCTGGAATATCTGGGCCAAACGCAAAAACCCGAGAAAACTCTTTTTTGTTTACATCTCTGACGTCACCCAGGTCAAAGTTCCAGTCATTTTTGATATTTGAAACTGCCTTTCGTCATAATATGGCTTCCATATTCACATTTTACCTGCTGTAAACAACTACGTTATTTATGTAGTGCGGTGTGTTTCGAGATGAGGGAGTTCAATTGCGGTCTCAGAATTAAATTGAAAAATCCTTATTTATTTATTACTTGTTCTGATTTTATTCGTTTTTTCATTACTTTGAACACTCTTATTTAAATTTCTTAGTTCTTTGAGTCCGGTAGCACTACAATTTGACCTGTTCTTTCAAAGTTTGGTCGGTACACCCGACAATGAAGGTTAGTCAGGAATCAATTTTTGGCATTACTTTCAGTATTTAACGCTTATTTGCAATCCTCATGGAAAGGACCGGATCCTATTTGAAGCCTGTCACTCATCCCAGAGTCATACGTGCAACATTTACTCTCCATGAATGTCATTTAAGGGTTTGTGCGCCGACCGAGACGGACAGTGTGTTATTCTCACTTGAAAACACCAACTGTTTGAAACAGATTGATAAGAGATTTCATGTTATTGTACCCTATCAATCTTACCCATGTGTAATTTAGTTCTACTATCATAACTTACCTAATTTTGGAATACATGGAGTGTTCGTCCGAGTGTAGAGTTGGTGGACTCTCAACGCAGCATGGGGGATCCTCTGGATCACGGACTTCCGAGGGCTTTTTTAGCTTTGGAGTTGGTTTCAGAGAATACCATCATCTTCTCTACAAAATTAACGCTAGGCCTTCCCCCCACGGGACGTTTTGTTGGACTTGTCCCAGGGAAAGATGTTGAGTTAGAGCGAACTCATAGGATGTGGAGAGGAAAGTCAAGTATTGTTTAGGTCACCAAGTATCAGTGGTGCCATTTGACTGCATGCATTAACCTGTTGAGTGGTACTGATTCGGAGGTAATCGGAGATTGACATTTGTCTCAACATACGATTAGTCCACACTAGTCAACACCAATCGCACTACCAAGTTGAGTTCTTGAAGAGTCTCAAAAGGACTCATAGAGTAGGAGAAGAAATTTTGTTGTTTTCTTTAATTGGCAAAAAACCCAGAAGTTTCATTCCTGCGATTCAAACTTGGTACAAATCCCATGAAATGTCCCCAGGAGACAAAGCCATAGAATACACATGAATTTTAATTGCGAATCCAGACACATGCAAGAACTCCAATAAATTAGTCCAGATAGTGCAATGTATTTGCACTTAGAATTCATTGAATTACCACAGATTCCTTGTAGGAAGTGGATCATCTTCTCATTGTATACCAGTTAATTCAATGTTAATGGAGGGAAGCTTAAAAGCTGATCGTATTTTTATTCCATGTCCATTCAGCCACTTAGTATTTACAAGATGTAGGTTAGTTGATAGTGTTTGGGATAACACAGTGTTGATTAAAAAATGTGGCATCCTTCTTGTCTGTTTTTTATCTCTGTGAGATATTCTGAAGTCTAACGAATCCTTAATTTGATTCTCTTTTTCAGCGCAGTGCAAAAGATAGAAATCAAGATGACTGGAGGCCAGATGTTAGCAAGGTCTGCTTTTCTCTATTTTTTCCTTGTTTAGCCCAAAATTTTTTTAATTATTTTTTCAAGTCGGAAAGGAGTTTTTTTTTTTTTTGTTCCTTTGAGGAAACATAAATTTGTTATTTATTATAATAGATGTAGTCTGAGACTTGAACTAATGGCATTGTTTAGTGCTTTAATGAGCATGGTACGAAAAAGAAGATCATACAACGAAGTTGAAAAGCTGTCCTCAACCAATGCTAGCATGGAACTTCTGTGTATTTTGCTCAGTATTGAACCATTAAGGATTTAAATTGTGTTAACTGTTCAGCAATAAAAAAAAAGTATATGCCATGAGCAGTAATACAGCCATAAAAATATGCAGGTTTCTACTTATTCTGTCTATGAGTCATTAGCAGCAACACGAGAAGAAACTTCAGTTTTGATCGCTCACAAGTATCACAAATATGTTTATTGTTAGTGACCTAAATCAAGTTTTCCTTTTCCTTTTATTCGCAGAAAATACCAGAGCAAAAGTTGCAGGCATTTTCAATTGGAACCATGGGAAAACGGGCTTTAAGCAAACGTGAAATTGAAGAACAACGGAAAAAAGAGCAAGAGGAGGCTGCAGCGCAGGTACTTTAAAATTATTAAAACCTGCAAACTTCGTACGTACTTTGATATTGATATATTCGTGTGTAGACCGTCGTGAACTGGAGCCAATTGCTTTGTCTGGAATCCATGCATGCATATATTTCATAAAAAAGTGACCCGTCATATTATAAATGGACCTTTAGACAAGGTATAAAATTAAGCACTCTGATACATGTCTCTCAACCAAAATTACGTGTCACATAGAACACGATTCAAGGAACGAAAATTACTGGAACTAACGCCGAACCAAGATATTCCATGTTTCTTGACGTGTGAATGCAAACCTCACGTTCATGGAAACTAAAGGGTCTCCAGGAGTCAAATTGCACACTAAATGTTACTGTGGCAGTCTCTGCGAGACGAAAATACTGTAGCTTCAATCATGATGCTTTGTCTCTGCTGTAGTAAATTGTTTACACTTTGAACGATAAAGGGTGGGAAAGGAACAATGCTTGATTGAGAAGTCTGCCGAACCCCTTGTAAGGCGTGTTTTGACTCACGTAGAGTAATATGTTTCTTGTGACCAGGCAATATAAATTTCCTGTAACCAATGCACAATAAAAACGTTAATATCTTAGTTAGGCATTAATTTCAGTAATTTTCGTTGCGAGAATCATATTCTACATGAAATTCTGATTTAGAAACATGGAACAGAGACCTTGTCTAGTAGTCCATTATGACAATATCGGATTATACATTGAATTAATTGATAGGATTAAATGTCATGATTAAATCAATGGTTCTAAGTTACGAACACTGCACTGAACGAGCATGTGTCCAGATATACAGAAACTTCCCAATAAAAACTAGACTAGTTGTTTAGGATCGGGAAATTCTGCGAGAGAGGGGAAAAAAGGAGAAGATTGTCAGATGTTCATCATGTTTGTCATTTTCAAAAAATTTTCAAGGTAAGAAAATTCAGAGTTTTTGGGAAGAATTTTTTTCCTTTCTTTTTTTGTCCTCAAAGGTATCAATTATGATATTGAGTGTAAATGAGGGAAGGCTTTCCACACCCCTCTATGTGCCTGGATGATTCCTCATCACAGGTATGTAAGTATTTTTACCAACGCTCTGGGGCTGTGGTAGCTTATTCCACATAAATAATCTGAAGCAGTCAAAAAAAGCCTTTCTCAGGATGTTAATGAAAGTCATATTTTTTGGTATTGTAGTTATTTTCGATTTCATCAGTTACTCCTAATTTTGGCATATTTCACATCTTCATACAATGATCTTATCCAAGTACTAAAAATTATTATTACAATGTATACGACTTTATCAAAATTTCAGGCATTCCAAGAATTCGTTGAAACTTTTCAAGAGGAACCGTCTAAAACAAGTAAAGTTTGGGTCAAAGCTGGAACTTATGATGCAGGCAAAAGACGTAAGTTTCCTATGAATTGCTTATAAAAGAGAAATCTTGAAACCATACAAAATGTAGATGGGGGTAAAGAGTTACTTATTTTGTGAAATGTCATTTGTCCCAGACTGAATATTTTTTTTCAACAGAGAAGAGGGACCACAGATACTTCAAACAAACCCTCGGGCATAGTTTCTGATGATTGACTAATTGTACAAATAACTTCAGTGGTTGTAAGATTTTTTTTTTAAAAAGAATAATGCTTTTCCAGGTTTTGCCCCATGCATCGGGGCAAAAAACTTCAAATGAAAAACATATGAGCTTACGGTAGGTACGTAAAAAAAGCCTCTTGTATTGTAGGAATTATTTATTCCATCCATAGGAAAAATATCGATAGATTTCCCTCTGTAAACTTCACAAGAAAGATACCATTTCTAATTTCCTCATTGAAATAAAATGCATAACTTCTTGACTGTGGCTTTTTGCCTAATTTTGAAAACAACTTAAAGTATTGTGATCAGTGATGCGCTTGAAATAACAGCAATGCAAATAACGCATTCATACACTTTACTGAAGCAAAGCATTAAAAGCTTTGCAGCTAAATATGGTAGGCTACAGAAAACATATACTCTCATCTATTATTTTCCAAAAAGCGGCTTTTTGCCTCAAGAATAGGAATAGCCATGTCATTTTGAAAATTTTGCCACAATTTTTTTGAAACCTTCTGATTTGATGAAGTTTATCACAACAGATATTTTATGTTGCCAATGTATTTGTTTTTTCTTTTTGCTGAAACAAGAAGGTGCAGCTCTTAATTCCCTTCTATTCTACTTATGGAGCAAAAAGCAAAATAAAAATTAAAACATTACTTCTATTATTTTTTCCACAAACTTTCCATCTGTTTACAATGCATGCAAAGTATGATAAGTTTTCCATGAATTTCAAAAAGGTGTCTTTGATTAATCATAATAGAATGAGTTTGACCAGAATCAGCCTGACTCCATTTATATGTAATTTACTGAATCTTATAATCATATTGCTTTTCTAACCTACAATCCGTTTTCAACTATTTAAACAAAAACGTAGGTCCAGTATTCTGGTTGGGCTGATGCTATCATATTTACAACTTATGCTGGCATGATGAGCAGTTTCCTTCAAGTACGTCTCTCACATTCTCAGAAAAACAAGCACCTCTTTTTCATGAGAACTTTTGAAAAGGTTTTAGTTACTTATCTATCGATTCTCCATATTCTGGCAAATCCCTCTTGGGCTAAACTGACCGGTGTTTTTCAGTTGCTTTTACCATGACTACTTTCTCATTAGAAGTGCAAGAAATGGCCTAGTTGATGGATGGTTCATTCAATTTTTTTTTTTTAAATGTTTTTTGACAGAGGAAGATGCACGGGATAGAGGCAAGTTGTACAAACCTCAGTCACGACTCGAGAAAACTCCAATGTCCTCAGCGGAACAGGCCCAGGAGTATGCAAAATTTCTTGGCGACAAAAGAAATGACCGGCAGAAGAAAAAAGGGAAAGATGGTGAAAAGAAAAAAAGTAATCTAGAACTTTTCAAAGAGGAGTTGAAAATGTAAGTGGCTTATACTTGCAGTGGTGGTTAAACCTTGATTTATTGCACCATGCCTTTTTTTAACATATTGATCTATATTTTTGCTCAGTTTTCCTGTTAAAAAGGAATAATAAACAATTTTCTTCAGAAAAATTTATTCCCCAAGTATTATTGACCAAAAATGAATGATCTAACTATTAACATATTAAATCCTAAAACTGAAAAGGTATAATTAATGAAATTAGTCTTCTGTTACAACAGATTCTATTTTAAAAATGCTGCAAAGCAGCTAGAGGAATGACCCTCTGGAAGTATCATTTTTAACAATGTACTCTGTATGATACTAACATTGTTTAAAGTTTGCATTTGAAATAGACGCATTTAGTGTGACGTCACATCTCGATATAGTCTCATCACCTTGAAAGTCGAAATTTGCCCCAACAAACAAACATAACCTCTGAAAATAATATTTGAATGAAATTACACTGGAATCCGCAGGCAACAGGCATCAAACGTTTTGGATAATGATTACCTTTCATAATTTTACAGTTCCATGGATTAATTTTCGGTTTTAGCCTAGTTTTAGCTTTCTTTCCTCAATGGAGATCTTGCATGTGTGAGGAATTTGTAATTTGACTGTTGATTCTTATGTAAAAGTTTGCGCGAAACACAATGGTGCCACTAGTTTTCTTTGAAACCAACTCCCAAGCTCAAAAAAAGCTCTCAAGTTGAGGCCAAAATGGAGGGGATATCCCACCCTACCCTGCGAGTCCATGTCTACATCAAGACAAACTCTCCATGCAAAGATAGGGAGCAAATACATTGACAGGGCTGCCACTTTATTAAGGGACTCTAAAACTGAAAACACGGCAGCCCTGTTAATGTATTTGCTCCCTATCTTTGCATGGAGAGTTTGTCTTGATGTAGACGTGGACTCTCAGGGTAGGGTCGGATATCCCCTCCATTTTGGCCTCAACTTGAGAGCTTTTTTTGAGCTTGGAAGATGATTTCAGAGAAAACCGGTGGCACCATCGTGTTTCTCGCGAACTTTTACATACGAATCAACAGTCAAATCGCAAATTCCTCACACATGCACTATCTCCATTGTTCATTTTAGAAGTTATGTTCATTTGTTATGACACGTTTCAACTTTCGAGATATCGGAACAACAGTACGGTTTCTGAGGACGTCACTGCTGAATGCGTCCATAAGGAAATGGGAGCATCTTTCACGGAAGATGGAGTAACCTTTGTTGTTTACTGTAAAATTGACGCTCCCTGAGCTTGAGTTGAAACCCATGTTCCCTGTCTGAAGTCAGAATTTTGATCCAGCCCTTTACCAGTAGACCAGGGAGACTCGATGTTGAGAGGACAAGAAATTCAATCCCTGAAAAGTTTGCATGTCATAGAGTCCGTAGTATGTGTGGTTATTGGCTGATTCTCATAAAATTTGGTATCGCATAGTATTTTGACCCAAGGAATTCACTGAAGACGTTAATTTTTGCCTTTGCTAAAATCAAGTTGTTGAGAAATTGAGTTTGAAGGTAAATTATTCTATGGCCGTGTATGGACTGAGTTTGACCTTTGGTATGGAGGTATTATAACCCAAAGAATTTCATTTTGAGGTTGGCCAATGTTTGATTTAAGATGCCAAACAAAATTATTGTGGCTGCAGTGGACCACTGAAGATGGCAAGAAATTAAGCACCACAACACATGTAATGTTTTCTAACCAAAATTTCACTCAGAACACCTTGAACAGTAGGAAATCTAGCATTTTGAGTTTTTCAAGGAACTTGGTATAATCCGTTAATTTTTGCGTTTTTTAGGATTCAAGAAGAAAGAGAAGAAAGGCATAAATACAAAGGGGCTCTCAAATCAACAATGGAGGACCCCTCAAAATTATTACCGGGTAAGCAATGTATTTCTTCATTTTTATACTTGAAAATTGGAACTTTTATAAACTCGCAAAATTCAGAGAAACTCCCTCAGGATTCTAAAGAAGTCAAAATTTAATGTAGAAAAATTGTGAAATAGGCAGAAAATACCTGGGTAATTTTACCCAAAGCGGAATTACCAAATCGAGATGAGGAAAAAATTTAATTTTTTAATGAATCTAAATCCCTAATTGGATTTTTCAAACTTACCATGTATTTCGCTCGGCCAAAATAGCTACATCATAATTTTTTATCGCAGTTTTGATGGTTCAAATGTATAGGAACACATAATTTTATAATTTTTTGCGGCATGGTGGTAAAATGCGTCCAGATGTGTCTCGCAATCAAAATTTTTCCTATTCTATGAGTCATTAATTGATTAAAGACTCATTAATGACAATATTTTAATGAACTAATAAAATTTACTCACAGAATTTGGATATGAGGTTATTTTTGTTCGTTTTGGTTTCAACCATCGTTATTAAGTATGTAATTTATTGTGACCATTGCTAATCGGTATGCCAAAATGACAAAGCTACTAAACCAAGTCTATATAGGTAAACAAACACATCTATTAACGCAAGCAAATTGATTAAAACTGTACATTCTCATCAAAATTCTTCCTACTGTGTACCATTTCAATTTACCATTCAATCATTGTACATCATTCTAGCTTTCCTGGCTGATGATGTGAAATCAGGTTCATTTGATCCAGGAGATCCGACTACAACTAATTTATACCTGGGAAATTTAAATCCAAAAGTAAGTTCCTTGTATTCATTAATAGTACCTATCGATATTACTTTTTTTCTTTATCCCCGTTGTTCAAATTTTTCAGGGTTGTGAACAGTCCATGAACAAAAGTGAAGCTATTCAACACTTTGTGTGTCAGGCATTTTAATGTAATTTGCCCATAGTTCTAGGGATTTAAGGAGTTGTTCATAAAATACACAATGCTAATTTTGGAATTTTTCGACCCCCTCCCTTGCCTTTCTTGGTTATGCTGTTGTGTTGTAGGTCCCTATCTTTAAAACGTAAAAACAAAATGGCATAAAGCTCTCCTCAACCCCCCCTACAGCATTACGTATTTTATGAATGACTCCTTAAACCCTTTTACTAACTGCTTTGAAGTGTCTTATTGTTATTTCCTAATTGTCCTTTCTTCATCATCTTGGTCGGTCTGCCTTGATTAGTGGTTTTTTTGTTTGGAAGAAATAAAGGAATGAAATTGTGGTAGCAAAAAATATTCAGTTCAAAGCATACAGTCCTTTTGTCAAATGTTAACAGTTAGCCATAGCTATCAAACCCGATTTTTCTTCTTTTTTTTTCCCCAAGGTCGATCCAATAAAAGGTGCTGTTAATCAAACGGAGCAAATGGTGAATTAACAACTCATTAGAGTTAGAAAAAAATACTTCAATGCCATGAACTATAACTTCTCAGTTGACTCTTTATAGTTTTGAGGCTTGTGCAATCCATTTGTTTTTTTCATGTCATTTTCAAGATACTCTATTACAGTTGATTATTGTTTTGAAAATTTTGCAGATCACAGAACAGCAATTGATGGAAGTGTTTGGGAAATATGGACCCCTCGCTAGTATTAAAATCATGTGGCCAAGATCTGACGAAGAAAAGGCTCGTGGTAGAAATTGTGGTTTTGTTGCGTTTATGAATAGGAAAGATGGGGAAAGAGCTCTCCGAAATTTGAATGGTAAATTCAATAATCCATTTTTTCAGCTCAATAATGAGGACCAATGGTCATGTGTTCAATTTGAGAATTTAATTCACGAGAGTCACTTTCTTGCCGTAAGTGCTGTTGCAGCATGAACTGGTGGGTTAATATCAATAGACTATCAATGGCCTGCTCAACAATGCCATCTGGTTTTTTCTCTTAAGTGTAAAAATTGATCAACGCAACTTTTTGGTAACTTATTTCAAAGTTTTGCTGTGGGTCAGTTTTTGGAAAAAATGCAGGGATCTCACATTGAAACCAGCCTGTTTTCCTGTTTTATAGAATCTTCCAAGTTCCAAAATATCAAATAAAAATGAGAAAATTGTAATTAAGAGATTTGTTTTTGTCCTTCCAGAGTTAAAAAAAATGAGACTGCTATGATGCTTGCTTCGGCCAGCATAGATATGTCTCATAAGAACTAAACAACCATTTTTCAGAACTTTTTTAATTTTTCAAGGGATAAATCATAAGTTTTTTCATGGAAAGTATGTATGAGTGTGAAAGTCAATCGAGGCCTGTAGTGTCATGCAGTCTCCATATCTGAGGTGTCCACGGTGTCTACTGCCCTGAGATTTCCAGAAATAGCACTGATTTTTTAAGGGCGGTCCAAAAGCACTGAAGAAGTACAGGAATTCCACAAGAAAGTGCGGAATATTCTGCTTTTTACAATGCATGTTTTTTAAGGCAGCTGGGAAAGTATGCAATCCGGTGCGTATTGATTTTTTGAGCAGTATTTGCTTGCAAGATCGGGCTTGTGCGGTAAGTTAATCTTAGGGCCACCAATAAAATTTTGTGGCTATGTCATTTTTGTTGCGTTTTTAACGTGAATTTCAAATTTTCGAAATCTTTTGAATTTCGTCCTATAGAGATACTGAAAAAGCACTGTCTGACTTTTAGCCAGCCAGTTTTAGTAGACACTCTAGTGTAAAATGAGTCCTAGTTGCTCTAACTTTAAGATTTTTTTTCCCTCAGGGAAAGATGTAATGTCATATGAAATGAAGCTAGGTTGGGGAAAAGGTGTTCCGATTCCTTCTCATCCTATTTACATACCGCCGAAGCTCCTGGAGTTGACCATTCCTCCACCTCCATCTGGTCTGCCTTTCAATGCTCAACCACATCCTAGAGATAAGCACCATGTAAGTTCTCTAGGAATTAGTGCTAAATATAGCCCTTTTGAATGAAGTAAATATATTTTCAAATTCTCTCAAATCTAAGTTTTTCAAGTTTCTAGTTCTGAATTATTACATTTGACATAAGCCAAAAATGGTGAAGTTTTAAGGTTTTAGTTTTCCAACAAGTAATAGTTTTGTCTAAATTAAACCAACTGCTTGACGAAAAAGACTGTTTTTCTTGATGCCTTCTAATGCTTTTGTAATTCCAAACCATTTGAAGGTTAATCAGAAAAGAGAATTTAGATCAGAAATGCCCTGAGAGGCAGTATTTCTAACATTTATATGGGAAAACTAGAACAAAACTTGTTCAATTACATTTCTGAAATGTTTGATTAATTTTCTCTTTTGTTCTTTAGCTCCCCCACATTAGGCCTCATGATAACCTCTCTCCAGAAGAGACTCGTAAACTGGATAAGGTAAGCCAATTTTCTGCCTTCTCTTTTAGACTTTATTTCATTCAATTAAGAGTACTAATTTGAAAATGCACTGTATCCCAATAGCTTGATGTAATTCTTTTTGCAATTTAACCAGCATAAAATCTATATAGTTAGCTATATCTCCTGGGTGCTACAGATCAGTCGATTGACTTATGTCCTTAGTAACAATTTTAATCATTAGAATGCTGTTTTAACTTACCCAAAAATTCTGATTATTCTATTACAGATCTTGTCGCAAGCCATTGTAAAAGTAGTTATTCCTACAGAAAGGTAACGTATATTCTCATATTTTTTCTTCTTAGAGGTAAGGTTTATCTTGTTCCAGTAATTTACCCTCCAAAAATACACGGTCAAATTTTTTCAATGTATTTTTCCTTTGAAATTAGCTTAAGATCAGATACGATGTATGATTGAATGACTCTTCACATTTATTTTTATGTAACAATATTTTTTTGTTAATCAAGGGATACACTCTTTCCTTTAAGAAAATAATTTGTTCAAGCAGCTTTCGGACCTATTTATGGAATTTTATGCTCAAGCACTTTAGCAAGTAATATTATGATATAATGTTGAGACGTAAAAAGATGAGACTGTCAAGAATAGATATAGAATTCAAACTAAAATTGCATTGGAGATAGGCTTATTTTAAATGATGCAGCTCCAAACTAGAGCTCTATTACACACCGGAATTCTATATTTAGACAAGGTCGGTAGACTCAGGTTAGTCTGACATTGGAGTTGAGTGCAAAAATCCTCGGTTAATGGCGGGATTTTTGATTTACGTTTTCGAAATCTGCCAATTTACACGCTCCACTTTACAGCTCCCATTATCTGATTCAATTGATGCCATGGTACTTGGAGAAATTATGGGAACAGAGCGGCAATTGGAACCATAAATCAGAGCAAACCAGCTCCAGGAGTAGATCGGAAAATTCTTAAGATTATTCTGTTATCAGATTGATCTAAGCCCATCAAGCGTGATCTGTAGAGGAGTTAAAAAACCCCTAACTGGCTCTGACTCTCAATGGAGTTTTGAATGGTTTCTGAGTGCTCATTGTTACAGTCTGTTGGTGATAATTTTGTGTACTTCAGTATCCAATATATGCCACCAGTTCTGAACTACCACTCTTATGTCTTTCCTTAAAAATTCTAATGTAGGTAGACTGCTTTTGTTTTAATGCATCTAATTCTACAAACAGGAGAGGCTGTTTCTGTCTAATGGTTTGCTCCTATTAATCCAGTACAGCACATCCAGGTTTCGCTACTTCCACATCTTGCTGAAGTGATATCAACCTGACATCTTGTTAGAATTTTTGGTGAAACTGAAAGTGCTGCATCATTCAGCTCTAAATAGATCCAATTCATTTAGTGAAGTGTCTAGTTGACCAACGATAAAAAAGTTCAGCATTTAATCACCTGTTTCTTTGATTTTTATTCTTGCAGGTCATTATTGATGTTGATACACCGGATGATCGAGTTTGTCATTAGAGAAGGACCCATGTTTGAAGCAATGGTCATGAACAAAGAAATTTCCAACCCGATGTTTAGGTGAATGGATTTTCAGAGTTTTCATTGTCACATAGTAGCGCCATTAGAAACTTTTTGAGAAACTTTTAAATCAAATATTCTTAAACAGGGAATAGAGTGTCACCCTTTAGTCTCTGGAAGCTATACTAAAATATAACTTAAAATTGAATTGGTCATCAAATCGAAGTGTAGGAAGAATGAAATTTATCAGAGGAAACTAAGGCTGTCAGATCAAACAAGTTACTGAAGCAAGGTAGGATCAGGATCAGAGTAAGATATTTGTGCAACGCAGGAACAGTTTGAATCAAGCTCTATTGCATAGTAGATTAACTAAAATCTTAACGCTGTGTATGAATCAAGTTCTTTCCCAAAAATTTGGTTGTATGTGTACAATATAGGAAAGGAGGAGGGCCAAAAAACCCCTGGAATTTTGCTGTGACCCAGCAATGTTCATAATTAGGAGGTTCGTTGCCTGGATAATAGATATGCAACTACAAGCTATGTATAGGTGCTGGGCCAATTTTTAATGTTGCAGGATGTTTTATTACTTTCTACACAGCTGCTAATTACCTCTGCTGACAAAAAAACTTGAAACTGTTGCCGATTCTTGTAGGCATCATAGCAAGTTCCTCGGTTTTTTTTGGGGGTCTCCTCTTTTACTGTGATCATTTTGATGATTTGATCGTCTCCAACAATTGTTCACTAATTGAAAAATGTCTTTCTGTCCTAGGTTTTTGTTTGAGAATCAAAGTCCTGCCCATGTTTACTATAGGTGGAAATTATTCTCTCTTCTTCAAGGAGATCAGCAAAGAGAATGGAGGACTGAAGAATTCAGGATGTTTAAAGGTGAAACTCTAATTCTAAACTTCATAGACTTATACCTTCAGTGAATAAAACCAATGCATTCAGGGAAACTCTTTTTGTTAATGGTATTGCTAAAATTACTAGAAAGTTTGAAATGTTTTTAAAGGATGTTCATAAAATACGTAATGTTCAATCTGGATTTTTTTAAACTTCTAATCAGATTTTTCTCTGTCTTGTTTCCTCATACTCATGCATTTACTTTCAGTCCTGTTTTTTTTTTTAGTATTTCCAAAATTCAAGTATTGCATAGAACGCTTTCTATGTTTAGAATGATTCCACTGTCTTCACCATTGTGAGTAAATTGTGATGGTATCTAGCCTCTAGGAGCCAACATAATAATTGTTTTCAATTCTTTTCATCCTTTTCTATGAGACAAGCCACTGAGGTTCTTTTCAACTTACCTTGATGGCTAGCCATGCAAGTTTTCTTTCTGCGGGTTTCAGCTCCAAAAACCTTAACTGTCCAGTCATCACCATGTTAATTTGTACTTTTATTTTAGGTGGCTCAATATGGCGGCCCCCACCAATTCATCCTTACACGCAAGGTATGCCTGAGGAACTAATTGAAGAGGAAGTAGATTCTCGAACAAAGGGTAGTTTAAGCGCAACACAGCGTGATAGATTAGAAGATTTATTGAGGGGAATGGTGCCAGACAAACTGAAAATAGCTGAAGTCATGGTATTTTGCATTGAGCATGCTGATGCAGCAGAGGAGATCTGTGATTGTATTGCAGAATCACTTTCGAACGTTAGCACAGCTCTCCATAAAAAGGTGAGGCAAATTTATCATGAAGATATTTTTTGTGAAGGAATGATCTCAGATGTATGCAAAATGGCTCAACTGTAATTTTTTTGTGTTCAGTAGTAGGTCAGAGTAACCACAGAATACACCCTGAGCTTATTTTTGGGATCGTTGATCTTAAATAAATATCTCAATTTTCTAAACTCTCTCTTTTTTTTCTTTTCTTTTTTTAAAGAATGTGGGGCCGTTTTCAATTTCCATCCACTTTAGAGTGACCCAAAGGTTTCGAAAACCATATTATTTTCCAAAATAAACAATACGATCAAGATTTCTTTCGATGCAAAATTGGGTGCCAGTGGCCATCTTTGATAATGCGGTTGCAGCATCGAGAAGGAGTAATTGATTTATCTCTTTTTATAAACAGAGCAACCTACTCTCTGTTGAAAATCAGCTCAAGTTACATTGCATCACATACCCGTGTCAACTGAATTATTGCAGCAATATTAAAAAAACATGTCGAGGTTTGAACCAGAGAAAATTCAGGTTTATATTGTGGAAGACGTTCCATGCCACACAAGAATACTCAGATGTGGGACTGAACAGGTTAATTAAAGTTATCAAAGCTGAAGAATATTCCTATCAGTATGCCATGAGAGTTGAATTGATTTTGAATACTTTAAGGTAACTCGTTCTGGGTCCTTGGTGTTGTCCCACCGTTGTGCAATTTATTGCATTGATGAAGTAAAAAATCTCAGATAATTTTCACAGTTTCGCCCCTGGGCATGAGCCCAAAAAACCATTCCAAACCAAAAATTTCGCAGAATTTAGAAAAATGAAATCAAGATTCTAAGAGAAAACTGTCGCATTCGATACAGATTTTGACTACTGTATCAAGTGCAACAGTTTTTCCCCAGAAGAATCCTGCTTTCATTTCTCTGGGTTTTCCAAATTTATTGGTTGAGAACAATTCTTGTGGCTCTTATGCAGGGGCTATCATTCTTTTCTCGCTAAAAAGTCAAAATCTGCTGAGATATATTTATTACTGAATCAATAGGATATATCACACTTTTGAAACACAGTTTGAAAAAAATGATAAAAAGAGCAAAGTGTATCGTACCATTTCTGTCTCCATCCATGCTCTCATAGTAAACTTGTCTTGCTCTGTTTCATATTTCAATGAAAATGTATGAACAATCAAATCTGTAAATGAAACAAACTAACATTTTTTTCCTCTTCTTTTTTCCAGATTGCTCGTTTTTATTTAGTTTCCGACATCTTACACAATTGCAGTGTCAAAATACAAAATGCATCATTCTACCGAAGAGGGTAACATTTTAATGACTATAAGTACTTTTCCAATTTTGTGTGTTCATATTCCCAACTATGTTTCTCTTTCCAAGAGTTGCATCCCAAAATTAAAAAGGGAAAGCAGTCAAAAATATCCACACTGTCTCATTAAATCTTGTTATCTATAAGAAATCAAGATTTTTTTCTTTTTTTTCATACAGTGATGTGTAGAGTGTTCTCGCAGCAGAAAGTCTTTCTCTGAAAATTCGCTGTCATCCCAATCTAGCTCCGTGTCTTTTTTGTTGTTAAATTTCATTTATGCGTTGCAACATCATATTGTCTTATTATCATTCTTGTTCAATCACCAGGTTGGAGTCAAGACTGTTGCAAATTTTTGGGTTTTTGCGTGCAACTCATGAAGCTATTGAAAGTCGACTGAAAGCTGAAGGATTTCGGGCTCGAGTTATGCGTGTTCTTAGAGCATGGGATGATTGGGCTATTTATTCCAGGGACTTTCTGATCAAATGTCAAAATACCTTCACAGGTTCATCATCAACTGTGAGTCAAAATTAATTATTTTCAAATCTATAGTTTCTCAATGTATACTTTCAGCATAATATCCAATCGAAAAGTTTTTATAGGATAGAGAATCTCTCTTGTTCATTCCTACCAAGCTTTTACCCACACTTGTGTGTTTTGCATTAGGCCGTCTGTAAAACCTTTTCCCTTATAAAATGGAAAAATGGAGGAACATTCCTTCTTCTTAATTATTATATTTTTTGTAATTTTATCTATTATTTGAATCACTGTAATTTGTTTTTAAAGTCATTCATTTCTTTTCTAGTTATTAATTTTTAAAATTTAAAATCTCAATTTTTAATTTTAGTTTACTTCAGCGCTCTGTTTACCTCATTTACGTTAGCAACTTGATACCTTGATTTTTTGGCTTTTCCTTTTCCAGTTTTTATAATGCATAATGTGTTTCAGCCGGATGATGGAATTGGAGGGATCCCAATGGATGATGACATGAAACACTTGGAAGATGTGGATGGAGCTCCATTATCTGACGTTGATGAACCTGGAGAAGAAGATCTAGATGGTATTCCTCTTGATGGAGCAGCTCTTTTGAAATCAGCCATGAAAAATCATCTGCCACCGTCCTCCAGCCGCCCACTAGATACAGACATAGACGGTTTACCGAGTAAGTTTGTTCACACGACAGATATTTTACAAGGAAGAAATTTGAATTTTCCAATACTTATTCTTGTCCTCAAGTTGAACGAGACTAGTAGTTTTGTAGCACATGGTTTGCGCAAAAAATGGTAATTCGTCATTTCTCAGATGAAGAAACAAAACTGCATTTAATTGTTGCAACAATGCCCCTCACAAATTCTATTTTTACCGAAAAATTGTTGGAAATTTTTACTGAAAAAATTCGTCAATTTTGTTTTTACCTTTACGGAAAAATTAGCGAAAGTTTGGGAAAAATTGCTAAGTCATATCTCCTTTATAAATTCAGGTTTTTAGGTCAATTTTGTAACATGGAAAGTTTGAACTTTTAAAAAACTCTTAGATACTTCATAAACAAAAGTACTTAGTGAGCTCAGCCCTATCAAAATTTTTCATATCAGCATTATGAAGAATTATGGAAAATAACTGATTAGGAATAAATTTATCTTCTAGCTCATATTCATGCAAGAGGGCATTAAGTTTTTGAGCCTCTCAGTCAGTATCTTTATTTTATCATGTTTTGTTTCGTCTCAGTGGAGGATGACGAAGACATTGATGGAGTTCCACTCGACAACGAGGACGCCCCCACGAAGTCGGCAACATTTGTGCCATCCAGATGGGAAACAGTGGATCCAGAGCAAGCTGAGGCAGAAGCAATGACAACTAGCAAATGGGAACTTATGGAAATGGGTAAGCTTCAAGAATCTGCTCCAGAGAAACCGGAGAGCGTACCTCAGCCCAAAGATGAGACTTCACAGGACTCCGTTACTCAAGACTCTCAATCTCAAGATTTGGAAGATGTTACCCCAGGTCATGATGCTGTGTAAGTGTGTTATCACTCAATCTTTCAAAACTCAAATGTCACTCAATTCTCACTTTTTCCTATAAGTTCCAGTTTTTTGTGTGATTATTATTTTTAAAATCCAGTTTTATCAGGTTTTCTATGTAAACAGATTTTAAGTGTAATTTTAAGCCTGCAAGTCCAGTAGAAAAATTGTATGTCTTGAAAAACGTGTCATACCTCTTCAAGATGCCCTCTGTGGTGTGGTGAGTGCAGTGCTGGCCCTATGACTAAGAGTTTCAGGGCTCGATTCTCGGCCAGGTGACATGAGTCAAGATGTCATGATGGTTTCAGGCAATGGTCACCTGAGGTTAAGGTGTTAAATGTGGAATTAGCCCTGTGGGCTGTTTGAAAATTGGTAAAAAAGAAGAAGAAAATAATGTACAGAATGGTTTTTTAAAGAAATTGACATTCAAAAATCTTAGTCCTTCCCTAATATTTTAGTTTCTACTTAATTGTTTGTTTAATTAGCACTCTGAAACTAAAATTCCTAAGTAGTTTTCGTTACTTAATGTTAGAGTGTGTCCTGAAATATCTAATGCTGGCAAGTAAATTACAGCTTCTAAGAGATGGGAAGCCAATGACTTCTACTCACTACCTTCTGAATTTGTTAAGCAAATACCTCTTCTTTTGCAAAAATTGAATGAATTAACGAGGTAAAATTGTTTGCAGAATCGCTGGTGACGACGATTTTCGAAGAGCAAAGCTTCGGGAGGTGGAAGTGAAAGTTATGCAATACCAAGATGAATTGGAATTTGGCGATCGAACACTCAAGTCAGGATGGACTATTCAACAACAAGTTGCACATTATAGGCGGAAACTTCTCAGAAAGGTTTCTTTTTTTTTTTATTCTTTTGAATACTGTTTTGTTTGTTTGTTTTCTTTTTTTTCCCCCTCTATGTCACTTTCCATATTGCTTTAAGCTTCTGGATTTTTATGAATTTTCGTTAATAGATTTTAATTTTTTTCATCTGTGGCTCTCATAAAATTGTTCCATTCTCTCTGTCAATCTTAAACAAAAAATCTGTGTTTGAAGTGGTCAAAGGATTTATGACTCGGGGCTATGACAGGTTTCAGCGCTTAAAGATGTCTATGTTCATGGGTTATTAGGCTCAAAAGTGCCAATATTTCAAGAGTGAAAAAAGCAAGAGAAAAATAGGATGGGGTAGAGAGAAGCCTACAAATTTTTCATGTACAAATTGCAGTAAGCCTTATAATTAACTTTTAAAAGAACCCAAACAAGCATTTAGATTTAAAACTTGATATGTAAAAATAGGACTCTTATGAAACCAGCTATTTGTAAAACCGAAGTATCCTCAAATTTTCTGTTGAAGCTTTCTAGAGGAAGAAAGAAACTGGATTGTCAAGTAACAAAGTACTCTGTAATTTGTTTTGGTTTTTTTCTTTTTTCCACCTTTTTCATGGCTGAGAATTACTTGATCTGGAAACATGAAAATAATCACCCATTGTTGAAAAAGTATTTTATGTAGAGTTTGAGAAAGAAAGTCAAATTCTTAAGCGTGCAATAAAAAAGTAGTTAATGTTGTAAGAAAGTCAGAAAATCTTTCCCTTGTCACCTACCAGCAAATTGATTGTTACCATTAAAAAATTATCATTCTCTAATCCAAGTCACTGTCATTTTAGGCTGAGAAAGGAGAAAAACTAGATAGCAAAAAGGATAAATCAAGTGAAAAATCTGTACGTCGCAGTATATCACCTGACGAGTATGTGGATATGGTTGAGTAAGTATTCATTTTTTTCATCTTCTCATTTCGAAGAAAATTATCCTCTACATAGTGTGATCAAAACTTTTTTATCAGCATTATTTCATCTACAAAACTAGGTGCAGTGTATGAAAATATCAAGTATGTCCCAATTCATTTTTTAGTAATTAGGTGATACAGTAAATCTTGCTTGTAACGGAACGCTCCCAGATTGGCGGAACCTTCCAATATAAGTGGGTTCTGATGATGATGGATTTCTATGTTTTTTAGCTCAAATTTGTAAAAATATCAGGTTTTTAACCGGTCAACCATAAGTTTTGTATCAAGTGAGCATAATAATGCCTCCCCCCCCCATCCTCCTGCGGGAACTGAGGATATCTTATGCTACGTTTACTTTTGCATATTATGTAAATTAAGTTTACAAATTATGCTGCGTTTACACTTACGTAATATATATACTAAGCATAAAAATTTAGTCATCTTCTCTAAATCTTAAGTCCAAGACTCATCTTTCTACAACAAACTGTTAAAAAGCTATGCCGTTCTAAAGTTTCAACTTTGCTCCTTCCCCTAGTTATTTACTTTCAAAAACAGTGAGTGTTCTGGACTCAGAAGTGTTTTTCAATCAACCCTGAAAATATTTTGAAGATCAGGTTGATGTTGATTGCGGCCAATTTAGTAGAGTAAGGCCCTTTTGCACTCTCTAGTCCAATTTTCTTGCCTCTATGAAGCTAAAATGGCGGCCTTTGACTGTTAAGAGCTATTATCCAGGACTTCTGAGAATCATTTCAAAGGCAGCCTTTGCTATTATATTTGCAATTGTTCTAGTATAAAAAATGCATGGGAGGGGAGAGAGGGAATCATCTTGTTCTCAAAGGTACAAAAAGTCCAAGTAGATCCTTCTGAATTTGTCATTGATTGTCACAATGAAACCCAACTATCCCCTTGTAATGATGAACTTCGATACCATTTTCTTATTAGTTCGATTTGTATACTCTCTCTGCTTTGATATACTTTTAATTGGTCCTATTTTTTCACAGGAGTCGTAAACATAAGCGTTCCAGAAGTAAATCTCGAAGTCTTTCCCCCGGGCATAAGAAATCTCATAGGTTTGTAGTTTTTCTTGTTACTTTGTTAGATTTGTTCACTTTCATTCTCTGTTCTTGATAAAGTTTATCCAAAGGTCTTCTAAGTTTCAACCATAATACTGTAGAAGTACAATTTTTTATTCAAAATTAGGCTGTCTTCCTCTACCTCATCAGAAAGTTCTTCAGTGGCAGCCAATTGTAATACAGTTTGTGACTAAAAATGGTTCAAGTTGAACTATTTGACTGGCGTTTTAGGCCAATGAAACTTCCCAAACAAAAATATTTGTAAACATCCAAACAGACAGAATTAGGTAGACAAGAACCAAAATTTTCAGACCTTTTTTTTCTTACTTACATCTTGATGTAGCTTGGCTCCACTTCTATGGTCGTGGTCAATCTGCAACTTGACAACAACGTTAATTACCTCATTAACATAGTATATACATAGAGTACATAGAGTCGTAATGTAAATGGGAGAGCTGGCGCCATGTTCTTGTCGACGAAATCTGGGCTAGGTGAGCGCCGAACTCTGGTCACTTTTTCGATACATGTTCGATCCAAAACGGCGGTGTGGAATGCATAGTAATTCCTATCTTCTGTATTTACATCGGATGGCCAGGTCCTCATTGGTCCCCGTGTATCAAAGACAACCAATAATGTATCGAAAAATTTACCCGGCGTCACACAGGAGTCTTGGAATTCGGGACCTGGAAAATGCTTAAAAGTGGCACCAACTCTCTCACTTACATTACGACTCTATGTACTCTTTAAGTATGTATTAGTATCTCTCATGAAAAGCTTTCGAAACAGTTCCGTTAAATTATGAACTGTAAGATGACCCACACTGATTGCTCTTAGAGTTTTCATAAATGGCGCAAATGATTCGGCACCATGTATATCAGTTTTACCGAGCTTACGCAGTTCTGATAGAGCCAGTTATTGCCAGCAACCACGCCCTTATCGAAGTGTATATGTATTTTGGAATATGGAGGATGAAAAGCTTACCTGCAAGGGTCTGTGTGAACACCCTTATGTGTGTAGTTATTCTTTGAAGTTCTGCATTTATCGTTATCTGTTTTAGATCTCATAGTGGTAGTCGAAGTCCCTCTCGCAAGGTGCACCGTGGGAGATCTCCTCAGTCTGTGCGATCCAGCAAAAAGTCTTCACATATTCATACGCCCTCTCCACCTCGTATCAAACGCAAAGCAGCTTCCCCGGATTCCCCGCATCGCAGTAGAAGTAGGCGAGAATACTCACCTCTTTCTCCCTCATCCTCTTATCGCTACAAATATTCCCGTTCTACCTACTCACCGTCTCCTCCTCCTAGCTCTTCAAGGAAGCATAAACATAAACATAAACATTGACCCAGTGAATATGCAGAACAATTATTTCAATCTAGATTGTATTGCGACGGATACTCTTCCTGATCAGACTTACATTCAGTTTTTGGTGTTTCAATAGGTATGAGTATCTACTTAATTGTTTTCATCCCAAGGTGCTGCAAAGCTCAGCTCATGCTTGCTGAGTTATTTATGTACCCAGCATCTATTTCCAAAGAGGGAGTGTCTGACTTACCTCACTTTTGTTCGTTTTTCACTCGAATGTAATGAACACATAAGGAAAAGCTAGTCAAAAAGAATCAGTTGATCATTTGAGTCTCAAAAATGGATCTTAGTTTCTTGCAGAGGCCGTTTTTATCATCAAAGGGTACTGACTGTGTATGTTTTAAGTTCTTATGATGGACACGTGGTAATCAAGGAAACCAATTACTTGTATTTCTATGATAGCGTGATTGGCTAATTTGGAACCATTTCTCAAGCTTCTGCTTTCCCTTAATTGAATCCTATGGCATTCAATACCGTATTTCTAAGTCAACCTTCTACTCATCTTTTGAGACATCTTGAGAAGCCTCAAACGTTGGAGTAGATACATCTCTCAGATGCTAGATAAGAAGGAAGAGTATGGAACATTGCAAAAGTCATGATTATCTTCCTCTGATATTTTTTATTTTATTATATCTGACACAAGTATAACACAGCTGGTCCATTACAATGTGTCCCTTAACACTTTTAAGCAATAAATTTTATGATCCAATTTTTGAAGTTAAAATACTTTTAGTGGTGGGAACAGTTACTATGACATGAGCACTATCCAAAAAAATGGGAAAAAATTGTGTTAATATTTCTTAGGTGAAGAAGAAAAATCACCGGAAACGCATTGCATTTTCGTAAAATTCTATCGTAACATTGTATGATTAATATCTATCCAAACGATGTCGCTTAGGTAGCTGTCCTCCCTCTACATTGGGTGATGTCTAATTTGTAACTGCTTGAGCAGTGCCCATAGAGGTTCCAAAGTGTGTAGTAATTGCAGTAATGGAATTTTTTTTCCTACTTTTTCTGATAGCAAATAATGTGATGAGGTGCCAATGAAAATAGAGGCATGTTCCGTCCTTACAAAGAGGATAATTTGTTACACGGTTGCAAGCAGGTTTTTTTTTACTTATCAATGTATTGTTATTATGTAAAAAAAAGTGCTTCGTAATTTTCTCTCAAAAGACTTGCTTACATTGTAGATGAAGAATGAGGCAAATGCTTATGAAAGTGGGCCTAACATTTAGATTTCTTTACATCAGCAAGAGGCACCTTTGAAGAAAGAAAAAAACTAAATTCCTTTACGAGCTGTTCGGTAGACAATTCAGGTAGGATGCTGTCCTTAAAAAGCTTTGAGACTTTTTCTGTCTATGATTCTTTAAATTCTGTTTCAAGAATTTTTTGTGATTAAGAAGTTTTGTATCTATTACACTTAGAGAAAATGTGTATTATTATGTAAAACAACTAAAAATGAAAGAATAAAAAAAATAAAATAAAAGTAATGTTTCGATAAAATTTGACTTCTGTGTTTTATTAAAAATGTACAAGCCACTTATTGTTAGTAGCCTTGTCTATAATCTATTACTTTATTATATGTTATCTTTAAAACTCCACAGCTTCATGCTATGTTTTAAAATCTACGAAACGAAAAATGTTCTTAGAGGCAAAATTGGAAACAGAGTAAAAGGCAGCGAATTTACGGAATATAATTTATTTCACATATACAGAAATGATAATACATGTTTACATAAATAGGCGTACTTAAACCCAGATATTGCGTAAACTAAATGTAACAAAATTTATTTACTTACATTAAGTTATTTTCTTATAACGTACTTTCAGGAGAAACAAATCAGTCAAACAAGAAAAGTTCAAAAAATAATTAATTGAAAAAATAAGTAAAAAAGTGGAGAGGAAACATAGAACAAAAATGAACGGGATGAAACAAAACAAAATAAACTTTTATATGAAATGAAGCAAATAATATTATTTAAAATTGGAAACAAATATAACATCAACAGTTATTGCACACAGAAACAATATTTCTTATTAACATTATCACATTTTCATTTCACTAAGTAAACAGTGAACTTGATGAAAAAAAGGCTTACATGACAGGAATCAGGTATTGAAAAAATGAGGGAAGGATCACAACTGCCAGCAGACAAAGTAATTGTGAGATGAAATGGATTTTAAGAGAGTTCAAGCTGGTGAAGATAAATGTTTTTACTTCTCTCCATAGATCTGCATGATGTATCATATAGTAATGATGGTCACAAACAGTTGAACAGGGTATTTTGAAAACGGCATGCTTCTGTAATGCTACGCTTATTGGAAACTATATGGCTCTGACTTAACATATGGAGTTACAGTATGAGTTTGTAGTCAAAGAATGGTTAGCTCTGTCTCTAAATGTAACTGCCCATGGTGTTACAGAGTTTAAGAAGAACCAAGAGCTAAAGCAGGTATTTGATAAAATTTATTCTATCTGAGCTAAAACGGAGATTTGATGAAATGGTAAGCACAATGAAATCTTGCCCCTAATTTGCGCAAAATTTAATGGGGGATCATTTAAGATTTAGTTCATTTGTAAACACAAGTTCATCATACAGCCATAAAAGTTACATTCCCAAAGAATGCCCACATTTTTCCCATGTATACATTGTTATACTGCAATAAAATGATCGGGGAAAAATTTTGCAGTGTATTCTATTGAAGCATTAGGTTGGATAGTTTTTTGATAACCCAGTGAAGCTGATATGGAGCTGCACTGTTCTCAACATGGCTGCATAATTTCTAACAGTTATGAGACTGGAATTCTTTTCAGAAAAATTTAGAGATGATCATGATTCAAAGAGGTTGTTCCAAAAACGCCGATTTTGGCCCCCCCCTGGATTTGGCCCAAACTTTGCTCAGATGTTGTACTAAGTGTCCCCAATGCTTGGGCAAAATTTCAGCCCCCTCGGATAATTAGGGGGGAGGGGGCAGGGGGGCAAAGTCGCAATTTTTTTAAAACTTTAAAAATCGATATCTCGCGAACGGTTTGAGTGTAAGTGTTGCGGTTTGCGCTAAAAAACGTTAAAAAATATTCTCTACAAGAATATTAATGCTGTTTGCAAGGTTGCGTAATTTATCGCGGTCATAAATCGATTTTTTCGATTTTGACGTTTCGACTTTTTTTAGTTTTTCGCCTCTCCTCTCTTTGGAATCGTTGCTACGTGAATGAAAACCTGTTGAGGTGATTCTCCATAAAATTCTGCATCTACCACACTTTGTTTGACCTTGGGGAAACGATTCATTACTGAGTTATAGCGATTTTTCTGCGCGTTACCGGTTACGCGCGGGCGGCATATCGGCGGCGCTCCATCCCGCGCGGGCAAGGCAGAGGTTGTTTCACCGCTATAGAGCCTCATATTCATGCTGTAGGCTGTAATTATCGATATTTTCTCCTCCCCCACCCTTCCCCTCCAATAAATATTTTTTTAATTCTTCGTTATACAGGGTATGCCAGACCACCCGTAACAGGTCTTTTTCTCGGTTGGTTTAGGTAGTACGAAGTGGGGGACTGCGGGGTTGAACTAGGGAATTGACCCCAAGGAATCCGAATTTCACGGCCGCGAAACCCCCCATGCCCCCCTTGGGAGGTAAAGAGGGGGTCACGATCCCAAAAGTCGGGAGACATTGTGCCTCCCCCTTTTACCCCCCGAGGGTGGCTAGGGGGGTTTCGGGGCCGTGAAATTCGGATTCCTTGGGGTCAATTCCCTGTTCAACCCCGCAGTCCCCCACTTCGTACTACCTAAACCAACCGAGAAAAAGACCTGTTACGGGTGGTCTGGCATACCCTGTATAACGAAGAATAAAAAAAATATTTATTGGAGGGGAAGGGTGGGGGAGGAGAAAATATCGATAATTACAGCCTACAGCATGAATATAAGGCCTATAGCGGTGAAACAACCTCTGCCTTGCCCGCGCGGGATGGAGCGCCGCCGATATGCCGCCCGCGCGTAACCGGTAACGCGCAGAAAAATCGCTATAACTCAGTAATGAATCGTTTCCCCAAGGTCAAACAAAGTGTGGTAGATGCAGAATTTTATGGAGAATCACCTCAACAGGTTTTCATTCACGTAGCAACGATTCCAAAGAGAGGAGAGGCGAAAAACTAAAAAAAGTCGAAACGTCAAAATCGAAAAAATCGATTTATGACCGCGATAAATTACGCAACCGTGCAAACAGCATTAATATTCTTGTAGAGAATATTTTTTAACGTTTTTTAGCGCAAACCGCAACACTTACACTCAAACCGTTCGCGAGATATCGATTTTTAAAGTTTTAAAAAAATTGCAACTTTGCCCCCCTGCCCCCTCCCCCCTAATTATCCGAGGGGGCTGAAATTTTGCCCAAGCATCGGGGACACTTAGTACAACATCTGAGCAAAGTTTGGGCCAAATCCAGGGGGGGGCTAAAATCGGCGTTTTTGGAACAACCTCTTTCTCCTTCCTTTTATGATACACCCAGAATTTGATTTGCTAATTTAACTACGAACGGGACGCTTCTTTATTGTTTCTTTTCAGTTTGAAAACACTGGTCTGCCACTGTGAGTTGTAACTACCTTCCATGAAAAAAAACCAGTCTTACGGCGAAATGGTTCATCGATACCTACCTTTTGATTTCATTTGGGAATTGGCAGATTTTAATCACATCACCAAATCAGAGAATAGAGAGTGCGATATACTTTCAACATCACAATTCATTTGCTGTCTCATATTTGATGAAAATAATAAAAATCCAAAAGATTGGTACACTAAATGATTCCATGATGAAAGGTGATGACAGCAAAAAAATGATGCGCCATGCTGAGAAGGCAAGAAATGATCGACAAATCGGTGGAACTAAAAGTTAAGAACTGCTCATTTAGCTGCCAGCAGTTCTAGCATAGGATTCAAAAGTTGGTTTTTTTTCCTAATCTGAACAACTTTAGTGACTTTTCTTTGAGCCTACAGATTGTTTAAAAAAGTTAAGGGGTAATTTTTTTGAGTAAAAGTTGATTATTTGTAATCATTCACTTTCAACTAACTTATAATTATCTAATGTTACCCCAGACTAAGGCTTAAAGGAGACTGTAGAAATTCAATGCCAAAGTACATAACACACTGTTCAAGATGTTTCTGAATATTATTATTTGCAATGACAATCCGTCGTCTCCCACACGAAGGAATGTATTTTATCTACGCTATTTCAGTGTTCCTACAAAGATTTTATTATTTCAAGGGAGAACCACTGCTGAAATGTTTCTAAAAATTTTAATGTATCATCTCGCAAGTGTAAAGAAAAAAAATTTCAGGGAAATTCATGGGATGATTCTCCTGTAAAAAAACAAAATGTCACTAAGGAATACTGAAACAGCACAATCAAGATACGTTCCTTCGCATAGAGAGCCATGCATTATTTTGATGGAGAGAGTTATTTGACATCATTGACTGAATCATTCATTCCAAGACTAAGCTATACCTTTTTCCTAAGCTAAGTACAAAAAAAAAATTGCAACCCTTCAAAAGTTGAAGGAGGTACACCCAGCCTTTACAACAAAATCCTTTCAAACAAAAGTTTTAATAAGGATTGGGCCCTCCTCCAACAGAATAACTATCAATTTTCAGAGGTAAAAATGCAGCATAAAAAATTAAATTTTAAGAAATATTTTAGACAAAAATAATTGATTCATTTGTTACCATTTTATAGAAACTCTACAAACTGACACCATAAGATAACAATCCAAGAGGGTGTGTTCATATTGTTCAGACCCTTAAATCTAATACGAACTGACATCCAGAGGAACTAAAATGCAGTTGGGTATTAAACCTTCAACGTAACAATGATTTGAGTCAAGACTCAGCGAAGGATTTAAAGAAGTCATGAGCCAGAAACGTAAGTGAGTTAAAAATAGAGGAAAAACCAAATCGCTGCTTTTACCTCATTCCCATTTGGAATAGAAAAGGAATTTCAAACTATGGTCATCTCAATGAAACAGTCAATTTTTCTATATTCATATGAGACCTTAATTGCTCAGTATATTTAACTAATAATATTTTTTGACACTTACTTTGAGATTTATAGCTAGCAGCACCAAAGATTGACGGATTCGAGGCTTTTGAAGTAAATTCAGCTGGAGTGAGCTCACGAAGAATTTCTGCGCTTGTTTTTCCAAGTAGTTTCAAAAGGGCATCAGTTGACTTAACTCTTAATACAGATGCAACCTAAGGAAAAAAAGAAAGCGGGTATGAGTCAACTGGTTCACTGTATGTGGTGAGAAGTCAAGTAGATTAATGGATGTGGTAGTAGTGGTGGTTAGGCTGATCAGTAATAGAGCCGATGGGAGCTCAGACTCTGCCAGATTTTGCTGTATTACACCCTCAAGTTGAAACTTGCTCCTCCACTGAACTTAATACCATCATACAGGTCATAGTTCTGGAAGGTTCTGCAGGCATCAGATAAGCCATCAAAGGGTTGTAATAATGATAAGGCTGATGTGTACTAAGCGCAGAATTTCATAGCTGAATTGGGCAATGCCACCACTGAGTTAAACTTAGTAGATTCAATTGTCCTCTGGTGAGTGAAGGTTGCGGCTATGTACACAATGAACTTAATCAAAATGACTGTTCATATTGGTCCCAAAATTATTGTCTCTGTTTTTATCATCTGTCAATTGTCAGAATTGAGCAGACAAAAGAGATTTTACGCTCTTGAAACTCCAATAAAAGTCGAATCAGGACTAAAACTTATTCCCGAAGTTTGCTTGTGTTTTGGTGCTCGAGTCCAGTTCTCTCTGTAGCCCAAAATAATAAAAAAATTCAGTTCCCTTGAAAAATGGCCGAAAGTAGGTTGATCTTTCAAGTTTAGATCGATTAATATTTTTCAAAACATACTCCAAAATATAGTCTGAGTAGCTGACGATTAACAAAAACCAGAAAGATTTCTTGGTACTGAGGCTGAATGGTAAGGTCTGGCTGCGATGATTTTGTCAATCTCGAAAATGAAAAATCACATCAGTTGCTCTTGCAAAAATGGGAACAATGAACTGAATAACAATGGATGCTGAAATTGAGAATATTCATACAGTTCCTTTACTAAGGAAACAAAAATCAAACCAGCCTCACTTGTCTTACGTCTCCAGCTTAGAAAAATTTGCCACAAGCCACTTCGTACATTTATGGGCACTCTTGCACTTGTAATCTTAGAGTCAAGTGTAGTCAGCAGAAACAGTTCGAGTCAACTTGAAAAGTTTATTGCACAACCCAGCTTTAAATAATTAGTAATAAAATGAGATACTTTACCTCGTGCCACATTGCCCAAACATCTGACATTGGTTCACCAATCAACCAGAAAGTACTAGGAAGATTGTTTTCTGAGTATTCTATCTCCACATCCGGTTCATGGCGAGGAGAAATGTCTGGCGCATCCGACAAAACAGCACAACCGAACATAGTATCATCTGTTCAAATAAAAAAAAACAAAAAAAAGAAGTAAAACATCAAAAAGAATTCTAAAAATCACATGTGTACTGCAAGCTTTACAGAGATAAGAAAGTGACCTAGACTGACGAGCGACCATACTGATCCACTACAGGGTTGCCATAATTTCTTCATCTTCCAATCCACGAACTCTCCTGACTTTTCCTTGACTTTTTTGCTTTTCCCTGACTCCGAAGTTTTCTAATTTCCTGACTTTTTCTGCCCTTCAGGAAAAATTTCCATCTATTTATTTTTACTTCTTTTAAAGATATGCTAACTTTTGCAAAACTTTCAACAAATGTCCTTGTTTAGAGATCAATTATGGGAGAAGGCATTCAGTAGCTGGTTAAAAGATGAAAGGTCTTAAAAATTACCAAAAAGGGTAAACAGTTGGAAGATCAGGGATATGTTTTAGTGATTAGTAGAAGTGTCAGCAATTCCCTAACTTTTCTTACAAATTCTCTGACTTTTCCTGGTTGCTGCAAATTCCCCAACTTTCCTTGATTTCCAAGTTTTTCAGACCGCCGGCAACCCTGCATTGTTCAACCAACACTGAGGTCTGGTTTCATAAGTACTCTAAAGTAGGAGAAGAAAAAAATGCCACAATTTTTGCTTTATTTTAAATAAAAGAGTCAGCTCTAGTAGAAGCCACACATAATACTCTCCAAGATGAAATTTTCAAATCTCATCCCTTGAAACAAACAAACAAAAAAAAAAAAATATTACCATAAAAAGAAGGCCAAATGTTTAAGTCCCATTTTGGAGCTGTTGAACCCTGAACATCTGCAAGGTGGTGCTCGAGTAGATTTCTCATTGCCACATCATGTGCCAGGGATATGGGAGTTTGACCTGAGTAAGTTGCTAGTAATGGATCAGCACCATAGGATAACAATAGTCGAACTAATTCCACATGACCATTTTCCGCTGCTTCATGAAGAGGTCTGCAACATCAAACGAGTGTGTAAATTGAAAGTTAAAACAGCAAGGAGTTTCATGGTAGAAGAAAACAGGCATGAATGTAGCAGCTATGGCACAGCAAGGATTGTGAAATGGTGACTCAAGGTGAATGAAACGAAGTAATGCTCTTTCAACACAGACCATCCTAAATCAACAAAACGCTCCGTTGGATTGGTTTCGTTTCAGTCTTGGCTGGAGATTGCCCAAGAGAGAGGAGGATCAATAAGGTACAAATATTGCAGAGTTTGAACCCTGTAACAAACGTTCTGCAAAGACAGAAATAAAACCAGAGTAACTGGCATGTAAACTCGAGAAACTATCAAAACCCAATTAAATGTGAGAAATACCGCCTAAAATTTGCGGTTGCCGGTCGCCCCACGCTACCCCATTAGCGCCTACATCGCTAGACTGCTCTACGAGCTATCTGGCGCATTCCGCACAGTGCCTGGCATTCGATTAATTTCAAGTGATCAAACGTGCGCCGGCCGTTTGAGCGGGAGTGAATCTTACACAAAGTGGGAGTAAATGTCACATGGAGGCACTCTCTGGCAGAGAAAGATTTGCCTTCTCGTGGATACCTTTGTGTGCTATTCGTATACCGCTATTATCAAAGCAGTTTCGACTGAGCTGCGGTGGCCAAGCAGATAAAGAGTCCGCCTGCGGAGCCTGTCAAGGTGTGGGATCTAATCCTGATGCGCCAACTAATTTTTTCGTGACTTCCCCGTCACTCCTGCCCTGGAGCGTCTTACACTGCAAAGCAGGGCTCACAACTCCGACCGACTTCACTCCCAGCTGCTTTCGTGCGAGGTGAATGGGCACTATATAGACCCTGGTGTAGGTGTAAATATCGCTCCAATATTTTTAACAGTGTATAGTGAGAAAAATTGAGAGTGCATAAAGAGAGATGGATTGACAAATGTCATCAAATGACCGGAGGGGAGTCAATGCATAGAGTCTACTGTTTAATTGAAAATCAAAAATATTACCTGATGCCTCCAATTGCACTGGCACTTGAATCTGCTCCATACATCAAAAGCATGCGAGCTATTGCTAAATGCCCTCTGTGTGATGCCTCATGAAGAGGCGTGTAACCTGCATTATCTCGAACACTAGCTCCAATTTCCAGCACTTCTAAGCAATAAGCTACTGCATCCTAAAAAAATTAAACATTAAGAGACATTACACATTTGAGCATACAGTGTTTTTTCCTACTTCTCCGGAAAAATGATATTACTTCAATCTAGGATATAAAGTCTAATTATCTTCTTGCTGTTTCTCCTTCAACAAAAATAAAAATGAATTATAAAACATGGATTTCATTTTGTACGGCATTTTCTTATCACATAAAGCAGTGGCTTGGCATGCTTTGCGATAAATCTATTGATCTACCATTTAAACCTATTGAAAAGGCTCGATAAACAGGGTGTTCGCAACGAACTCCTTAATTATTGATTCTTTACCATGGCTTCAAATGAGGATGTATCAATAATCGATCATTCACGCCTAGCCACTGATGTAAAGGCACATTAGAGGCAATCACATCAAAGTTTCTGTAGAATATTTTCAAATTGAAAAAGACAAAGGGAGTTGAGGATTTTAACGCATTTTTCTTACAAGTGGAACAGATTATTACAGTTCTTAGGTTACAATTTTCGAATAAAAAATGTGAGTCAAAAAAACCAAAAAGCTTGTAAAATAAAAAGCATCCTAAAATATTTCAAATTCCAAAATTTGATGAAAGCTGACATAAAGGAAGAAAGATTTTGAAAAATAAGTTGGCCTTAAGGGCTGCCAAAATTATGAGATTCCAGCCAGAATAGTGCACCCATAGGGAGTAGAGACATATTTTGTATAAGATTGGCAAAAATTAAGTCTTCATATTGGGTGTACTGAAACAAAATTTCTATGACACTAACAAGAAAGTTGCACTCACTGGATAACCAAGTCTTGCAGCGCGGTGCAGCACAGATTCCCCAAGTCCTTTGTTTATCACCCAACTTTTAATTTCTGCTTGCAGATCATGAATACTTTCCGGAGTGGCTCTTATTGTAGAAAACTGTTGGGGAAAAAATAAAAAAAACACCAAATGATGAGATGAGGAAGATTATTCATGTATAAAAAGGAATTCATAGTTGCTCATTTGCTACATATAATAAATTCATCAGGATCTTTCAATGAGGGCACGTAAAACAGATTCTCGTTCACACTGAATTGCGATTGATTGAAAAAGTCATCAGATGCATTCAGCAAGGCACAGACGATATTTTAGTGCAAAATTCAAATTCACGAAGCACTCGAAAGTCCTTAGACATCCATGCCCTGTCTCATTTTGTAACATCAACCAATCGCAATCAATGTGTATTGGTCAGATTCTAACAGTTTATTCAAAACTCGGAAAGAAAAAAAAAACGGTGATTTAACACATTGGTCTCTTACCCTAATCTTTAACAACAGGAATACAACTTACATTTTCTTAATACTTGATGAAAATGCAGTAAGAATCATCAAGTGTTTGGATTCATAAGATGAGCCATAAGCTTCTATTAAAATTTTTGGAGATCGGAGAAGTAAGGAGGGGCCGAAGTGAATGTTCACATACATGCATTTAAGATATCTTTTAAAAAAACGAACTAAGCAATCTACCATATGCAAATAAAGTAATGTATGATCATAAAATGACAAAAAAACCACTACTTGTCACAGAAAATCGAGACTTTGAAACTTCTGCATGTTTCGACTTATCTGCTTCATTTAGACTTGTTCTATTCTGCTTTGTTCCGTTCCAATCCAAGTTCTCACATTCCATGCCCCAATAAAAAAAAAACCCTTACGTTTTGCTCGATGGGCCTGTTGTAAACTTTTGCTGGAGTAAAAATAAGAGTTGCTTCTAGCAGTAAATGCCTCAAAAATCACGATGAGCACATTGGCAAAGTTTGAAATGCACTCCTAACTTCACAATCTACATAAGAGATTTGCGTTTTTTTGAGCTTCTCGCTTCAAGGACAATACTACACCATAGGTGATTATTTCATTAGAGGAGTTACTCCATTCAACCCTTTCACAATAGCAATACCCAACATAGCCAACGCTTCCGCTCGCAAATCGCAATTGGGAACACGAGGTAAACCAAAGCGGATCTTTATCAACGTGAAGACATCGTGAATGTAAACACGCTGAGTTGTTAACAAACAGTTAGAATCTCGTCTAGGTACATGCGTTCTGGCGGATTGGTGTCAGCCATGTTGAATATTGTGAAGTATCCTAGTACACAGGGGTTGGATAGAACGACACCTCTAACGAAATGTTCACCTGTGCTGTAGTATCGTTTTAGAGGCGGGAGGCTCAAAAAAATGCAAATTTATTGCGCAGATTGTGAAGTTAGGAGTGCATTTCAAACTTTGCCATTGCGCTCATCATGATTTTTGAGAGATAGAAACAACTCTTATTTTGGCACTAGCAAAAGATTGCAACAGGCCCATTGGATTCTCTTTCTTTAACAAGTGATTGCATCTGTCTGTTTTGGTCTTTGCCTCTGACAGTAGACATTTTGAGGACTGGTTAAAACTGATACCTAGGTAAATGCTTTTAATTTACAGGGCAGTGAAATATTACCTTCTTTAATTTGGTTTCATCACAAGCTGCCTGCTTCTTCATTTGTTTCTTCTTCTTTCTGAGGTAATCGAAGCCAGATGATCTGAATTTTCTTCGAACAGTTCTGAATTTGAACTTCTTTTTGTTCAGGTGCACAGCTTCAGTATGATCACTACCTACATCTTTTTCGTCCTTATCAACTTGTGGCTTGGCAATTTCAGGCTGCTTTGCGGACTTTGTATTTTTATTTTTCATTTTATTTTTCAGCTGTTTTTGACGTTTAACATTCAGCATAGACTTTGCACTTCGTAGACCCGTAGCACTGCGTAGCCCTGGACGACCACCAATAGAGCAGCTAACTCGTCTCCTCTTGAGGATTTTACGTTTTGAGCGTTCGTTAATTGCAGAGTTTTTCAGCGGCAATTCATTTCCGCTTCTACGTGGCAGTGACTTGTTCCTTTGGCTATTAACTTCCAAATCATTCGATGAGACACTTTCACTAGAATCTTTGCGGTTGGTGCTTTTCAAGATGAGTTTTGGACGACCATTAGATTTGGCTTCACTTAATATAAATCTACTGCTCAAAGAATTTGGCATGATTTCATTTTGCTTCCTTTTTCTACTGGTGCTAGGTTCAATTCTAGTAATGCTAGAATCTGATGACCTAGAGGGTGAAGATAATGAATCTTTAGATTCTTGTTTGGAGCTAGTGCTTTGTTCCACGTCACTGCTGGTCAGCTTTCTCAAATGCTTGTGCTTCTTAATTTTTATGTTCACTGACCTTTTAATATTTTCTTGATTACCTGTTTCTTTAGGCTTAATACTTTTCTGTCTTGATTTTAGCTTTTTTAAGTGCAAACGGTTCGGTTTCAATTCATCAAGAGGTTCTGTTTTCTCATCGTTGAAAGAACTTTCCAATATTTTTTCTTGCAATTCTTTTTTCATGCTTTTAAGTTCAGCAATTTCTTGTTTCAATTCAACTGTACTCAGTTTTTCAAGTTTTAAGTTTGGAAAATGTTGCTTCTCTTTCTTAAAATCTTTCACAACTACTTTCGGGTCCCACAACTCGCCGCGTTTAACACGACTATCACGCAGTAGTATTTGTTCTCTAATTTTATCAATGATGGAATGTTCAATATCATTTGAACTTTCCATGATATCATTTGAAGATTTTTTATCCAGAGCACTGTCACTTGACTTTGAATCATGTTTAAGATGCTTCCTTGATATTTTCTTTAACTTTTGCACAGGAGCCGTTGTTAACTGTTCCAAGAATGAATCGCAAGTTTCCATCCAAAACGGATCTTTTGATTCTTCAACGACCGATGTCTCGCTTGTTGCAACCTTAAACATAGAAGAAAATAAAAACCATCAATCATTTTCTTTCATTTTTTTTTTAAATCTACATCCATATATACCTGCCACTGGCGCCAATATATGGATGTGTTGACAAAATAACTCGTTTTAACCCATTGACTTACAATGACGGCTCCCAGCCGTCATCACAGCGCTGGGCCAGCTCTGAAATGACGGCTCAGAGCTGTCCGCTGATTGTTTGCGTTATTTCGGCAGTTCTCCGGTAGATTGCGTTCTCATCAATGTTTATATGAGTAGTGTGGCTACCCTATGACTTATTGTGTATGGTAATTTCTTGTTTTGTTACGGTATTTTCATATTACTGTGCGTTTGCACATGAAATAACCTCAAAATTTTCTGATTTTCGCTGATCTTGCGATTTTTGCGATTTTGACAGCTATAAACCACATAAAAAAATCATTGTGTTCAAAGTTTTCACCAGTTTTCTCAAACGTTGTATTGTGAATGCTTATTTTGTCAATTTTCACCCTTTGAGAAATAATTTCTGGATTATTTTGAAGTGTTCAAAGTTGCTGATTTTCGTCAAATTAAATCGTAATTCCTGGCCCGGCAGGGTCAAATTAAATCATAAGTCAATGGGTTAAGACAGAGAATCAATGTTATCATTTTGTGAGATAATAGTTGGAATTCCTCAAAACACTCATTCAGTCGTGACCATCCTCAAATCTTTTGGTGCAGCAGTTTTTTGGTCTTCTATGATGTGGCTCTAATGCTCTACAGGACTTCTCTGACCTTCATTTTTCTTGTAATTGTGGTTCATCGTGCTTTTTTCTGGGATTTGTAAGTTGTAAATACAAAAAATAATAAATATGTTCTAATAATTATTATTTCACATTTCTGACAGTGAGTATTTTTATTGATTGTTATTTCACCAATATTTCCCGATGTTGGATAAGTTTATTGAGCACAGTAGAACTTGCTTATTAGGAAACAAGTTTGGATCGGCCAAAATTAGTGATGTAACAATTTTCAAATGAAAGAGGTTTTTGAGCGTGCTAGTTTTGCATAAACAACTGAATACTCCCCTCACAGACGGAAAAGCTGAACTACTAAATTTATTGCTTTAAGTTAAGTAAATAGTAAGTTTTGCTTTTTGACAAAAAAAATCATACCTTTAGCTACTGTTGTACATATGAATATCTTATTCTTTGAGAGTTTTCTATGACTCAGTGAATGAACCTGAATTTCTTCCTCAGGTTCATTTTTATCAAAAAGAAAAGACAAAGGCGCAAAATCTAACAGATTGAAACTAACCTTTTCTGATGACAAATTTTCGTTTGAAGTACTAATTTTGGAGTGTATGCGGCGATCCCTTTCTCTGCGCATTTCATCAAGAGTTTGACGTTCAAGAACTGGCATTTCGCACTCTGAATCACTATCTCGAAAATCAAAAACACATGGATCTAGAGAGCATCGCCCATCTTCACTCTCATCCATTTCACTGGACAACCTAAAAATTAATCGAGATATGAGACTATTTTTTTGTACAGTAAATGAGTGAGAAATAAAAATAAGGACAATGAGTAAAGAGACGTATGAGGCTATCAAAAACGTCATAAGTTCAAATGAAATATGACTCAAGGAATCAAATCCTTGCATTATTTTCCCCATCAATTTCCTCAATCAGAGAAAAGTCCAATTTAGACGATCAAACTTTTCATTCAACTTTTCTTCCACTTATGTTGGATGAAAAATTGAATTGTGTGAAACTGTCACGAGAACACAACAATCTAATGGAAAATTAGACAGACACTTGAATCTGATGTCAACTTTAACTTTCCATTCAAGAGGTGACGCCATTTGGGTGGAAAAATGGAACAAAATCTTTTAACCGCTTTGCAACTAAAGGCTGATGGAAATATCCAAATGCGCATTTCTTATATTATCATTATATCACATGGCAACAGTAATTGAATTAAATTTTTTTGTGCCCAACTTTCTATTCGACTTTTCGCCTAAAATTGGACAGTCCACATTGGGTTCAAGATGACACAGGGACAAGATCAAAATTTGATGAAGATTTTCAATTTCAAATGGTTAAACAATGTAAAAATAGGGTTCATGTACCTAAAATATAAAATTTACTTGTCTCTGAAAATTATTGTGATATACAAATTTTCAAATTACACTTCCTGTCATGATTAATGAACTGTTAGATGGTTCAAACTTGACAGTAAAGATAACGAGAAACTTTGAGTGAAAAAGACTTCACCATTTATTCAAAATTCATTTCTAGTTCCTGCAATCATGCTATGTACATGAATTACCAATGCATGAAATATTTTTGTTAATAGAAAATGGGCGAGAGTGCCCTGAAAAAAGCGATTTTCTTTACTTTCAAAAGTAATACTTTGAACTGTCAAGTCCTTACTTTTTTCGAGGCAACCGGCTGATTTCTTCCTCTGTTAACTTTGGTGGACTGACGCTTGATTCGGATGGTGGAGTGGGAAGTCCGTCCCCACTTTTGCTTTCACCACTTTCAACATCTGAAAGAAAATACATAAAAGGTTAATATACAAAAAAGGTTTTAAAAATCAATTAGTGGTTCCAAAGATATAGCTGTTGAAAAATGATTTGTCTCTTTTCTCGAAACTTGAAATTTCTTTTTACGTCAATTCTACTAGGTATGATTTAATTGATCAAAACTAAATTTTAGTGACAGATTTTGGTTAGAGCAAATCGTACTTACCACCTGCAAATGATGGCGTGCTATTTTGCAGAAAAGTCATTTTACAATTGGAGGTAGACAGATTGTCATTGCCGACATTGAATTCTGATTTTGGAAAGTTACGACTAGATTCAACCTGTAACAAAGAAATTATCTTAATATTTGAACAATATTCAAACAAATTATTTGTGGAATTCATGATCTGTGATTGAGAAGAATATGTGCACATATTTTTTCTGGAAAAAGGTAGCTTAAAATTTACTTAGGAGAACAAGAACAATGTATTGGTTAAAACTAAGACTAATGAAAGTAGACATCAGTGGCTGGCAATAATGTAACAGCTTAAAATGGGTAACCAAGGCCAAAAATTTCATTATTTTAAAAAGCCAGGACGTTTCTAGGCCCTTACAACCCTCATCTTCAACCATACATGTTTTTTATCCTTGTCACAAGGTCACATTTCGGATTACTGTCAGCCATTTTAATTGTTCAATTGTTGTTAATACGCCAATTAGAATTTCAAAGACAAGAGTTCTGCGGCATCTTTCCCAACTAAGTTTGTGTTTACTTGAACAGATCAATAGCCAACAATTCAAAATAGACTTTAATTCGAGATGTTATAAATTTCCTTTCTTAAAACGACTCGTGTTTTGTCTTATTTTCAAAACTTATGATGTATGTGAAAACTTTGAAAAGGTGAAATGAGGTTAAGATTTTGCTCAAATATTTCATGTTTTGTGATCAAAATGTGATAAAATTAAGCAACCATTTAACTGAATAATTGAACATTACAAACCTGTTTCAACTCTGCTTTTGTACGAGGCCGGGGCATAATTTTTTCTTCATCTTCTTTTCCTTTAAAGCTTACCAATGGACTGACTAATTGAGGCTGAGGTGTGGATGATCCATCAAACTTCTCAGCAACAATCTCCGAAGTTGTTCCTCTTGAGGCAGCAGTGATATCAGCAGGTGTCATGATATTTGCATTGATGGAGTCACTGTGCCTTACTACTGAGCAATGATTTACTTGCTCTCGGGTGAATAGTGAAGGGGAAGATTCAGTAACATTAATGAAACGTTCATCTCGCTTAGAGTAAGCTTTAGATTCTTCAGGTGCTTTAATTTCTTGATAGACCTTCTCTTCAGTGTATGGTGTGTACCTAATGTGAGCATGGTTTCTTGAGAAATTTTGACTGGATCCATCAACTGCAGGTCGCACATTAGGATCAGATGCAGAGGTTATTGGGGTTGAGCTTCTGTGGTCATTCGCCTTCGATGTGACATAAGAGCTAAATTTTTCTTCAATTTGCTGATCAATTGTTTTCAACCATGCATCAACTTTAGGACTCTTCGCTTTATGTTCACTACCTGATTGGGCATGTAATGGGCGTTTTTTGCTATGATGCGACTCACTAGAATTGGACTGAGCAGACTTAGAATGTGAAAACATGTTTGCTTTTAATGAATTATAAACAGAATTATCGACAGGATTGGCTAAAGCAAAATGTGACTGAGGAATGGAATAGTGCTGATTAATGATATTCCTAGATTGAGCACTCCTTTCCAAGAGCTGCGCTGACAGATGCCTTTGCTCATAATACTGCAAACGAGGAGGTGCATTGACTATTGGTTCATAAGGCTGAGATCTTTGACCACTTTTATGTAGTTCTGAGCTGGAACGAGCATGGGTTCTATGCTGCATCATCCCTTGGTCAGACTCATTTGATCTCCAGTCATTATTTTCCTCTTCTGCTGCTGCTCTTTCACGCTGAGGCTGAATATGGTGCGGAACACTGAATATGGAATTGGCATTTCTTCTGGACAGTTCTGATGCAGAGGCAGAGAGGGCTGGAATTGAAGACTGGGGGTTATTAAGTGGGTATCCGAGGCCTGGCACTGAGACTGGTGCAAATGGTTCTGACATTTGCGGTCTGATTCGGAAATCAAGAGTTTGGAAACCAGGCAGTGAGAAACTACTATTGTTTTCATATTCATCTTTTGCAGTTGAGTCTGCTGACTGCCTTACTGTCTTCACTGACAGGTCTAAAGGTGATTCACGCTTTAGGCGCCCACTGTTCTTGGGAGTCCAAGCTTCAAGATCTTGATTGACAACCTGGAACATTCAAAAAGGAAAATATAAAAGATAAGCTTAAAAGAAAGAAATCCTAATGCTGCATTGCTTTCCTTTGGTAGAAATTATTCATCAAATAGTTCTAAAAAAATAGACGATTTTTAATGAATAAACACCAGAGGTGTAGAGAGTTCTCAACAGCTAAAACTCAGAGCAGGCAGCTTCTTCACCTCGACAATTATGGATATGTGTATTTGGATCTTTGAAAAAGTCTATACTAACTTGAAGTTTTCTCTTAATGTAGTGGACATTAATATTTCTTAAAAAAAGGTCATTCAGCTGCAACTGTCACAAATTTGCAGAGGCAAGCTCGCGTTACTGTGGAATTTCTGCACCCCTGATGCATAAATGAGTGCTTCTTGCAATGGAACATCACTGTTAAGAAAATGCTAATTATTGGAAAAAAAATTGTTGGATGATCATCAAAGTTAACTGGTGTTTCAAACGTTTACATATGACATTATAATAATATAATAATAGTCTTGAAAACAGTAATTTTAAGATTAAATCCCACATCATCATGCGTCAAGGGATGGGGGCATGATCGTAACTAATTTGGTAGGGGCACTGAATCAAGGCTGCAAATGCCTCTACATAAACCTGCAAATTGGAGAAGTGAATTCTCTGGCAAGGAGCACGCGATATTCTTACAACCTAGTTTTATTCCATGGCCTGAGTACATTAATCAGAATTTACAAGCAGTAATGACATCACTGTGACACTAATGGAGTAGATACAGTGGGGGCCCTTCCCTTAAAATCTTTTTTCAATTTCTCATCTGAATATATTGCAGAAATGCTGAGCATGCAAGTGGGTCCAGAGATACATGTTTTAGTACTCATGGAGAAGAGGGATAGTTATACCTAAGAAGAATTTTTACTTATTCAAGTGAAAAATTATGTTGTTAATTACTGGTCTTGCACACAGATTATTCTCAAAATCAAAGGAAAAAAACTTACTCTGGTAGTTTGGGGATGCTGAATGACCTTGCTTCTTTCATTAGACACAGGTGAGATGCCAGGATAATGAAGCGCAGTGGGCACTGACTTTTTCTCTTGAACGACTGGATAAAGGGACGTTTCAGGGAAGCTTGGTAGTTTTTTACTTGTTCCATGCTGAGCGTGAGGCAAACCTGATTGGGTGCGATTGAGAGGAGATGCATTATCTCGTGAAATATCCGGTCGAAGCTTTGGATTGATTTGTATCATTGATTGGTGAAAGTCAGTTGGTTGTATCTTAGGAACTGAATACCCAAAAACAGAGACAGGAGTGTGAACAGAGGCAGCATGAGAGCTTGCGGCAATGGACCCTGTATTCGCTTTCAGTTTTGGTGCCCCTGAAACAGGGTGCGATGCCTGATGAAGGCTTTCTCGTTTCGTCATTTCAGACTGATGGCTCACACTATTAGATTTGCTTGAAGCAGAGTTAAGGCCATACATAATTTGATTGCTACTGAAACTAGATACACCCATGTTTGAATTGCCCTTCGACAAACTATTATTGCCGTTCCGGGGCGGGTGCATTATCTTGGATCCGAATTGTAAAGACTCGGCCGTTGATAAGTAGGGCAGTCCTTGTTTAAAGGGTGCAACAGGCAGTTGAAAGCCAGAGTGTGGCGGGAACATAGATGCTGAAGAGGATGAAAATGGGGGTTTGATGTCTTTCTTTGGATTCATCCGATATGAGCTTGACTTGGTTGGAAATATTGATGCCATTGATGATGAAGACGACGAAGATTCCCTGGAGCCACTCAGAGGAGTTCTCTTAAGGGAAACGATCGAGGTGTCATTAGCATGATGCAAATAAGGGGCACTCTTCGATGTTGATGCTTGAACGTTGGCAGGATAGTAATAAGCTGGAGATGACGTTACAGCTACTTGACTAGAAATAGAATAGTAAGGGGCAGGGGTAGCAACAGACGACGGAGCATAATCCGTCGTTCTGGACGAAGAGTTCCCATGATATTGGCCTAGATGACTCATTTTATCAACCGCTTTGAATGCAGGAAAATTTGAGACTCCTGTTGACGATAAAGCTGCGATTGGTGGCAACAGATTATTGTGATGTTTCTGATGAGTTTCGTCTCCCGCAACTGCAGCGTGTGCATTTTGTCGAAATGGAACTTTGTTATGTCCAGGGCCCTCATTTTGTGGCATCCAATAGGCTCGTGAGGTTGACGGTGAAGGAGCACTCATATATTTGGCATGCTTCAAATTGCTGATTTTCTGTTTCTCAATATCAGACTCCTGTTCTGATTCTGACTTGTTGCTAACATCGTTCACAGGAACACCTTGAAAGTACTGACGAGTACTTTCAAAAATGTTGTTATAATGAACATCCATAATTGCCTGAAACAAACCAAAGATAAGATTAGTTTCAAATAAGTAGGAAGTAAACCAAGATCAAGTGTACGATCAGTTTGTTCTGACGAAAATATCTTATAATTTCGCTTGCATTCCATGAGCAAATAAAATAGAAATGAGTTTGAAGAACTTCGCACTTATTTTCTTAAAATAATCAGAACCACTCGAATGAAGCAACTGAAATGATCTTAAAAAAGAAGGAGCGGGTATTGCTTGAGAACAATTCATCGACAAAAAATTTACTTCTAACTTACACATTAAATTATAAAGGTCCAACTTTTTTTTTTCCTCAAGCTTTTAAATTCTCTGGAAAAGTGAATTTTTGAGGCAAATGATTCAGAATGAACCTCATAGTGGAAAAATGTTGTCTCAATTTTTAATTTTTCACTTCAGTCTCCTTTGCCTTAGGGGAATCACAGATATTGATTAAAATTATTTCCATCCATTGATAGATGTGGATGTAATAACTTTTAAAAGATGTTAGCAAAATAAGCGCCTGTGCGAATACTTAGTGGAAAAAAACTGAAATTTTCATCAAAGTAAAAAAAGGACTTTGTACAATTTCTCTTTTCCGTTCACAGATTACTGAACTGAATCATAAATCGATCCAGTTTATAAGAACTCTCTTGAATGATTAATTCATGGGGAAAGACAACCCACAAAACATGAAGGGCATGAGGATAGGCACATTAGACAGCTTTCACCTTCTGCACTGCATGGGTATACTTACGGAGGGTAAGGTTCTCCAATGAAGGCAAAATGTTCAGCAACACCTCTCCTTATTTTTATTTTATCATTGATAATAATACTGCAGATGACATTCAGTGGTGTATTTTGGAGAGAATGATAACATAAGTGTTCAACATTGGTTAAGCAGTGTCACTTCCAGGCTGAGGTCTTTCCGTTGCCTATGAGAATGGAGAGATCGTCACTAGTCAGTTATGTGACATCAAGCTAGTAGATATATACCAAAAACAACAAGCATCTCCAGGTCATCAGTGCATTTATGAGTGAGGCAGACTCTGCATGGACCAATCAGAGTGGCCCTCGATCGGCCGAAATTGCGTGAGCAGCGCATTTGAATCTGAGAGGAGTTATGATTTATGTTATTAAGCTTTCATTTCCTTAATTATCAGACAATGTTATACACGGATTGATTAGTTTTCTGAAGTGAAATGTGATCCTCTTTCAAAGAGGTTTGAATACATTTCTGCATCAGACCAACTCCCGAGAAGATATCTGCATGAAAGGAACACACACCAGGCGTTCTCCCAAAAGACCACATGTTAAACTGCGGACGAGTTTTATCTAATAGCGAGACGTCACAGGAAAATAGTTGTGGCCTCTCCATTCTTGAAGGCAACGTTATTTCTTAAGATGACAACAAGGAATCATTTCCACAGATGACGATATTAGAACTGGGGGGAAAAAAAGAATAGACAAATGTCACATCCAAAAATTGCACCATTCAACAGATATTTACATGCTAACCAATGGGCCAACTGATGATAGATGCATTCAGACTGATGTGACGTTTGTCTAATCTTTTCTTTCCCGAGTTCTATTTGTCAGCTTTTCTTGGACTGACTTTAACTGAATTTACTTTTTTTCAGAAGTCAATGATTTCTCAGAGAAGACCAATCTTGTTCAAGAAAGTAAAGCAGGAACTTTACAGGTTAGGGTAGAGGTTGAAATTGGAGCCGCTGACAAATTGAACCTTGACAATTCGTGGGGTAGACTACTTTACCAGCTCATTGGGCATGATATTTCAGAGGTATTCTTGTTCCGCGGTAAAGCTACATATGTCACCTTATATTTTAATGTACATCCCATTGCTGGAACGGTAAAAAATATTAAGACAGCTCCCACCCCGTCACCATGAACTCAACAGTGATTTGATTTCAAGAGACTAGCATACAGCAGATTGAATAAAATATGAATTAGATTATACTCACACGAATGAAAAGCTGCTGGTTTATAGTTTGATAAAGCCATTGTTGTAGACTCAGCTACTGTTCAACTGCATCCGGGACCACCATAGAGAAACGAGTTGGAAATTTGGTGATAGTACATGATGAGACTGCTGGCACATTTTGGCACCCACGAGACGAATTTAAATAAAAAAACGAAGATTGCACTGATGAGTAATTTATGATCAAAATAAAAGTTGATAAGTACTTAAACGAGCTAGACTAAGAAAACACTATTAGTGCTGACTACCGAACTTCCAACGACGGCAAGAACACATAACTGCATACAGTCACTTGTGTAAAGGTAAGTTGGCTTGCACCTTAAAGTAGGATCCAAAATAGAAAGTCTTGAGCTATGAATGCATCATCCACAATTTACCTACGTGAAGCACGTAAATTAAAAGCCATCACAGGAGCATGTTTGCCTGACGATTGAAGAGATTTGAAGGTTAACAAATTATGTAGTTTATGGTGTTTCTTGGGCGAAATTCCCGGTAATTTCGAGAGAAGTGATTACTGAATATAGACACGCAAGTTAAGCTCTGATTAAACAACCGAAACACCGAGAAAAAAGAGATATTTACACAGATGACAAAAATTTGGGGCACTGTGTAAAAATAACCTACTTAGCAGTCACACTACAAGTGAAACAAACATCGATCAAATAGAAGGAAAACAGATATCAAAAATGAGAGATTCTCAAAAAATCAAATTAGAGGAGTTAGAGACGTTACTGATTAGTTAGAAGTAAATCAATTAGATAAGAGAAATATCTATTAGAAACTAAAAAGGCGTAAACGTAAAAGAGAAGATTTTTACTTGAGGAAATTGCTGAACTATGGCTGATACGGAAGGTGGCAAAATCAGGGAAAGTGCACCGTCGGTGTTTTTGATGACGTAAATAAGGATCAGCCGGTTGGCGCGCAGTATGAAAGTGCATCAATGATAGATAGCATACTAGGTGCGAATAAATACATATGACTAACAAATATCAATTAATTGAGTACATAATTTGGTCTCTCTCAGTTGCCTCGGGGCGTTAAAATGTCTAATCATTGTAAAATTAGGTTTTATTACCCCCGCCTTACCGCAATACATACCGCCTTTCAGCCTTTACTCTAGTATAGCGACTTTCACATAGTTTCCCCCCTTCCCACGCTCGAAGCTTCCTAAAAAGTTTCTCCCAATGCTCTGCTTTCATTGGTCATTGTCATTCCAATTTAGTGACGTACATAAAATGATAGCCTCCAATTTTGAGCTCTTTCCTTCCATGTTCTCTCAGGTTACGGCATGTCACGGTTGTGTTGTGTGAGTGTGTGTGTATATTTTGTTAGTGTTGGTGTGTTAGGTTATTGTGTACATTTCATTTCTTGGGGTACACGTTAAAGTTGTGCATGTATTTTTCACTTGTTTACCAGAATGTCAAGTAAAAAAAATTTTTTCACCGAAGGTAAGTATCTCGATGAAGTCGTCATTAATTTCAATCGTGACACCATGATAATACTTAAATAATGAATACCTATAATTATCTCAACCTCCAGGGGCTGATCATCGAAGCTCTAAACTAATATGCCTCCTGACTCATACATTTTTTGTTTGAATCGGATCTTTCATTCGTCAGAGTCCTGGATACCCATCCCAAATTCAAGATAGTGTCATAAGCTATAGTAACTAGAGGATCGGATCGAATGTCGCCCCAAAGTACAGGCTTTCTTAACAATCTACTACCATGCTTCGTGATTAATTCTCGGCCTATGATTGAAAGTTGTAAGGGAAATAGACATTTGCCAGTGACTGACTGTTGAGTCCATGCAAGTAAATTTGTGGTAAGAATGCACAGCTGAAGATGTGGGTAACAGTAGCTTTTACTTCATAACGAAGCCCTGAATGTTAGGACCTTGTGAAATCACTGAATTTGCCGGCAACTTAGATGAATCGTGCCGAACACTCACCAAGTGGATTGCCGATCACTCCTACACCAAAAAAAAAAAAGAAAAAACTTTGATAATTTACTTGTCAGTTGCGCAAAGTGTCTATTACTATACCATGTTGCAACATGCTGTCACCAAAAAGGAAGTTCAAAGGAAAGCAACAATCTGCATTTATATGAGCACTTTCAATGCACAACTAGGTACTGATGGAATAAGGATTCTACATGCATCAAGGAAAGACAGCTCATGTGAACTGGTCAAGGCCATGAAGAAGTGTCGTTTGGTAAAGGCGAATTCACTTCAATTTCTATGGAGATCAGGTTTAAGTGTTCACGTGTGCCTTTTAATGTGAATCCAAGGATACAATCTATTTCTTATTCCATCCGGTAATGAAATCGTAGTTGATGTATCCCACCAATGAGTCGGAAATAGCATCAAGCTTTGCGTTTCATATCAATTAAAAGACACATACCTCAGTGCACAAGTACTACAAATCATTTAGAGCTAATCATCAAAAATTTTAAAGAAATATTGTCATTTGTTTGCAAGGAAGCATCATTCTTCTGCACAAATGTAATCAATTTTGCTAAGCATTTGTTTTATTCGATAGAATTTCACTATTTCTTTGGTTGCATTTATTCTAAAACTCATCCGCAGAAATAGTAATCTTTGTCATGGAAAACTCAAGTCCGGAGAACAGATTTTTTATATCGATAGTAAAATAAAATTGATGGTTTTTTGTAAAAAAAAAAAAAAAAAAAAAAAAAAAGCTAATTGAATGATTTTGCCCCAAAAATTGCCATCCCATACATTTACCGCCTCTGAAATGAGGCCACTAATTTTTTAGTATTCAAGTCAGGAAGAAGGTTTACTCAGCTTACATTCCTATCCAACAGAAGTCTGTGCTGAATATTTTTTCAACCAAGAACATAGTTGGCATTCATAGCCCTGGTACATAGTAAACCATATTCGCCTAGGTATGATGTACATTTTTTAAAAATGAAGACAAGTTATGAAGCAAATATTTCTCTAGCTATTCATCCGCAATTAAGTCGAATCTTTTCTTTTTTTCAGGCGAAAAAGTATTATGTTTTCATGGACCGTTGATTTATGAGGCAAAGTGTCTTGAGGTTGGCTTCAATGATGAAAAATCGGGATATGAGTACAAAATTCATTACTCTGGATGGAATAAAAGGTATTACTGCAATGATTCCTGGCTTCTCTTTTTTTTAATATTATATTATAATGTACCAGAAGATGCACAAAAACTGAATGCAGGCTGTCCAAGGATTGAACGGCCATACTGCCTAAGTGTGATCTATGGGTCAAATTAAGCGAAAGAGTCTGGAACAGGGCAGGCCTCTATGATCCTGTGAAGCTGCTCAATACCAGCGGGCTGATTATTGAAATTGATAGACAAAGCAATAGGCAAATAAGATAAGGGGAAAATGTAGCCATCCTATCGGTCGAAACAGGTAGTTGTGTAGACTAAGGGAGAAAATGATGAACTAATCATAGGGTCCCTTGTGGGTTGCCATTAGTTATTCTATTATTTACTCACTGTGTCCATCATAAGTAACCGCTTCCTTCAAAAGGATCGCTCAATTTTCTCTCTGCCTTCTTTGTCTAGAGCTTTGTCCATCGATTTCAATAATCAGCCGGCAGTTGAGCCTTGTGCAGTGTAAATGAGCCCTTGCCTCCTCCCTCTCCTCCCCCACACAATCATTTTCCAGGTACACTTGTTCATGCAAAGGTTGAAACTGTGAAATGTTCTTCCTCTCCCTTCAGTTTGATGCGTCTGAGGAAACTTTCGCCTGCAAAATTTCAGAGCAGTTAATAGAAGTACACAGTTTAAATTATAATGTACTTAAATTGATAAAAAGAACTTTGTTAAATCTCAGTGTCCAAATTTTGCATACATGACCAGCATGGAGATCAATATGAGACAACGAAAGTATAGGAAATCAACTGCTCTCGAGGTCTCTCAAGAATTAAATTGGATTCTTGGTGATTTTCTACTAATGTTCAACATTAATATGAAAGAAAACTTGCAATGTAAATGTACGCGAGAATTTTCATTTGGATGAAATGAATGCATTGTCTTGGAAGTTCAGAAATTAGACCCGCTCAATACCCAGCAGGTTTCCTTGTACAAAATCAAAGTAGTATTTCTTGTGAGTACCTTCTTTCATGAAGGTTACCTAACTTAAGTTTCCAGTTGCTAAAAACAGATTAACACCAATCATTGAAACTATTATTTTCCATAATCATCAGCTGCATTTTTCTCATGGAAGTGATTTTGCACTGATGAAGCAATGTGTTTATCTTTTTCTTGAATTTCTTATCCAAATCCAAGGGTAATTTCTCCTCTTCTTTTTGTAAAATTATCTTTTTATTGCTATTAGTTAAAATTGTTCAACACGCTATTTTCCTCTCTTTGTTTAGTTGGGATGAATGGGTGCCCGAAGACAGAGTCCTCAAGTATAATGAACAGAATCTACAGAGGCAGAAGGATTTAATCCAAGCTCAAGAAGCTGAATCGTAAGTTCTCAATGGTTTAATTTGAACTTGACAGAAGCACTGTAGGTCCTGATGATTTTTTATAATGTTAAAGAGCTATTGTTAAGACCTCTTTGTGGCTTTTGTAGATGAGTTTAACGTTCAACCAAATTGATTGCCTAGGAAGTGTCAGGGCAAAACAGAGAAGCAATTTGACAGATTTAATGGGAGTCATTCCAACCGTATTTCAAGTTCTTCAATTTTCCCTCTTGTTCAATTTTTTTAACTGAGAACTAAACATCATGATGCCTCAAAACTAAGGAGGCTAAGCAAAAAAAATGTACACTTGCAGATGTCTCGAGATCTAAACCAGACCAGTAATTCACTATTATCCCCTTAAGCCATACAACATTTCAAACAAATCAAACAACATGTTTCAAGTCCGTTTATTCTGATATTGAGCCTAGTAAACGTGCTTGGTCAGTACTATTACGAGGATTGACTGGAAAGTTGTGCACTCTTGTAAATATCTCAAGACCAATCCAAGGTTTTTTCAAAAACCAAGTACTTTGGAAGTTAAAGCTGACATAATTGCCTTCGAAATGGTACATTACTTTTATGGTAGTCACTACCTAAGTGGACACAGTATTGCTGATGCGGGACAAACTCTTTTCATGCCATCAGCCAAATATTCTTGTGCCAAGATTGTACAGCTCCCTTGACTCGATTATTCAAAGTGTACTTGCAGCTTTGAAAGGTTTATTCGAATCAACCACGTTTTTCAAATTTTACATCAAACTGCGCAAATCATGGTCTACAAGAAATTTCGAAGAGCTAGCATTTATCAGGTTGCCTAAATTCATTTTTTCTCGTGATCCAGTAAGTAAGTCTTTGTCTAGTGATCAATGAGCATATTTAGGTGTCAATTTTGTAATGAAACTTCCTACCTTAAATCAAAATTTTATGCTTAATGCCACCTTCAAAGTAGTCCTGAAATATTAAAGTGAAAAAATGTACTTTGCAACAGCCCATTTGTATTTCATTCAAAAAGATGTGCTGCACAGAGCTAAACATTAAAACCTACCCCTAAAAAAATGCAAATATGCATTGTAACACATCCTTCATACTTCAGTCTGGGCAATTATATCGGACAGAATAAATAAAAGGGCATTTTTGGGCGCACATAGAATTGCAATGTCTGATTGACAAGGACTTGCTACCCCAGAACCAGGCCTATTGCAATATTGTGTCCTCACAGCCTGCCTTGCCAGCCCGTCCCCCAACACTGTCTACCGGCCGGAGTAAATTTGCTGATCAAGTTTTATGACGTTTGCAAAATCTGCCTTTAATTGGAACCACAATTTTGGTTTCAGCTCACAAACCTGATGAAATAAGTGCATGATTGTAAGTAAGTATATTTGTATTGTAACACAAAACTCCCAAATTTCTGTAGTATTTCCCAATTTTCTATTTTGTCAGGTGTTAGTAGTAATAGCTTCATTAGACAGCTCATCAATTTTGTTCCAGAAAATCAAAAAAGAAAGCACGAAAGGCAGGAGGTCTTGACACCCCGTCAGCGAAAGAAAATTCTGATAGCCGCTCCTCCACTCCGGTAAATGACAAATCAGGTTAGTTTTCTTTTTCCTTTTTTAGTGACGAATTCATATTTTGTCTCTCTGTCCTGTTAGTGGTTTGAAGAAAATTTTGGTTGCTCCACACTCAACTACTATCTTCCATCAGATCCCCATCTTCATGACATTTTATAGTAATCAATTTTTTCTCATGAAATGAGAATATCATTGTAAGCTCTTAATGAATCATTCTGTATTTACTTTGGGAAGAATCAACATAACCCCTTCAACACCACCAATGAAGCATTTGCGATTAGTGATATGGTATCCTCCCGGAAGTATTTGCAGCATTACTGAACAACCTACAATCAGAAGTATTGATATCTGAAGTACTATTTGTAGAGGAAGACGCAAAATACAACTTTGGCCACTTTTCGAGTGAGGGCACTCGGTTTTTTTTTCATATCGTTCTGCAAATATATGAAGAAGCGTTCAGTTCCTTTCAGACTAATTTTGTTTTGAATCTCCAGAGAGGGGTGAAAAGCGTAAACAAGTCTCAACTCCAGTAGCACCTATTTCATCATCACAAGATTCAGCCGGAGAAACACCATCAAAGAGACGTGCAACAAAAATTGATGCAGGAGTCGAAACGGTAATATTGCAATTTTCTTTATTCGTTTGTTTGATTTGATATTAGTGCTCTGCAATATGATATTGTCAATTTTGAATTGAACCTCAACAGTAGATGAAGATAAGTTCTAGCTTGTTGGAATACATTTGAATCAAAGCATGGGAATGCCTCAATTAGTGGACCAATCAACAAGATGCAAATTTAAGCATTACAATTGATGTTTTCTCATCAAAATTTCCAGCAGAACATAATTTGTGCAACAAAAATTACTGAAAGTTACTCCTATCAAAGATACTAATGTTTTTTTGGTGTATAAATTCTGACTTCCCGTTCATAAAAAAACTGAAATCTACTTGAATTAAGTCGCACACCAAATGTTACCATGATGGTCTTTGCATTATGAAAATATGGCAATCTCTAAATCAGCTTTTGGCTCAGCTAGGTAAGTTATTCACACTTCGAAGCATGCAGGGCGGAGAAGGAACATTGCTGATCGAGAAGTCTGCTAAAACAGGTTTAAGTAGTGAACGATTTGATTCAAGTAGACTCTGGTCTTTCATGTAGGCAATTTTTTGTTACCAATGGTAAATAAAAACGTTAGTGTCTCGGTTGGGAACCAAGTCGAGAAGTTTCTGTGCCTCTGTTTTGAAGATAAATGTGAGTTTATCAGTCTCGTCCTAGTATGGGGGATCAACATTTTGGAAGACACAGAAATTAAAAAGCTCTGTCTTGATAACTTCATGTAAGTCAGGTTCCATTTTGTCAGCACTGAGAAAGATCTAATCCTTGTTTTTTTTTGTTGCTGGGATGGATTTTTAAATAGAAATTCCGCATTTGCAGAAGAGACGAAAAATTTCCTGAATATTTTTGCTTTGTGGTGGCGCATGTATAGGGGAAGGACGAGCGGCGCCCCTGCATTTTATTGTGAAACCAACTGAAAATTGCGTTCTATGAGTACTGAATTTTCAACATTTTTTCTGTGGGGAACCCACCAGACCCTTCCCCTCCCATTCTTCTGAAGCTGACCCCTCCCCCTCCCAAGTTTCAGCCCATGCGCTGCCAATGAAAGTATTGATCAGTTGGGCCATTCTAATCCTATTGCCCATGAATGGTGATTGAAAGACAATACTTGTAACCACCCTCTTACAATTCATTTACACTCATAGCTAATTTTTGTTGCAGGAGGAGCAATTTGGAGCAAGGCTAGAGATTAAAATAAAATTGCCCGATGAACTGAAACCGTACCTCGTAGATGATTGGGATTATATTGTTCAACATCGAAAGGTATTCAAGTAATAACAAATACTTTTCCAATAATCTCTTTTATTTTTTTGGCATAAGTAATCTCTGTCTCAACCAAGAGACAAGCTGATAACTGTTGCTTGTTTGTTTTTTTTATGCCTCTGGATGAAACCTAGACATATTTCAATCTGAGAAAAACTTATAGAACTTCAGTACAAACATACCATAGGTATTATAGGTAGTCATAGGTAGTACCAAAAAAATTCCCCCAGAATGCAGTTAAGAGCTGGACAGGCCCCTAAAAGTCAGGAACAGCATATTAGACCATCAGTTGGAAAGAAGATGCCGGCACATGGAGACAACATTTTCAGGAAAATATTTTTTATGCAGTCGTTGAGTTGTAAAATGGGAGTTTGAGATTTTAAGGGAAAGTGTTCTCTAGTATCTCCATGAAAAAGTCCTGAACAAGTCAGATCTTTTGGGTGCGAAAAGAGGGCGTAACATTGCATTTCAATCTGACAGTTCTCAATCAGGTGAAACTCAAACTTTATCTTGCAGTTTTGTAGACTATGGTTTTACAACTGCAACATTCAAACTTGTGTAACTCAGGTATGATAAGGTTGACATTTTGGAGCATTTCTGATGCTAAAATGTTGGTCAAGTACACATGCCTCTAAGAAATGGACCACTGGACAAGGTACAAATTTAAGCATTCTGATACATGTGTCTCAACTAAAATTTCTCGTAGAACAAGATTCATGCATCATTATCACTGCAATCAACTCCTAAAGAAGGTACTAGTATTTTTCAATGCATAATTCGAAATTCCTGCTCATTGAAAAAACAGTAGTCTACTTGAGTGAAATCGCACACTGAACGCAACCGCAACAGTCTTGGAGTATAAAAATATGACAACCTTGATATTGATCCTTCGACTTGGCTATTGCACCATATTTACACGGTGAACATCACATGGTGGGGAAAGTTCACTGCTCAATTGAGAAGGCTGCTAAAACCTTTGTAGTGCCTGATTTGACTCGCGTGAAGCATTGTTTTTCTTATGATCGGGCAATTCAACATGTAGTCAATGTAAAATAAATAGAGTAATATCTCAGGTGGGAGATGATTTCAGTAATTTTTGTTGCAAGAATCGTACTCTAAGTGAAATTCTGGTTAAGAAAAATGTATAAGAATGCTTAAATTTGTACCTTAACTCCTGGTCCACTGCATCCGTGTCAAATTTCTCAATTTGGAATTGTTCAGAAATTTTTCCCTAGGACAGTCATATTAATGAAGATATATTTTAGCTTATTTCAATAGCGCCTTTCTCCTTTAAAATGATTCAAAGATACAGTTTCATAAGAAAAAAATTCCATCATGAATTTGTAAATCTAGCTGAGGAATATACGATATTGTTTACTTTTACCTTTTGTGGCATAGAAAGTATTTCTTCTCGATTTTTCAGTTGGTGAACTTACCAGCCCGAGTTACAGTGGATCAAATTATTGAAGACTACAGGAAATATAAATTAGCAAGCCGTGGAAATACAGCCAAAAAGTGAGCTAATTATCTTTTTTGGTTTTTTTAAAAAAATTTCAAAAGGAGTATTATCGTCTTGTTATGATGTTTTAATATTTCCTTTGTCCACAATCTCAACCTTTATTCATGGTCAGTCTATATTTGAAGTGGTTTAAAATGTCTTGAAAGTACAAGAAAACTTACATCACACACAGCGAGGAGAATCATTTAAACATATGATACTCGTTTCCTGTGTATTTTGAAATGCTGAGTTGGGAAATCTAATAGATATGCAAATAAGGATTGTCATTTAGTAGGGTTTGAAAAATTTCAAAATATTCATTGGCTGTTCAGTCCCAAAAAACTTCTACTGAAAGTTCCTTGATTTCAATTTCTCTAATCAGATAGTTACCATCATCTACTCTAACTACTACGTTTCAGTTTGTTGGGAAACCACTTGTCTTATCTCCCTGGCCAGCACAAGACAAGGAAAGAAGAGCTCATTCCTCAACCACCTAAATTTTTTACTTGGTAGTAGGTGTGAAACTATTGAAAAATTAGGAACATAATATAAAAAATCTCAAAATGCAGCTGGCGCCAAATTATCGGTATCTTGTACATAGTCATTTCAATAATCAAGATGGATCCTGGTATTACTGAGCAGGAATCAAGAAAAAGCTTATCCTCTGAAAATGGATGGTTGGAAGGCTAATAACTAAAAATTTTGAAGAGCTGCTGGGTGGGTGCAGGAAAATGTTGCTTACATAACTTTCTGCATCTCCAAGGAAATTCAAAACTTCTACTGCTAGGTTTTTTCTGCAAGTTTACCCATCTCAATTTATTCTTTTTCCCCCATTTTACAGGGAACTAATAATAGGAACTCTCATGAATGGAGTGAAAGAGTACTTCAATGTCATGCTGGGATCACAATTACTATACAAATATGAAAGGCCGCAATATGCTCAGGTAATTTTTTTCAGAAATAAATGAAAAGGACTCAAAAAATGTCCAGACTGTAAAGTTGGATCAAGAAAGGGTTCAAGGATCACAAGACAAGACATGAATTTCAGCTTTCTGATCCAAGTGTCCTCTTTAAAATTTCACATAGAACAGTAGTTGCACCATGAGAATTACTGTTTTTATTCAGCACTGGTTACAACAATTTTGAATTCTTGCTCACAAAGAAAACCAGACTCTTTTAATCAGATATTGCACTACAACAGTTTCGGCAAGCTCCTCAATTGATAAGTAATCTTTTTCCAACTCATTGTTGCTCAAAGTGTAATACTGCTTAAATTCGCACCTTATCTAGTGGTCCATTATTGAATCTAAAAGTACTTCATACACTTTTAATAAACCAAAAATTATTTTTAGCCTAGCATTTACTAATTCTCATTCATGAAGAAGGAAGAAAAAAAGAAGTGCATGAATGAGAAATGCTGACGAAGGCCCTTAGAAAATATTTAGAATCGCCTCTAATGTTCGATTTAGTCATATCCAAAAATGTCCATGAATAAAGTTTCAACTTAATTACCAGATTGATCTGCTTGACCTAAAATCTAATTCCCTGTTTAAGCCTACAACTCAGTTAGCTGTTGCTGTTACAAGGAAATTGAACTAATGCTTGAAAATGTCTGAATGAACTCTTTGTTGCCAACTGCGCAGAACTCATTATTTTATTAAGTACCTAAGCAGAAATTTTATAGTTTTCGTAAACCAAGAGTAATGAGTTAAATATAATTATTGAAGGTTTTTTTGCAACGCTGAACTCTACTCAACGGAGTTTTTCACAAGTAAAGCAGCGCTCTATGGAACAACTGTGCAGCGGCTGGGAAAAGTTACAAATATTGGTCAAATTAATAGTTGTAATTTTTTTAAAGAAGGGAAGATTCTTTTTTTATTCATTCAACTCAAATTATCTATCATAGAATGATTTAGATATTCTTGATTTTCTACATGAATCATGTTACAGATCTTGGAAAAATATCCAGATACGCCCATGTCAAAAATCTATGGATCAATACATCTTTTAAGACTGTTTGGTGAGTTTTTAGTGTCCATCAAGCTTCTTCAGTTATCCGGTCTTTCTAAAATCATTTTTGTTGAACAAGGTCTATGAATAAATGCATTTTTAATCCTTTTATTCAAGGAGAAGTTCATATAGACTCAAGCACTGCTTGGCTTTGCCTGACCCTCCTGTTGCAGTTGGATATCCGACTTTTCGGAATTTGTAGAGTGCATTGGAAAAAACAAAAAAATACGGTCTTAAGGAATTCATCCAAAGAGTCGACACAAAAAATTTCAGCCCGATCTGAAGTAGCAGCTTGGGAAGTTCCTCTTGTTGGTTGAATACAGACTCATTCTACCTCGTGATAGAAAACATTACAGCACTCTACCATGTATACATCACTCTACTTATATTCTTTATTTTCGGAGATGCCTGAAATGGGTGCTCTTCAGTTTACACAACCTTGTGATGTTTGATTACAAAATAAAAATTACATCATGATGTTGTTATGGAGTCAGTAAGAAAAATCCTAGAAACACCCCTGATGTTTTATACAAAAAAAATGGGAAAAAATATGTTTTAAACGGTGTTAGTAACTAATTTCTAGGAATACGATTTCACATGATTTTCAATGATTTTAATGGAGATGTTGCATGTGTGAGGAATTTGCGATTTGACTGTTAATACTTATTTAAAAGTTCGCGAGAAACACGATGGTACCACTGGTTTTCTCTGAAACCAACTCCCAAGCTCAAAAAAAGCTCTCAAGTTGAGGCCAAAATGGCGGGAATATACCATGCTATTCTGAGAGTCCACATCTACATCAAGACAAACTCTCCATGCAAAGATAGGGAGCAAATACATTAGCAGGGTTGCCGTGTTTTCAGTTTTAGAGTCCCCAAATAAAAAGGCAGCCTGTCAATGTATTTGCTCCCTATCTTTGCATGGAGAGTTTGTCTTGATGGAGAGGTGGACTCTCAGGATAGCTTGGGATATCTCCTCCATTTTGACCTCAAATTGAGAGCTTTTTTTGAGCTTGGAAGTTGATTTCAGAGAAAACCACTGGCACCATCGTGTTTCTTCAAACTTTTACAAAAGAATCAACAGTCAAATCGCAAATTCCTCACACATGCAACACCTCTATTACCTTTCTTTCACCTTTTTCATACCTTGCCTACTCTTGCCCTAGAGTATTTTTATTGTTAGGATTTCCAACAAAGACATGTGAGGATGCGCTGTTTGTGCAAGCTCATCATTTTAATGTTTAACAACATCTCGTCATATCCATGATTTAATTGTCTCTCTTTTTTTCATTTGCTCCCCAACAGTGAGAATAGGGAAAGCTTTAGCCTACACCTCTTTGGATGAAAGGAGTGTCAATTCTCTGACAGTATTTTTCATCGAGTTTGGAAAGTAAGTTGGATTCATTTGTTTCTTTCTTTAATTTTATTAAATGTTAATAAACTTCATAATTTATTTTTACCGTTATTTCGCAAACTTCTGAAAATTTGTTAGCATAGCAGTAGATACTGAAGGTAAAACTAGAAAAGCAGATATCTTTTTCACAGTGTTGCAAATTGGTGACTAAAATGCTGACAAGGCTAGCAGAGTTTCATCATGAGCCTCCTTAAAAATGCATTCTTACTTAAGCTGAAGAGCTCATAAAAAAGATGTCTGTTTTCTTTTATTACTTAACCTATTTCTTTAATTGACTGTTAAATTAATAATCTTAGTCAGCTACTTGATTTAATAGGCAACCGATCAGGAGGTATATCTTTTTAAACGTATTTAATTTCTCTCTCTCCATCAAGATTACACTGCAATGAAGGATCAATGGTCTGAAGCGCCTTATTTGAAAATAGTCATTGATACCTATTTTAAAAAATTAAGCTCAAGATTTTTGCATACTGTGGCGCAACCAAAGCAGTTATACAGGAGCTATGATTAGGGGGGAGCCAAAATTCACATTGAAAGTGAATGAAAAGGAGCAAGAAAAAGGATCATGAGTTAAAAAAAAGTATTAAAAAAACGAAAAGAAGAGAGAGGGAAAGGAGGGTGGAGGATAGATAAAGGAAATTACGGAAAACAGGAGAAAATCTATATTGAGGAAAAGAAAATATGAGAGGCGAAACGTGTTCAGCTTCTGTTAAACCTAACCAGTGAACTTGAAAGACTAGACATTTGAAGGTACAATTCAACTATGGACTAATGACACCTGAAGATATTTGTTACTGAAAAACACTTTGAGGCACAAAAATATGCTCTGAAGTACTTTTAAGCTTCAAAAAGCATTCAGCACCCATAAGTGCCAGAAGGTGTGAAAGAGCATTATTAAGTGAGGCACTAAAAAAGGAAAAAATTCTGCAAAATTGCAATGAGGTGTGAACATAGATGCCAAAAATCACCTCAATTATCCCTAAGGCCCTCTTAAGCGATGATGAATCTGGAGCGCTGAAATATGTTCTGGAGTGGAAAATCAGACCACTGGAAAGTATCAACCTGCGCTGTTAAAAATAAATCACCTATGAAACAATCGGAGAGTTTATTTTGACCCTTTGTCCTTAAATACACACGGTGTGTCGCCAGAAACCTGACCTAGACTAGACACATCTCTGATTCTCTTCCAGCATGTTTAGCGAGGACTGAGGAATCCCGACAATAGCGGTGTGTTGTTGACAACACACCATTCTTATCTAAAGACAACAGGTTCAAATAAACGCACAAATGCATATGTCCAATATTCTTTAACAGTGTAAGTTCTGCAATTTCCTTCTGCCAGGTAAGATCCTAGGAGAAATTCCTGTTTGACCAATCGTACCAAAGTGTTGCGGAGGAATTATAGTGCTGAAGCAAGCTTATGGAAAGGTTCATAATATTTTACTTTTGCCTTCAAAAAGGAACTTGATCTTGTAGGAACAGCATATATAAGTACAGCAGTGCCTTTCAGCAATGCTTACAAACCACTCCTTCTCACACAAAAAAAACTTGTTAATACCTATGTCTATATTCACATTACTAAATATCACATTTTTTTCTCTTTTTTCCCTTGCAGATATCTTGTTAAAAACAGTGCAACGCTCTTTAGTCGCTCTGACTATGGTATAGCGCCCCCAGACTATCAACGCACTGCCATGTAATTTTTAACGTCTCTGACAGTGAAGCTACAAATTTTACCTGATCAATTTTTGAAGCCCCCTCTGCCTCCAGGGTAACAAGTTTCTCTCTTTGTTGGTTTTTTTCTTTTGACAAAATTGTATTGTTCTAGATGATCTATTCTCTTAATTTCTTTAATTTCCTGTACTTTTTTATACAAATCCATTATTTAGTAGACTTATTCCTATGTGTTTTTTGTTTTCTATCTTCATTTGTTTTGCAATTTTCTACTTTTTGTTCGTCACATTGGAGTAATTTTTTCATCGGCTGATTCCTAAATGACTAGTAAGTAATGCTCCAAATGCAATTTAGATTCTGCTGGCAGCTTGGCTGATGAGAGTGCGGTTAAACAAATTTGACCCTAATTTGTGTTTCCTATGACGGTAAAGGTTTTTGGACCAGCCCAAAATTTCCTGAATTAAACCAATACGTATGCATATAGTCGAGTTTTCACTTGAAAGTTACATTATCATTTTATACAGTGAAAACCACTGAAAAAACTGAATATTATAGAATCTTAAATGATGTTGCTGAATTTTTGTTTATTTTCCCTTTCTTCACGATTTGGATACAAAATTTTAAGTTTGTGAGTTCACCCATAGAAGTCGGTAATTTTGTTATTTCAAATATTTTACCATGAAAAATTATTGTCACTTCTGAACGTCTCCTTGTGAAAACTAGACAAGTTATGAGCGCTTCAAGAACCATTCTGTACCTTTTATTCCAACTGCAAATATTTAATTTTTGAAAATATTTGGTAGTAATTATTCTTATCTTAGTTTGCCGGCTTGACTTGTGAAAGTTCAATTTCGTTTCTGAGTCGCAACTCAGTTAAAATATTTAATGATAACATTAATTAAATGATACTTAAATGATACTAAATGATGTTGGTGACAATTGTTAACATTTTCCATGTTTCATGGAATTATATGAAAAATCTGCATATTAGAAAAAATCAATTGTAATGTCCGGAAGTTATGTTGCTTCATTTTTAATTTTAAAAAATGGGCTGTGGACATAAGATCAGTTCTACCCAAAATACGCCAGTCATTAAGACATCCGGGAAACTTCTACATCAGATGAGATGCCAATTGTATCTCAATTTTTGCCATTTTTTGCTTCATTGACTGAATTATTTTCGTGAATTAATTTTGTTCAGCTCCAGTATAAGATATGGAGCTGCTGTATATCGAAATCATCAATGCTTTATCATTTTGATATTATTATTTATTATTAATACTTCTCAAAAGGAGTCTCTTGTCCAATTGAGGAACATGTTTTAGAAGATCCCTCTCTGTTTGATATGTTAAATTTGTTTTGTTATTTTTCTAACCGTTACTTTCTATTAGCCTGCAATCTTTCAATGTGTTGGAGTAAGTCAATCTTTTTCAGAAAGCTTTCAGTACATTAAGTTTTCCATGCTTGCATCAAAGTGGTCTCTGGCTCTTTTTACCTTTCATTACATATTCTTTGTGTCAATTTTCTTTTTCTGAAGTTCCCCTCACCCAAAAAGGGAGCTTTGTTAGGTATCCTGCCTTCATTAAAAAAAAAAAAAAAAAAAAAAACTCCGAATGGCAATCAGCAAATTTACTAGAAAGGAAATCGATTGGAGCAGTGTCTCCAGCCCAGAAGTTCTAGCTGCAAGCCTTAGCTCTTATTCTTGTATTTAGGGTTGAGGGCCTTCCATATGAGGACAAGGCTCATAATAACCTGGTTAATAGCAATGAGCGGAGATGGCGCTGTAAGTTTCAAGGTAGTAACAGATTACTAATCCTGTCAGGCAGATAATTAAGAAATTTACTATCAACCTACAATGGAAATCCTGATAGTAAGTATCTTTTTCCCATAACTTCAAAATTACAGCATAAAATTAAAATCTAGAATTTCTCATTTTACAAGTCAGCTTTTTAACACACTTGAGTTTATCAAATTCAGTGTACCAAAACGCCAAGAAAGGCGTTTTTTGTGAACTTCCTACCACATTAAATGGGTCCAAAGTTCATACAATGAAGTAATACAAAATCAAATGAAAAGAAAAAAAAGGATTTTTGAATGATTTTTCTCGTGTCTTCTGCATTTGATTGTGCAAATTTTGGTCGAATCGGTAGCCTGAATAAATTGACCCATTGGATGCAAAGGTAGGTCCAGAAAAAATGATGTCTACATCAAAAATAGACAAAATATAGCACTCTTTAATGCTTTAGAAAGTTCTTAGTGTGACCGGTAAGGAACATCTCACAGATCGTAATTTTACGCAGTAGTTTTGGAGTTATACCTACCAAAAAGATACTAATATTTGAGAGGACTCTCGTACCATTTTTTATGAAAGGTTGTTTTATTTTTATGAATTGTACCCCTTGAGACGTTTTTACATACTATTGCCATAGATTTTTTTTTAAAGTTTTCTTTAACTGGAGGAAAATTCTTTTGATTGAAAACCTTTTGTACTTGTGATACATCTTATTTTGAAACTCTTATTTATGTTTGAACTTGGAACTTAAATTTTTAAATGCTGAAATTATGATGTATTGTGTATATAGATGTTACAAAAAAAGAAAGAAAAATTCAGAATAATAAAGAATTTTGCTACATATACTGACAGTTTTTACATTCTGCTATTAGAGCACCCTCCAGTAGTAACTTTCAATAGTTATTTGCTTTTATCTCGACTACTTGGCTGTCATTAGTTGGAATTTAAAAGACACAGTCAAAAATGATTTTGTTTTAATGAAGTTTTGTTTAAATGGTGTAAAGAACACAGGAAACTTTGCGAAAAATGTGGAATTCTTGGATCCTTCATACGGATGATTCCTTAATTTTACTCTTGAAGAAGCCTTATCTCCTTGTTTTAAGCAAGTCTGAGAAAGAAATAGCACCTTCAAAGATAACATTCACACTAAAATTTAATTTTTTCATTTCAACCATTTAAGTTGGTTTTGCCCTGAAGTTAATTGTCTTCAGACAAAGGAAGAGTGTATGGATTACAAGTTTTCGGCTCATAAAGGGAGGTCATATGGTGTCCCACCTAGATTTTTATTGGAGCATGGCCAGAAGTTTCTGCAGAAAAAAACATTTGAACTCGATTTCGCCATTTTCGCGAATGGGCCCACTGGGTGAAGTGGCAAAAAAGTGTACATGCAGATTCAGCGCCGCAATAGTCCAGTAATAAAGTGGATCCATTCGTGAAAATAGCAAATTCAATTTCAAATGGTTTTTTCTGCAGAAAATTCTGGCCATGCTACAATAGAAATCTAGGCGGGACACAATATGACCTCCCAAAGTAACAACAAATTATTAAGTAACACGAAAAAAGATCTAAAATAAGACAGTTTATTAAACCTCCATGGATACAATTCACAGGAGACCAAAGGAAAGCAATGAAGAAGAGTAAATAAATATACATACAAAATGAGAACAACAAAAAAATAAAGACTTTAGATCAAATATTTACAACGTTTATCAGCACAGTTTAGAACTTCCTCTGAAACCTTTAAATTGTTACGTTGGTGTTTTGTTTCTTTTTTCTTTTTTCCTTCTTTTCTTTGAATTTAAACTAAGTACGAATATTCGTTGGAAGAAAAAAAAAAACAAAAAAGATAACCAGGAGGTTGAAAATTTCCAGTTTCTGTGATGAAAACACAGATTGAGTATTTTTCATCAAGAACATACAAATCCATTTATTCTAAGTTACCAAAAAAAAAAAAAAATCTCATCAAAGAAGAAAAATTGTCTGAAGTATGAAAACAGAGCAATGCGACTATCCCTACAACGTATGATGCAGCTTGTTTCTTATGCTCTGATCTTTTACGCTGATTCTTATGGATTTTATTTAGCACAATCAGAACATAAACAAAAACTGTGTCTAAGCAATTTTTAGATCCATCAGAAGATAATAGGCGCAGCAAATGAATTTATAAACCAGCAAAATCAATAAACTATGGAGAATATTGTTAATTTTTAATTTAATAATTTAATGAGTGAGAATCCAGAAGAGGGCAACATAGGCAAGTTTGTCTTTGATCCATCTTATCTGGACAAGCAGGTGGCAATGGTCTCGGCTACACTGCCACTTGTTCGGACAGCAGCTACTCAGAGAAACTAGCATGGGCCCTTCTCCAGGACCCTCCCCAATGTTACTTTTTTATTGCAAGCCTGGGTGTGTGTGTGTTGTTCTTTTTGAATTGCTGACAAAATTATATTTTTTTGCCTCCTCAATTTCAACAGAATGTAACAAGAGGTACAGAGTCTGTGTTATTCATTAATGCTTTCTTGCAGCTAATCCTCTATCTTTTGGTTAATTTAAGACTTACTTGTCTAAATTTTATTAAATACTGAAGGATCCTGTTTTTAAGTTAAAATGATTGATATGAACTCTGATCTTCATTACTACAGCAGGAATGATCTCACACTCCGAGCCCATGCAGAGCAAATGTGAATCAACATAAGATTCATTAATAGAGAGACAGAAAAATAGGAGATTTTAATCGTATTAGACGCAGTCATTCTTTTCCTCTGTGAAGACGTTATTTGTTCAAAGAGCAGGTACAAATGACTGAGTAAGTACGACTATTCATGAAGCACTTAACGTAAAAGACCTATTTTACAATTATTCAAAAGATAATTCTACACGAGAAAATTATTCACAGTAATAAAAGTAAGAAAAAAAGGTTGAATCAAAAAGGAATGAAAACGAACTCATATGATTCAAGCTCAGCAATTGTTTTCGATAACTTTCATTTCATTCAAGCCGTTGACTAGTTTCTTCTCGGAGTTCGGTAGTGGTCGTTTGAACAGCAGTATATGAGGCTCTGAAAGAGAAGGAAAAATGTTTGTTTGAAAGCTACGTTACAATCTATCAATTTACTAACATAGTAGATCAGTTGCTTAAATAAAAAATTCAAAAAATAGTAGAGGGAAAACAGATGGTGGTCAGTCTATCGGACCTCTGACAAAAGGGTGTGCCTCAATTTCCTTATGAGCCCTGTTCTACATTTGACTCCATGCTGACCAGGGCTCTTGTGGAAATAGAGATACACCACGTCTGAGGAGTGACCTGTTAAGAGTTGGCAGCAATGGAGATGTTGCATTTGTGAGGAATTTGCAATTTGACTGTTAATTCTTATGTAAAAGTTCGCAAAAAACTCAATGGTGCCACTGGTTTTCTCTGAAATTAACTCCCAAGCTCAAAAAAAGCTCTTGAGTTGAGGCCAAAATTGAGGGGATATCCCACGCTATTCTGAGAGTCCACCTCTACATCAAAACAAACACTCCATGCAAAGAAAGGGAGCAAATATATTGACAGGGCTGCCACTTTATTTGGGGACTCAGAGACTGAAAACACGGCATCACTGCTAGTGTATTTGGTCCCTATCTTTGCATGGAGTGTTTGTCTTGATGTAGAGGGGGACTCTCAGGGTAGGGTGGGATATTCCCTCCATTTTGGCCTCAACTTGAGAGCTTTTTTTGAGCTTGGGAGTTGATTTCAGAGAAAACCAGTGGCACCATCGTGTTTCTTGCCAACTTTTACATAAGAAACAATAGTCAAACCGCAAATCCCTCACACATGCAACATCTCCATTTGGCCCATCATGTGATAACATCACCGACATAATATTTTAAAATTTTCTGGTTACAACAGTTTTAATGATTTCTTCAGTTCTTCTAGTAATGCCCCAGGTTCTGGTTTTGTATACTTGCATGAATTCAGTAGGTGCTAATGCCTGTCAGATCACCACTTCCTGTAAGTTCTGTAATTTACAGATCTTGCAGGTCTCAAATTAGAAGGCAGCAATAAATAATAAAGATTCGTCAAAATTTTACAGTTTTGACTTCTTCTTCAAGACTGTTTCAGGTATTTTATAATGATACTCGATAGCAAATTGCAACGCATAAAATTCACTTAAAAACGTTTGTAGTTGTTTTGCTGTAGTGTATGGGTTGGGCTGTAAGTTGCAATAGACTTTTTTTTCCTCCAGAAAACAGTCTTTTTTCTTCACTCTTTCATTTACTTTAGGGCATTTTAGTTAACAGATGGAAAACAAGGAACAGGCAAAGCATGTGGATTACTCAGGGGAAATAGTCGAACAAAGATAAAAGGGTTACCATTTTATCAGGGTCTGTGTTGAGGGTATAACAGAGATTACATTCAATTTTTTCATCAAAATATTTGTTGGGTGACACTGGCTAGTGTCCTACCTACTGACAACCAACCAACACTAGGATAAATAAATTGTAAAAGAAACTCGCTCATCGAATGTTGAGCGAGTGAGACTGAAGTCAATAATTGTTTCTTACTTCTTCACTACTCACTAGTGGTGTCATCATAGGATGTATTAGCCTATTGAGCAGTGCTGTTTTGGGGCTAATCAGAGATTGATGTTCGTCTTGACTTACAATGAACGAGTTTGAATTTCTATTCCCCTTAGAAAGGTTTACACAGCAGCTGAGTAAATTCATGTTATACGATCAAGAATTCGGTCACACAACCGGTTTTGAAGTAACAGAATTTAACTAAAGCAACAAACCTGGAGTGTGATGCATGTAATGGATCCATCCATCGCTCATTTGAACTCCAATAGCTCGCCATTCCTCTTGTGACATCAGATGCGTTCTGGGAACTTTCTTCACTAGTTCCTTCGGCAAGATTACATGCCTGAAAAAAACGAATTGATAAGATTACTGAGAAGATAAAATTTACTTTTCATGTGTAAAACACTCTCGGAACAGATTAAACTAGGTCTATTTCACATGCTATCTTTGAGCTTCTAATTACTTTTCAGAGAATTTGGTTGATTCAATGGGTAAAGATTGAAATTTGAGCATAACCCATTCAGTACAACAGCTAATACGATAGTCATGTATTTGACATATAATACTATTGAAGAATGTGTGTAATACAACATATATCTTCGTGGGATAAACTGTTTAAGGTAGAAGGTGATTCATTGCTTAGTTCGAAATAACTATCGGGTTTCTAAAGGGAATGAAGAATCATCAATTGTAATTGTGAATGCGCTCTCTGACAACTGCATATGAAATATCTAAGAGCGCTAAACACTTCCAGAGACGAATACCAAAGTATTAATGTACCAAACAAGCTTTGTGAATTTAAAGATCAAAGCAACGAGGAGACAAACAAGATCAATAAACCACAAAATTCGAATCAAATCACAGCAACATTGAAGGAGAATTGTTCTGCTACACATTGCTCATCCAAATGAAGGTGAATCATTGGTGAATAGTTCTATGTATCACTGTCATATAAATATTTATTTATTTGTTATTACAAAATAATATTACAAAAATAAGTAGACATAAAATATATCTGTCTGATTATGAAGTTCATATTTGAAGAAGTCAGATCAACAAGTGGTAGAAATAAGCCTCAAAAGTATGTGCTTTAATTTTGAGGTTAACAAACCCAAAAATAAAGTCAAAAGCACAATTAAAAACATTTTAACGATTGATATCGACAATCCATGAAATTTTTTAGCCACATTTATTATGCTTACAGATTATAACTTGAAAAGTTAATCATACGCTTTAGAGGTAATGGATACTTCCTTTCCATCCAACATTAGATACATAACTTGAATTAAACTCATTAATAACAAAGTATGAAAGTTGCTGAAGGCAATGGCTGAACCTCAACTAAAGTGCTATCGACAAATGCAACTCTGAATTCATCTTGCCGTTGTTCTTAGCATACAATGAAAAGCAGCATTCCCTTTCTACCTGTGCAAAAATCTATATCGTTAAAGGTTATCTACCTACCTTCAATTAAGCTTCACAATTTGTGACATCCCATCCTAAGTACTACAAATACCTATACAATATTTACTCTGTTATTATTTTATTTACTTTATTATTGTTATGAACCATTGCGTTTGCCAACATTTCACACTTCTCACCCGATGTGGCTCCATGCAGGATGCTCCTTGATAACATAAAACACTGGCCCTTGGAATTCTCTTTGCCTTTATCTCCAGCATTTTCTATAATTGGCATTCTAAGGTTTGGAGCAAATACTTAGTACGAAAATAGTTAGCAACAACCCTTTGACAGTGCCAAGAGCTGTAGCCAGGAGCTGAATGATAAAACTATCTTTGACTGCCATAGAAGTCTACCGATGTGATGAAAAGTTTGAACTCAGCTCTTATCAGTCTTTGTGAATACTCCTGTATTCCTATGAGTTCACAAAAAGAGTTCTCCGTCACTTTCCTTTCATAGGAAGGTTATCAAAATTCTAGGTGAAAGCTGCGAGAATCCAAGTCTAATGTTAGACTAGACACAAGGAGGCAGTATGCAGATTCTTTAGGCTTAAGATGAACATGGTATCACAAAAAAAGGAGCTTGGTCTCCGATAATGGAGGGACTCATCAGCGGGGCGATTATTGAAATGACATCGACTCTATGTCGCCGCTTACGACAAGACATAGCCCTATCTTAACCGTGCAATATATCGCAATTCGATGTCTTATCGGGCTGGTTAAAATTTCAATAATCGGCCCGCAGGTCTAAGTTTCTTTTGTCTGTTTGAGGTTCGATAACAATCAGCAATGAGTTCAGAGAAACCTTGAGTGAAGGTGGCGTTAAAAGACCCACAGACTGGGTAAGTCTGCTGATAAAAAAGAACTCAGTCTAGGCACAGGTTTTCTATGATTAGAAAAGAATCTTCAATTATTAAACCTTCATCGGGATCCTGAACTTGATCGTCCCAACAATAGGATGCGACAGATGCTTAACATTCCACTTCAGATAAAAGGTAAGAACTAATTCAGAGGAGTGTGAGTTAGGCACAGACAGGGGAAAATTAAGAAAGCTGTTAGTGATCAGAAATAAGAGAAGGGAAGGGAGAAAAAATGTAAGAGTGATATTGTTAGTATAAATAGGTAAATGGTCGATGAGAATAGAGGAACTCACCTGTATTCATAACTGTCATCGTAGTATTTCTTAGAGTAGAAGATTTTTTCGGCCATGGTAAATATTACAGTAACAACAACCGAAACTTCGTAAACTGTAATACACTCACTTTATTTGCGCACCAACAGTAAAACCTAGAGAAATTTCACATAAATGCAATTGTAACGGAGAAGCCTTTCGATTCAACAACGATTCAACTGGGCTCGAGTACGTTTATAGGTTAGAAAACCTAAAATTTTCCCGCCATCTACCATGCTATGATGCCAAAACAAAGGAGCCAACGGAGATGACGGCTTCTCTTACGATTTACGTTACGTTACGTCACGTCAGACTCGTTACTGAGCGTGCATTTTGTCGCGTTATTATCGTGTGAAATTTGAAGAAAGACAATTTTTCATGTGATCTTAATTCTGCCTCATGAGATAATATCAGAATTTGCAGAAAGTAGCGGCGGGGATTTGATTTTGAAACAACAAGAAAGTTTTTCGGTACATGCTACTTTGCCACTAGTGACGTCACAAGTGACTACCGTTGAGTCGTTGACCATCAGCATCTTCAAACGGTACTGCTACCAAGGCCAACGACTCTCCCCCCCCCCCCCCCCCACAGAGTTATGTGCGTACAAGGGGCTGTCCAGTGAAGAGTAACCCCCCCCCCCCCCCCCCTCCCCCCTCACAACATGACTCCTATGGGTGGTATGCTCATTTCATTTAATGCTCCAAGCAACACCAATTGACAACCTTAAAGTCGTTTAATAATCATTTTATTCTTAAAATATAGAGTGGATTGAACCATATCTGCTTACTCCTAATCTAACAATCAATCATTCAAAAATTCCACTGAATTCATATCTTGATGTCTTCGTCGTCTTTCCTTCCGAAGACAAAACTTCATTCGGGGTACAAACTTTGTGTTCACACTGTGATTGAAAGTTCTGGAAAATTAGGAGACCCACCCTGGTAGAAACGATTGTTAGAAAAACTTTTAAATTTAAAAAATACAAGTCTTAAACAAACTGTTGAAATGTTCCTATATTAGGAAGTCTATACTGGATATTTTTTTAGGGGAAAATTTACGAGCTGTAAAATTCAAGTAAGACAGTGTTAAAAAAAACTTTAAAATTCATTGTAGTTACTCGACACTCTAAATGTTTGAAAAAAATGTTAAAAATAGTGTATTTCCTTTGGAAAATACACTAAAACTACAGTAATATTTTAAAAGTTTTTTCAACACTTTTTTCTTTAAATTTTACTTCTCGTTTTACTTAAAAATATACCCAAGTAGGGTTTCCGAATACAAAAATTTAGACAGGTTTTTTAAGAGTTTTTGAAAAATGTTTAATAGGTCATTGCTATACTAGGGAAACGAAATAATTTGAAAGTAATTTTGAGCCACAACTCTAGGGAATAATGGTATGAGCCGAACATTCAGAGTTTCATATCAATAGATCTATTCCATTTGTTACACCAAATTTTCGGTGCGTGGGACCTTGAGAAATTTGTGTGGTTGAACTGTTGTTTCCAATTTGCTTTAATTAAGTTCAATCTCACGAACCGAATATGTATGATTTAACAAACTTCAAGTACATTTTGATAGTCAGAATAATTCAATTAATATAGAACACCAGGGATCAGCATATAAGATCAAACTTTTTTCCAGTGCAGGCTCTGACTTTAGGTAAGAGGGGTTTACAAGTAAAAGAAGTGACAAAACGTATACATTGCGAGGGAACAAAACTTCTATTTTGAATCCAAAATTTACAGAAGAGTTAACAAACTGTTACTCTTCATGAACAGACGGACTATCCTCCAATAAAAATGATTGGTAAGTATAATTAGGTAAAGAAAATGAACGACTTGGGTATGAGCTATTCTGAAATGGAATGATGATGGCAAAAGGCCAAAATCATGTGGGTGCCTTTATTTGCGACATTGCAGACTTCTTGTCATTCTTTACTCTTTGCTTGGAAAACTAAGTGGTTAATGTAATTTCTTGATAATTTCATTAATTTTCTTCTCTATTAGCAAAATTTTGAGCATATCATAGTACCAGTTAGGCTGAAGGTATTGGGTCAAACTTATATAAATGGAACACTCTCTTGATACCAAGCGAAAGGTTAACAGAAAAAAAGACATAAAAACACCAATTGCACAGATTTTTATTTTGTCCCACAAACGAGAAACATGAACTAAATCAACTTAGATTTGACAAGCTACTTTATCTTGATTAAATTTAATCAAGGGCATAGAAAATAGAATCCATAACATCAAACATAACATGCTGTGAAGGCGTAGGCATTAGAGCAGAGCTATTACTTGAACACTTAAAAAGATTATTGCAATTTAAAGGAAACAACATGACATCAATTCTTTCATCGGAATCCTTAACCTACCTTCAAAAATGAGCAAGTTTTAATAACAAAAAAAAAATGATTTCATTAAGTCTGATTTTTATAAATCATGTTAAAAATTTCATGCGTCAGCAAATTATAAAAAAATAGAGCTTTAAAAATTTAAAATCAAAAGAAATCAGGATTGAATATTGAGCAATGGTTGTCATAATTTAGAATTGACTTTCTGGGGCATAATTTATTCAACCACTTGTGGGTCTCTTATAATTTGGTTAAAATATTAAGGTATAACAAGAATTTTCAAAATAATTTTTTCATTATCAAAGTGAGCTATATTATAGGCAATTTAAAATTCACAAAGCTCAGTCTTTAAAATGTCAGGATAATAGAGTAGGTATTTTACTTATATTTCTATTCTATTAAGCTCGGGGTCAATCATTTTGACTATAAGAAAATTTCCAGTAATGCTGTAGGAGATAAAGAGAAAATGGACTTTTTCTGGTTGCTTTCGACAGAGAAAACGCAGAAAAGCATAAATCCATTTGTAGCGTTGCAGACTTACAGTCATAATTCATTTTCTTAATAGAGGAGCGTTAAATCTTGAAATTTTTCACTATGTTTGAAGGATATTCAATAAAATATTAAGCCATGAAGTTGGTTCAGCCTCCTTTGAAAAACTAAATTAATAGCCAAGATTTTGAAACACTCCAATTGATGTATGCATTTTTGCGGTTTCCCCTCTGCAATATCTTTTAACTAATTCTTCCAAAAAAAAAACCCTTCTCACGCTTGAAGCAGCTCGGATAACAATTTGTGAGGGAAAAATTAAAACCATACAATTAAATCTCCATATGTAGTTATTTTTCTCAATAAGGAATTCAGGTAAATGATACTTTCAAAACGCATTTCTCCTGAACCAGTATTCAACACAGTTTGTAGTTGTGGTGACACAATTTTTAGAAATAATCACGCTTCATCGCTCAAGGGGTTTTTCTTATTAATGAAGCATTATTCATGCAATTATTGTGATGAAGTCTGACAAAATTGCTCAGTGCAGAAAAAAAACAATGTTGGGTCAAATATATCGATTTCCAGTTTTCAAGGGCAAACCCTCTTTGATCTTTTCAAAGATATCAGGTCAAAATTTTCAGCAGGAAAAATTTTAAGTCATAATATGCAGTGATAGGGATGCTATAAACATTAGAAATGAATTCTTTCTAACAGTGTTGATAGCGCCCGCAAACTTTCATTGTGTTTACTTAGAATTTCCGATTTATTGCTCTATAACTTCAAAATGTTCTCAAAAGGTTCATCTTTGAAATTGCTGGGTGTTCTCTGCATCAAATGATATAGAATTGACTCATCTAAGCTGTAGTAGAGTTGGCTCATTTGTATTTTACTTTTTGGTCACCTTAAGGATAATTTTGCTTGACCCCATCTTAACTGAATGAGAAAGGTCGCTAAGTTTTCCTCATGGGTAATCTCCATTAATCAACAGTTGTCGCACCTACTTTTACTTTAATTTTCAGAGTACATTCCATAATTGCTTCTCTACGCAGTCCAGCTATCTAAATCTTAGCTGTAGAAAAGTTTCCTGGCTTAAAAAAAGAGAACACAGGAAATCATAAACAAGCATCCCAGACCAAAATAGTTCTTTGTGTGTTGCAAAAAAATCGGAATCTATTGGTCAGATCAGTAGACAATGTTACATTATTCGAACTACAATCTTATTCTTCAAATAACACTCATTTTTTTGTCGGGGCTCAATGATGGCAGCTCAGAATAAGTTTGGTTTTGAGCACTGATTGAAATCACCGCATCCACAAGAAGTATAAATTAGACAGAGTGGTTTTTTGTCCAACCATCTCTTTAAAAACATTACAAAATTCATTGGGACATTATATTATGTAACCTCATCATGAAATATTGGAACTCGTTGGGCCAAGAGGAATCCATGTTTTCTCTGATAATTTCTAGGCTATCTAACAGCATTACGTACATTGGTCTGTTAACTACACTAAATACTTTACCTATAGGACATAAGAAGTCATCTGTATTAACTTCACAAGTATTATACCGATTAAATTTGATAAAATTCATTCAACACGTGTGTCATTCATTCATTCAATTAATGTTCGTGAAAAATTTGAAGTTGTAGTTGATTCCTATAATTGAAATTTTACTAATTATAAATTAAAAAATTATCTGTGACATCCTTACATTAAGAAAAGCACCAATAAAATAAGCATCTAAAAATGACATAAATTGGAAGGTACATTCGGACACATATTCTACTAAATAGGAGGGGTATCAACACTTAAAGATTAATACATTAAATATGTAGTGAAGAAAGCGTAATTCCTTTGAGAAACTGATACTCAAACATCGATCAGTAAAGACATATAACAAAGCGCATGGCTAACAAGTTAATTTGAATCATCATTTTACGCAGAAAAGTTTGATAGAAAGAGAAAATATTGAAGCATAAGATTAGAAAAAAATGGGGGGGGGGGGGGTGCCCTTGTAGGATGAGAAAATATGATAAAATGTGCCACAAAATTACTAGAAAAACTTTGACAAATTAACTTTCTCTTCTTCTTGATTTCATTGCTTGCCTTTCAGAGTTTCTAAGTCCAAAAGGTTTATTTAGTTGGAAAGAGATGGCAAATTCACTTTAACATCAAGAAATGAACCATTAGCAATCTTATCCTTTGATCACGTCTGATCCTAAATTTAGTGAATTTAGCATTCAAATCTCTCTATAGATACCAAAGTAACTTATGTTTGGCCTTTTACATTGGGGATCTGTTAGAATCATGAAAAGGCTTTTCATATTGACATTCAACATGTTGTCCTGCTTACGTCGGATTTTTTATTTAGATCAATATTTTTTTTGGGAAGCGCAATAAGTGTTTCTGAGGGGAAAAATGATTTGTTAAAATTAAAAATCGCATTCATTACAAAAGTGTCAGGAAGACAAATTTTTTTAGGAATTCTAGATTGATGACAACAGTCAGGGAATACATCAAGACACTTTAGACTACCAGATATGCGAGTTTTTTCACCATACTATGCTCAATTCCTAGCAAGCAGGAAAGGTGAGCAAGGGCTCTATTTTTTTACACTTAGGGTTTATGAAAGAAAGATTTCACAGTTTTTAATCTCTTTCACACTTCCTATGACTAATGAAGAAAAATTAATTAGAACCTTTTGTTTTCAAAGCACTCTGTTTGTACAAACTATTACATGCTAGAAGGACACGGCAAAAGGTGTGCCTCCTCTCACTTCATTTCATATTTACTTTCGATGTTAAAAGAAGCTTCTCATAAAATAAGAGGCTGGTTGGTGAAAATATACATGTACTAAATATTTGGGAATAAATACAGAGCAAGAAAGAGAGGAAAAAAAGGGAGAAAAAAACAAAAGTTAGCGTAACATTCAAACTAAAAAGTTACAACATCAAGGCACAATTTTTAAATTTGACAAAATATGACTTTCACGAGTTTAAGTTTTAGCAATTAAGGGTAACAGCAGGCAGGTAGACAAGGCACTTTCACCATATTGGGCTTAATGGCATACAAAATTCAAGGACAGCATGTTTCAGGACTTAAGAGCTCATTACAGGGAACACAAGGGAGCTTCCCTTACAAGAAGAAAAAAATATCTAATTGTAATTTTTATTAATTGCAATAATTAACAAGCTGACTATTCATTTTCCATGTAAAATACATAATTATTTTTCATTGAAAGTTAAGAGGTCTGAATCCAATTTGAGCTAAAAGAATTAAAAATTTGGGGATTCAAAAAAAGATGTTCAAGCAAGAATTATTTACAGAGAAAAACAGGGAGATTCTTACTCTCATCTTTCATCTACTTTGATCTGGATGACCTTTATGACCGAGCTTATACAACAGACAAAATAATATCCCTGAATTTTGTCCTCTGAGAAACCCCATTATGCCTGGCCCTTGGGAGCTTTTTAGTAAATACATGAGATCTAAATAAAAGGAATCATGAAAAATTGCTCTTTTTGGAAGAATTTTAATGCGGCAAGAGGCAACCTGCAGGTGGCCTTTTCTGTTTTTCTGAGACAAATGGATTCGAGGGTAACTACGCAAAAGAGTGCGTCAGCGGAATAATTTAATGGCTTGCTACTGGTAATAAGAATGGGATTGTAACCAAACTAAGGGTTGGTCTAACGCAAACAACAGATGGGGTGAGAGGATGGAGGTATTGAACAGGTGCCCAAACAGTAATTGTAACAGGTCGCTGGCTACCAGACAGCTTTTAAAGAGTTTGTATTACATCACTTTTAAAAGTTGAGACATTCTCTGAAGTTCTCTAAATTATTTCGATAACCCATTCATAAACTGCTTCATATACTTTTCTCAGTCTTCCCCTCCATTGTTTTTAAAGACCATGACAACTTCATTAAAGAAATGAGCAACTTAAAAACAAGCTCAGACCATCTCCTGGTTACAATAAATTATGTACACTGGCAATGATAATGATTTTTTCTTTCGTCATATCTGTTATATGAAAGGGGGGCAATAACAAACATGGGACTGCGGGCTGATTGTTGAAGTCGATAGACAAAGCAAGAAACAAAAAAGACATAGGGAGTATGGAGCGATCCTGTTGGTTAAAACAGGTGGTTGTGATGGACAGAGGGGGAAAATGGCAGACTAACTAAAGGGTTTCTTGTAGGTTACATTTAGTTAGTCTATCACTAGCCTCCTTTGTCCATTGCAACTACTCGCTTCCACCAATATGATCCCTCCATATCCCTTTTGTCTTCTTGGTCTATCGCTTTGTCTACCGATTTCAACAATCAGCTGGCGGAGGGGATGGCTGAGATCCCTCTGTTTTAACACAGATAGAGCTTAATCATCAAGCGTATCAATTAAAATATAAAACACGAAAAGATAAAACACAAAAAGAATACTTATGAATGATCGTCTGGTACATTTAAAAAAAACATGCACACTTCCTATAAGCACTAGTTCAGAGAGAAGTCAGTCAAAATGAAAGACCGAACCCTGACTTTTCTCCTCCTCTAATCATCTATTTAGTGATGAGAAGACAGCATCAAGTGTTGACAGAGGACATCCGTCTCAATTCGACAGAGAAACTGCAGGAACGCGAATCGCAATTTGCGATGTTGCTAACACCCAATCGGACTTCATTTTTTAAAAGGCGAAATACTCAACATCATTTCTTTATAACTTCCTGATTTCTCTACTTAGTGTGAAGAATATTCAATGAAAATTTCAAGCCAAACGTCGATTATTTGTTTTTTTCATAAAATTAAATGAAAGTGAAGATTTTGAAACGTAGCAAACAAGAAACGCATTCATGCAGTTTCACCGAGGCATTATGGGGCAGTGTTACATGTTGAAATTCAATAGTGATTTTAGAGGTAAGTCATGATTGATCAGTGTGTTCACAAGTTAAGTCCACACATCGTTTGTTTTCACAGAATTTTTGTTACTCTCCAGTTTGATCACAGACCCTTTAAACTGTATTGCAAGGGTCTGATGACACTCATTCTTCGATAACTTCACCAGTAAACATTTCCTTCATGAATAATTTTAAAAAAAGATTGGCTACTCATTCTTTGGCCTTGTCTCTACGGGCCGTTTCACGGGATTTGTCCCAGGAAAAAATTCCACTTACGAAGTTGGGAAAAATATTGAGTTAATCAATATTTTTCCCAGTACCAAGTATGGTCCTTGCACCCCTAGGACCCACTAAGAGAGGAAGAAGTGAAAACGAATCGTGCAATATTTTGTTGATTACTCCATTGTTCATATTTGTTTTGTTAAAATAATGTGTCTAATTGTCGATTGAGTGCAATTATTATTTTAATCCCGGTTAAATACTCGACTTTATCTAATTTATCTTCTTGCGCAAACTAGTTGCAGGACCGTAAGAGCCTCGTCTCGTGGAGACGGTAACTGGGAAAAATCCCAGAAGTTTCATTCCTGCAATTCAAACTTGGGACAAATCCCATGAAAACGTCCCGTGGAGACAAGGCCTTTAGAAATCAGTGAAACAGAATAGTTACTCCTCTCTCATCGTCAGATCATGGTAAGTGCTTTTAAATTGAAGAGAGCTGCAGTTTGATATTTAGACAATAGCACTGCACAGTCTCACTTTGAACCAGCTCCTGCTAAGAAGGCTCATGAATGATGAGGTCTATGTGACTAAAGTATTAAAAAAGTTTACTGCTCTGGATTTATTAATCAAAATATAAAAATATTAATTTATAAAGAAATAAAAAACTAAGGTGATATCCGGACGGGAGAATAGATCAATACTTGTTGAGAAATTAAAAAGTCTCAGAAGCAGAAGAGGAAAGAGAGAAGGCTAGCTATTACATCCACAAGAAAACATCAAAAGCACAAAGCACAGTATACATCTGAAGAAAAAGCTTTGTATTAGGTTTAAGTTCATTTGATGCCAAAAACAATAAAAGTTCCTGTTTCAGAATTATTTGAAACTGACGCCTCCAGAATATTTGGAGCAATAGGTAAGCGATTTCAAGTTAGATCCGGCTCAAATTATATTGATGATGGCAGACAGAGTCCGAGGGCCCGGAAGTTCCATTTTATTTTCATTAGACATTATGGCACAGAGATCAATAACTAAATCCTGTTAAAAAATTGAAATTAAACAAGTAAATTACTAAGATGGCTTTCACAAGATTACGTAAGAAATATAAGATCTAAATGTTAAGAAATTTATACAAAATGATAAAAAACCGCGAACTCACTTGTGCTAGGTATACTAATTTAGATGAGACACGTTTCGGGGCGAGATGGCCCCATCCTTAGTCGGCAGCAAACTGTTCGCTGCCTACTGAGGATGGGGCCATCTCGCCCCGAAACGTGTCTCATCTAAATTAATATACTTAGCACAAGTGAGTTCGCGGTTTTTTATCATTTTTTATAAATTTGTCTTGTGACTGTCCCCTACAAAAGTTTCTGTAAGAAATTTACCAGCATTACTACTTTGACTAGAAATATCGAGGCACAACCATTGTGGCGTTTCAAAATTTCCACTCCTATTTTATTTTTTCGGGCAAAAACGAGCCAACTAGATAGCTTGAGGTTACAGAACTGCTGACAAAGAAGAAAACAATTTGGAAATTTTCAAGAAATCACGTTGACATGTTTGCCCAAGAAAGAATAAAGTATGACAGAAAGTCTGCAACGTCGCCAACAGAGATATGTCATTTCACACTTTAGTCATCCACATCCTTTGAAAAATAGGTATCTTTTTTTAATTTCAGACTAGAAGTTGAAGTTATTGAGTATTTGCACTGAAATTCACATTACTACATTAAATAGTAATTTCAGTGTATTAATATACCATTCGAAAGGTGGCAGGTTATTCACATTATTTTTCTTGGTCCCAATGATACTATATATTAAAACATTAAACATCTTTTCATCAAAACACTTTAGGAATGTATTTTTGAAATGTTTGGACACTTTATCTGGTTGCATGGTGGCAGGTTACTCACTTTACTTTCTTTCGTCCCGATGATGCAACCCGATAAAGTGTCCAAACATTTCAAAAAAACATTCCAAAAGTGTTTCGATGAAAAGATGCTTAAGGTTTTAATATTATTAATTTACTGTCTTTAATTACGAGAAGGAACTGACTTTTTACAGCCTCCCTTGTGCATCAGTATTTTCCAAATTCCTCTGCATTTAATCTTCAGTTTTCAAAATGAGGCAGCAGTTTTGAGAGGTAGCTTACCTGAAGGTTAGATATGTAACTTTGAAAATTCAAGCTGTGGGCATTCCTGCAGACAGGCCTATTGCAAGGGCTCAAAAAGTAGGTATGCGCAAGTGTAGAGGCGCTAAAGTTTAGGTATCAGGTTTCTTTCATTTATTTAATATTTGAGAGATTCTTGTGTTTTTTCACCTTTTTCCCTTTTTATTCCCAAAGCGTATATCAACAGCATAAGTCTGCAATCACATATCTCGTTTGCAGTGTCTGAAAATCTCCGCCTCTAGGTTGTCTTTTAAAAGGAGAACAAATTGACATTATTCCTTGAAGTTTTTGCAGAATTTTCTTCGCATAGAGAAGAAAAATCACGGCAGTTTTAAAGAATTGCCGTTGAGTAGTTTTCTTTTAAAAAATAAAAAATGAAAGGAAGTCTGCGACATCGCAAACCGAGGTATGTGATTGCCGACTTACACTGTCGATACGGTCCTCATCCTAATCATGTGCATAGTTTTTGAATTTTGAAAATTCCAAGACCAAATTTTACAGAAATTTTAAAATGCTCTCGTTGATCTCCATTTTACTTTCCTTCTCTCCCTCCGACTCACTGACAGGGAAGAGAAGGGAAGAGAGACGCCAAATTTGCTATTTACGTTAGTGAAAAAATTTACCCTTGCAATAGCCCTGGCTGCAAGACCATTATTAACATTAACCCAGTTGCTGATTTATGGGTCAGGATAAGGCTGGAAGGATTGAAAGAGAGAGATCAGGTGATGTCTAGACCTTAGTGCGATCAAATCTCTTCTTTTTATGAATAGGGTACCAGGTCATAGAATTTGAATGACTTGAAAGGAAACTGTTGGTTACTCCCCTAAAATGATGCGCTGTCTCTTTTCTGATACAGATCTGTAGTTGCATTGAACCAAGGAGGCATGTGTGCAGGCAGGACGACAGGACAAGCAATAACTTAGTTATATTTCAAAAATCAAAAGAAAAATAGCCAACTGTTGCTCTTTTGGTAATTATTGTTCCATACACCGGATTGGTTATCGCAGTAAACTTAAACTGAAGACAGCTGATTTGATAGGACGATTTTGCAAGACTCATCATCATCAATCATTTGTATGAATTTGCAGATAAAAAAAGGCCTTACATAATTTATGCACAGCCTCTCACAAACTTTTTGGAAAAATCTCATACCTCCAAGGCTTTTTACTTATCACAAAAAAATCGCGGAGCTTCTTAGAATAGGAATTTCTGCAAAATAATGGCACTAATAAATAATGAAAAAAGAATTGTACTCACATTTCGATGTCGATAAATCAGGACGATGGCGGTGGCTTGTTCATCACGTCATAGGTGTCATAAAATAGGTTTTTTTCTAGGTTTTCATCTTCCTCAATAGATGGCAAATTTCCGAATTCCATATAATCAAAATCAGCCCCAATCCCTTTACTGTAACTGTATACAGACAGACACAATCGTGTTAGTAAATTTGTAAAAAATTTTGAAAACAACTATTTTTGGAAGTTCATTTGAAAGCAACTCTCTTTCAATTAAATGAATAATAGATGTAGAAAAAAACAAATGAGAATCATAGATCTGTGAGTTGCTTCCTGACAAAGGGAGAGTAATGAGAGAAAAGAGAAGTTGAATAAACAATTGAATTAAAGGCATGGAAAAATAATAAAGGCAAAAAAAACAAATAAATAATAGCATACTGATCCATTGTGTCTGCCTGTATACAATTCTATTAAGTTTGAAAGTTATCGAGCCATTGCACTGAGTTCTTTGAAAATTTTTGATTCGGTCAGAGCAAAAATTGATGACAGGGTAAATGTCTTGAAAAAAATTGAGAGAATTTTATGGGTCTTGCCTCGTTGAACCATCCTAATAGTTTCTCTGAAATACTTGGACTTACAGCAACCACCTATAGTGTTTAGGGGAGACAATTTAAGATCTCAGTAAAAGATTGGGAGAAAAAACAAATTAGACTCATTATGGTGTTACCAATATGAACAAAGCTAAGATATGTAATGAAGAGGTGTTTCTACATGGTGAACAAAAATGAAAAAATGTTGTTACTTGGTGATGAGATATTCCCTACAATTCAAGATAGGTAATGATGTAAGTGCAGGCTGCTTCAGGAAACAAAAAGATAAAATAAGTAAATTCAATTTTCTCAAAGATAGGAAAATTGTATTTTAGGGGGTTAAAACTAGCAATATCGACACTTTAAATTTAAATCATTCATTTTAGTAGGGATATGATTTTTTGAGTTCAAAGACAAATAAAGCATAAATGCAAAAACTCGATAATTTTCAAATGATCAAAATATTCTTCTTGAAGAGAACCTAATCAAATCATTTTGAGTTTTTCTAACTTGGCCTCCACAGGAAACTAGGTGACATATCCTGAGAGTAAAATAATAAAATTAAACTTTCAATGCACCAAAAGCACAGTTATTTAATTCTTATCAGATGATAAGAGTAAGTAGAGAGATGCTCTTTGAAAATTTTGGATTGGTGAAACAATGAGATGCATTTTTGTAGGAGAAACGACAAACTTTCTAATAAATTTGATAATCATTTGTAAGTAACAAATTTGTATTATGTCCTTCAACTCATACTAGTATCACACTTGAGGAAAAACCAATTCCACCAGTCTTTGGGAGGAGCGTGTGCTCATCTCGGTAAAGTTTTTTGTTGAGCTAGTGATTGAAACCATCAAAGAGCATACTGTGTCAAAATCTTGGGCTTTCTTTTAATTTAGGTACCTTTTCTAACTTCAATGAGCAAGTCTTTCTTCAAACACAATGGATCGTATTAAATTTTAAGATTCGCTTAAAGTTTTGGGTAATGAAAAGGAGGGCTGAAGAGACTAGAGAGGTGAAAAATGGGAAAGTTATTGAATGTCAAACAAGAATGGTTATTTACTTTACAAGCTTCTGAAATACCTTTAATCAAAATGAAGCTGCACTTCCTTTTACCTACTTGTGCCAGTAACTAGTAGATGAACTATCATTGAGGAATGATTCAATCTTTTTAAATATTTAAAAACTACAAAAGGTCTATAAAAAGCTTTAATTATTTTGATGCGGATGTATAATTAACTATCCTCATAAAGAATATTAAGTCAAGCTCCACCGCTGAAACCATGGGGTGAAAGATTGCACTACCTTCCCCCAAAAACTGTTCATGTTTTGGAGCATGCATACAAAAATTAGGCAACTCTGAGGGCTTTCAGAACCACATCATGCAGATGCACTTACTTTGCATTCATGTCTACATGTGGTTCTTCACTAACTTAAGTTCCCGTTTAAACGTAATTTTTCCAGGAAATAGTCTCATTTCTAGCTATACCTAGTTAAGTTCATTCCCTTCAAAATAAGTTTGATATTATTATTTGGGGGGGGGGGGGGGGCTCCAGGTTTTGTCGATTTTCTAAAAATTCAAAACATTCCTTTCAAAAATTTCACGAAGATAAGTTTCTCCAATGAAAAAACTAAAATTGTAGATAACCTTATGATTGATGCATCTCTGATTAGTACAAGTAACTCAGAATCGATGTTTAAAGTAGTATCAGTTTGACCTATACGCCTCTTTGATTCCTCAGACAGCAACTGGCTGAAACCAGTACACAGCTACTGAACCGATTGTAAAAAGTATGTTCACTGTTACGATGAAAGACAATGAGCTATGATGCATTTTTCATAAATACTTATATTTGAGTACTTTTTTAAAACACCAAGATTGTTGTTTAGACACGTACTTGACAGAAAACACAAAAATTGTGAGAAAAACGGAGGGAAACAAAAAAAGCAACTTAACAACACAAAATTAATACAGCCTTCATTATAGTGTTAGACACAAGATCATGACATTTTTAACTACATACTTATAGAAAAGGCTACCTGAAAATTTTAGCATAAAGGTTTTTAACCAAAGATACTGAACTTCGATCAGCCCATTTTTTATTTTTTCCCTTTTCAGACAATAAGCTCCCCCGAATCTATTCCGAAAAAATTGGCATAGTTAGATGAAAAAAATAATATTTTGTAAACTCTTATACCTCTTGATAAATTTCAATTTCCTAAATTATGCCTTTCTGCCAACTACATTTGATCAGATTTTGAAGTAAAAAAGGGAGGTTGAGGACAACTTCAACCTAATTTTCTTCCTCCATCCCTATTGCTTTCACTTTTCATTAGAAAATAATCACTTTTTCCACAAATATTTGGAATTAAGAGAATACAACTATAGCAGCACCAGCTCAGCGTGTGAACTGATTCTATAATTTCACCCAAAAAATAATTGGAAAGTTTTAAACTTTTGATTTAAAAGTTTAAAATAAGTCATGGAAAAGTGGAATAAGTGGTGGCATGGGAGGTGGAAAAAATGTGCATACTGTGTTTACATAATGAAAGGCAGATTTTCATTGATATTCTTTAAGAGAACATCAGAAACCCAACTACGAATCGACAGTGAAACTGCAGAAACAGGTATCTTGGCTACAGTGATTAAAAAACTCTGCTACTTCGTTTTTTACGGGAAGAGCAACCCAACACTGTGACTTGAAATTTATTTAATATATTCTTCACACAGGGAAGAAAAATCACTGAAGTTTTCGAGAGATGAGGTTTAGTAGTTTTTGACGTAGAAAATACGGTAAGACAGGAAGTCTGCGATGCCGAAAATCAAGATACTCATTTTTGCAGTTTCACCATTAGTACGCAAATTTGAAAGTTCTTATCGGCTCAAAATGCGAATTAATTTTTCTCTTGAGTCTCAAACTCTCAACAGAGAGGCGGCATCTCCAGTCAGCAAGTTCAACATCTTTCCGCAGGAAAAAACCAGGAAAAAGAAGAAAAAGAAGAGAAAAAAAACCTAATTCATCATAAATGTTTTCCTCCTGTCAAAATAGTACCATCCCAGTTAAACCTGGACTTAAAACTATTGCGGTTAACAAAAATAAAAACAATTTTTAGGAGGAGAGGGAACAACATCTTAACAAAAGCAGACATCACAGCTCAAATCAGATATTTTCACATTTTTACTACTGATTGTGAACTTTAGAAAAATGAATTTAAAGGTACACCAAAAAAGGAACAACACAGTGTCCCCCATACTTTTAGCATCAAGTTTTTTTTTTTAAAAAAAGGTTTTCTCCCTTTCTTATACATTATTAAATAGTGTTAAATGTATGAAATATACCAGTGTCTGAGCCCTCCAAGATTTCATGAATGTATCTGTAGTGATATAGAACTCAAATCTACACCTTTGGTGGAGGTCTCTCGAAATGAGGATTTTAGGGTTTCCCACAAACATTGACCTAGCAACATTTAGCACCTGTTACGCAAAAGCATTACCACTACCAAACATTTGAGTTACAGAATAACATTGTTTGACATTAGAACAACTTAAAATATTTGCAGGTAGGAAAAATTTGACTTTGCACAGCATTGATAAAGTAAAAAACCACAACTTTTCCTTGACTAAATAATGAAAAGCTGGAAAGCTCAGCTAGAAAAAAACAAATATTACACTTAATAAAAAACTTAACAATTTCATTGAGAAATTTATGTGAAATAAAACAATTATTTTCATTGCATTGTATATTTTTTTTGTTTTTGGTTTTATTTTCTCAAATTATAAACGGAATCTAATTTACTTATAATTATTTTCAACCTGCTGAAACACATGCTAATTCAACTATGAGGTTCTTTGGAACATGGGCAAATATACCTTGTACTGCTGCTATGATAGCGCAATTAATTTTTAATGTAGTTTCCGGCAAATTAAATACATTCAAATTAAAGTTGGAAAATAAGGAAGAGTTGGGACAAGGCTCATAGCAAAAGTTATAATACAGCATTCAAATAAGACGGTTGCAAAAGACACTCTCAGTGACAAATCCTTAACAGCGTTTCTAACCTTTCATATACTTGTTTTTAGAGGCTTCTCAATTGCAGGTACTAATGTTATATATCTTGACTGATTATGCATAGTTCTCCTTTAAAAACTAATCACTGAGAAGTACTGTTAAAAGAGAAAAAAGGGGGGGATGGATGAATAATCGGAGGAAAAAACTACAATTCAAACATCAAGCACAGTTATCTTACTTTCAGATAGTTTCTTGGGAGAACGATGATCACACCTTACTAAACTCAGAAAGACAGCGGCAGGAGGCCCCTTGATACAGAAGGGGTTGGATGGAAAGAGTGGAATTGAACACAAGAGGATTAGAAAACAAATTTAGAGAGAGAGGAATCTCCGAATTTCTGTTCACCAAAAAATCAGTAGACATATTAGATCATGTATATTAGATCAGTATGTAGATCTTGTTCTTGCAGCCTTTAAATGCTCTCTAGATTTGAAAACGCATTCTCAAAGGTTAACATCAACTTTTTACTACTTTTACACTAAACATATGCTGTTATATATGAAATCCTAGAAAAGCAGCCAGAGTTACGTAGACGAATCAGTTACCGAAATTGTCCATTGCACCTTGCGTTTCTGAAATTGCGCTGGGTCTGCAGTGGCTCTGCTCACCATTGTCCTTTTCTGCCACACAGCTGCTTGTTCATAAATAATGTTCCACACTGCTTGGAGAGCTATAGTCAATTGTAAATTGAGACCGTAGTATGAATCACATAATTTTTTATGTTAGAGGCTATGATAACCGGCAATACAACTCTAACTATGCCACGCCAAAAAAACCATTGAAAAACCATCCACTGAAGAGGTAGGATTATACTCCACTTGAGGGAGACATTCTGACATTATCTTGGTGGAATTTTTCTCAGTTAAAATTCATGGTTCTCAAATTTTTCAGGTCATTTTTAAAGACAATAATGAGATTCTGCTGCAAGATAAAATACATGCGTTATATGTTTTTTTTCCTTCTCTGAGGAGATGTCCTTGATTTGGGAGTTATCATTTATTGCAAATTGGTTTTTTTGTTTTTTTGCTCCCGAAAACTAACATGTTTTTAGCCCCCCAAAACCAAAGAGTAAATGAGCAAAAATGTAAGGACCAACAGCAGTACAGGGCATAGGAGAAACTTTTTTTCTTGGGTAAAAAAAAAAAATGGAAAATAACGGATTTGAATATAGAAAATTGTCAAGTTGGTGGTCTTAAAAATAAAAAAGGAAACGAATTGCAGTTTCCCCTTGAGCAAAGTCATTTTTCCTACTGAGGGAAAAATAAATTGTTGATGATACTTGAACCTTTCTGTGATTTTTCTTAACTCTATCAATGTTACCTATTTCAAACAACTTTCTGGAGGAATCATTGGTTGAATTTCCCGGTAGAAGAGGAAAAAGAGAAAATGTACATGGAATGTAAAGACATTTTAAATTTTTTTTTTAAAGCAGGGCCATTTAAAAGAATAGATAAAAGAAAATCTCTCTCTTGAATTAATGAGACAAAAAACAAAACAAAAAGTTAATGCAACAGAAAACGATTAGTAACATATTTTGGCAATCTTTTGAATAGATAAGCATAACAAAAGAAAACTAGATTCCAATTCGATAATCATATTGCACAGAAATACTAAAATCAAAGACACAAACTTACATTTACAAATATTTTTCAACTGATAAAAGGGTGTGAAGATGAATGGAGTTTTGTTTTTCTTTTTCTTTAGGTAAACAGGATCAAGATAGCTTTGCTGATGAATGAAGCCATCTTAATTTATAATCATTATCATTTCTCTACTACTTTAAAGTTTACAAGAAAGGTATAAAAAGGGAAAAAATAATCTTATAGATTGAAGAAAACACAGAAAATTACATACATGTCTCTTGATCTTTTCTTAACTAAACAATAGGGCCAAAAGTCTTGTTGCATATTTTAAGCCTGTTGTTTCTTCTTAGACAATCTTCAGCTCCTTCAAAAACAAGACTTGAACTTTTTAGTAGCAGACTACGGGTTCAAATTCCGATATTGAAAATACCGAGAGTACATGAAAGACAAGTTGACAAAACAGACAAACAATTTGACACATGGAAAAGACAAAGTAGGACTTACGCTTCAATGTTCTGCCAAAAACTGTTGTCATGCCTATTGCAGGATGCTAATGTTAACCAGCAATGAAGAACAAAATGACAGAATCTTAGAAATTGTTTCAATGAAGCTACTGATGAGATTGATCCTTAATATGAATGAGAATGTCATAATTCCTTCAATGTACTGACTAGATCAGTGTTGAATAATGCTGAGTGAAAAATTTATCCGAGCCATGACAATACAAATTAGCCGCACCACTGAATGGTTACTCCAGTAGGCACTCATTTTGAGTGAAGGAAGGATCCAAGTCATTTTCAATAATACCTTTGATAACGATTTATGATTAAATAATAAAATCATTCCGATTTCCATTTTCCGAGGTCAAATTAATTGCCTGAGTTTTAATTGCAGCTTGCAGCGATAGCAAAGAAAACTAATTGGTGCATAGCAAGTTTAAAGAGGTCCGATTTGATCATTTTCATCAATCCTTGAGATTCTCGGTACCTTTCTTAAATCTTTGATTATGGATTAAATGGTCGATGGATGAAATTTTTAGACGAGAATTTTGGCCCTAATGTACATATAATTAGAGGTGCAGATAATGCTTGATCCTACGCCTCGCCTTGGCCGCTGTAAGAAAATTTAAAAAAGCTCGATTAAGTGTGGAGGGAGGGAAATTTTTTAAGGATGAAAAGTCAAAAGTCAAGGTAAACAGAAGAAAATGGTCATCACTTTTGAAAATGGTGGGAAAATTGGTGGGAAACCGACAGACAGGCAAGGGAAAAGATTCTGCACCCCTGTATATAATCTGCTTTAATTAATATCACACTTGCGGAATAATGTTTTTGAACATAGAGATCCTTACGTTCTAAAATACTATAAAAGTTAATGAGCAGTTGAGAGACTTGTTGATGCTCATGACAATTTTAGATGTCATTAATAAAAACAATTCTAACACAAACAAATCTTCTTAACAATAGTACAAACTACATTAACAGTTATACTGGACCTCCTCCCTACACTGGACAGATATATTCTAGTAAAACTTGTATAAAAATAGACTGTAAGGAAGAGTAATTTAAAGTTTTATGTTTTGAGCATTCAGTTTCACTAGATAAGAGCTAACTTTTATCATCATTTGACAAAGAAAGCTCAATTATACCAATTCGCTAACACACTTGAGAGGATTAAAATGCTAATTACTAACACAATCTGGTGAAAAATGAAACAATCCATACAAGTGAAAAGACAGAATACCGTCATCAGATAAATTTCTTTGCTGAAGAAATTTTCATAGATAGGGAACAGATTTTATCTAAGATTAAGACAGGAATGATGGAATGTAAAAATAAAAAAATGATGGGCAAATACCACAAAGTGATTACTTGAGATTGGGGTAAAGCCTTCACAACTAATACTATGGATTGGGTACTAGTTTTAGGGTACCTTTAACATTAAGAGCACCGAAAGAGAAATCGTCAAAATTTCAGATAAAATTAAAAGGAAAATTTTTGAGCAAATTTAATGGGGCATTCAGGATTAGATCTGATACTATGACCACTGAGAAAACGTTTTCTAAAATGCAAATGGCCACTGACCACTGGTCACTTTATCATTCTATTCTCAGAGCCTCATTGTGACAGAATAAGAAAATACATATATCACGTGATAATAACCTAAATATATGATTATTTCTCCAAGTTTAATTTTTCATCTGATGCTTGGACACTTCTTGAATCTGTTGTTGATGGGGCATCACAAGGTCTGTATTTATCTGCACCCATAAGGAAAATTATAACGGCACAAATATCTAATTAAGCTCTTCAATTGGCTTCTGATAATACCATTTGTCATCATAAAACAAAACATAGGAACAAAAGAGATACTCTAATCGGAAATGTTGCTAAACACTACAATGATTTCAATTGTCAAGGTCCAATGATACCTTCCTTTCTTATTATATCATATTAGGTGATGAACAGCCTGTTCAAAATTTTTGATCCTGATAATTTTGCTCTTAATCTTAGTTTCATTTTGTTTCCTATTTTTGTTACTTTATTTTTACTTATTGGAGAATTTAATGTTTAAATTCTTTTTATATAATTTTACTTCATTCAATTATTAGATCTCTAGTCGAAAAGTTTTAGCCAGCATCATTTAGAGATGTTGGTGGATCACTTTAATAATATTTTCCACTTTGCTGGCAATCATGCTGTTAAAAATGCAGATGATATAAATCCCTGATTCTGAGGCAATCAGGAATAAATTTCATTAGTTTGTAATTATCAAGACTTTTTGACACACTTCCAGTTCAAGATTAAAACTGACGGACCCAAAAAACTGCACGGTTCCTAATACTACCACATATAATTTGGGCAGTTTCATTTCACAGACATGGTACGTTACATTCTGTAGAGATAAATGTTGCTAAAAAGCTGTTTTTAGATGTATGTGCCAGATGTGCCTGATCAGAAAATTTCTGCTACAGATATAAAAGTGGTTACTTCAGAGGTAATTGTTGTATACTCATTTTTAGATTTCATTAACTTTCAGGACTTGCAAGTCCCTTAAAGGACATGGAGATAGTCTCTAAACTTTCAAGCACCGAATGTAACACATAAACTGCCACGCCACAGTTTGTCTTATGTATCGTGACAAGTTGGGCGGCGTGAAAAACTGGCTTTTATGATAGATATCACTCTGAGACAGCGGTAGTGTTATCTTTCGAACAATGGTGAATTGTGAAGTTCAGATATGGGGTGATAGAGTGCTCTCTCCACTCAGTGGAAATTATTTAAGAGAATTTAGACCCGTGTGGCGCAGCAGGCATATTACTGGAAATGCTGCGGCAGTTAATGTGTTGAATAGGGAATAGTCAATTTTGCACCATTTACCCAAGTCAATTAATCATGCCATATTAATTAATTAATTCTTAGATTACATGGAAAGAGAAGAGGAAGAATGGAAAATGTTAAAAGGAACCAATTGATTTTCGATGGGTTCTACTGGTGCAATATTAAATTTGACATTGAAACACGAAGCTAAACCATAACCTGCTTCTTTAAAACAAAAATGAGGATTTTTACATAATACTGAGTTTTCTTACTGGAATTATGCTTGCTCTATTATAAAGTTTTGGAGATGAAAGACAATCCCAGTTTACTTATCATTATTTAACACAGAAACAATTCACCATGAAATAAGGCAATTTGAGCAAGGGGGGGGGGGGGAGCACACCAATGGAAACCATTCAGAAAACAATAAAAGAAAATCATCCTTCTCAGAAGAATAGATTTGCTTGGATAGAATAGAACATTTCACAACTGATAACTTCGAATTACACAGCTAGAATGACACTTAGTTTCATCAGATCAAGCATCTGAGCAACTTAAAACTTTAAAAAAACTTGGAAGGCAGGTGACTGACTTTAAACCTAGCCTTTGTTCTGCAAACGCAATTTCTGCTTTAGGAGATGAAAGTTCTCTCACAAAGTCCATCACATTCATCAATATATGTTGTGATGTAAGAATTATTTATTAACAAATGTATTTATGATCGCGCATTCATGAGAGATTTACAGAGTTGGCTACGACCGTCTTAATTCAAACAAAATTCTGTGAATTTTAAACATCTGACTGACTAGGAGATTGAGTTTCCTCTGATGAATTGGTAACTAGGTCAAAATTAAAAGTCTGATAATTAAAAAAAATGAAAATGATACACATATAAAACAAAGGTCAACTCAGCTGTTTCACTCTTTCTTTTTTAAACTTGGGATCAAGACATAGATATTTGATGACTGATACATCACCATGTTGACACTTTTCACACAAATTCATGTAGGCTCGGCCTACGAATTAGCTCAGTTTCACTGAAAAACAATTAGTCGACAATAATGCTAATCTGCAGAAAACTTTTTGCGTATACAATCAAAATAGTATTACATTAATGCACCTTTCATCTTGACTAAATTATAAGCTCAAAAACAACAGCATTATTGCTGCCGTTCGAATAAAAGAAATTCTGTTCAAATGTTGGAAAATTAGGCAAGGGTGTTATGCAGTTACAATGTTACTAACCTGGCAACAGACTCAGTGATAATGGATGAGTTGTCCATGGGTGACTGTGGGTGGAACATGTTTTGTGGAGTCGGTGGATAACTACCTGTTCCAATACTTGGACCAGAGGGGCCACCCCAGCCTGGAACGTGTGTCACTAGGAAAGGTTTCACATACCCATTCCCTGCAGTTGCTTGGTTTTCTGTACCACGAATAAAAATTATTAGAAAAAAATGATCACAATGAAAAAAGTCAGAACTAATTATAATTGAAACAACTTATAAAGTATACGTAAGTATGAAGTTAAGTGCAAGTTATAAGTATTATATGAGTTGGGATAATGAACAAAAACATGCAAAATATTGTTTAAACTTGTACTTATCAATGTTTAAATGGTGGCATGTTGATAAAACAACTCTTTATATTCCAAAGGCAAAGGGAGGTACTCTTGATTTTAGTATTTTTTTCATCGCTAATTAAAGATGTTCAGTTACTGATAGGAATTGGAATCGTACATACTAGCCTTAGACTGACACTTAATTTCTCTCATAGGGTTTAATGTTTTGTTTAAGGGAAAGAATTATAATACTAAGAGAGCTTTTGGAAGGACTTAAGGATAGAAAATACAGAGACATAATGGAAAAACATATGAGGGCAGGAAAGGTGTGATAATTACCTGAAAATGGGGTGTAATACTTTCCGAAGGCTTGATCTTTGCATATATCAGGGTAAAGGTAAACAAGCCTATGAGATAGGTCTGAAATGCGATCAGCAATACTTCTAATTGCAAAATCTTTACCGGTAAATGGTTGTAACATGACCACCTCTTTGTTTTCTGAAAGCAGACAGAAGATATATTGAATGGTTCACTCTAAAAGTTGCACAATATTCTCTCATGTTTTTCAGTCATCGAAAAACTGTTCTACCAATCATCTCTTGATTGAACATGATTTTTTAAACAATACTCCTGTTCCTTGTCCTTATATACTGCTATTGATTTCTAAAAGTCAAGAGGGACCAAATGTACAGAAGCATTTTTCTATACAAATTAATCATAAAACATATTTAAGACGAGAATTATTGAAATTATCGCCTAGCTGAGATATTGACACTTTTAACAAAAAATGGTTACGGAGAATTTGAAGTTACCTATCACAGGAAAGATCAGAGTCTATGTGAATCAAATCATGCGATACAACATTTTGGCAGGCTTCATAACTGAGCAGTATTCCTTCCCTCACCCTGCTTTGTTCAAAAACCAAAAACATGCAACAACTGAGCCGAAGCATTGAGACTGAGGTTCTTAAATTTTCATCCTCTGAAGACTGTTACGTTTAGTGTGCAATTTCACTCAAGTAGATAATGGTTTTTTCATGAGCAGAAAGTTCAAATGTATGAAGAAATGAAAGAAGAGATCAAGGTAGAATTATTATGAAACAAGAATAAGAATATTGACAAACCTCCTACAGCAGCAATGGTGATTCCACCAAGCTCAGAATCTGAGAATCGAAGGAGAAAAGTTCCGTATTCACATTGAGCTAACATTTCTTCTGTTCTTTTCTTTCGGATAAATCCTAATATGTGCCTGTTTGCATGAAAAACAAAACAAATTATACAGAAAATTTAAATAAATTGGGCAAAACTAAAACGCTGCTTGACAAGGAATTATATTTTACCAAAGGGGCAAGTAAATCTCAAAATTCTCCTGCAAAATCCTGGATGGCATTAAAACATCATGGATTTAAGGCAAGGCATGGCAATGAAGTGCAATCCTCACGCCATCTGTCGTTGCTGCTGAAAACTGCCATGCTAAGCTAGAACGCCGAAAATCCATCAAGATTTTCCCGCGTTTTTTAGAACTTGACACTTTATAAAATATAACTGATTTCACCCAAGCACTCCAAATGTTCAGGTTAAGTTCTTGATAGTATTTGCGAAAGAATTCTGGAACAACATTGTCCCAAGGTACACAAGTTTTTCTGCTGTGATATATTGTTTCCATAAAATTTAAAATGGCGTTTATGGCGTTTTTGCGAATATTTCTGAGGCTGAAAGAAGGAAAACACTCAAAAAAGGGGTTCTGGCTTTGATTTCTCCCCAAAAGTAGTGTGAGCCCAGCACTATTCTTCTACCTCGTTACTTGCAGTATTCAGACAGCAAAAAAGGGGCACTTGATAAAGTTTCACAAGCTCTTTTCATTTAAATGAAACTTAAAAATTAAATATAGAAAATTATAGAAGTGAACGAACCCATCCATCCAAGGTCCTTTCAAATGTTCTCTGGTTAGTTTCATAACAGCATAAAACCATTCCCAAAATGTGAAGCTTCTGTCGGGTAACGGTTCTTTACAAAATTGAGACCAGCTTAGTAACAAACTGTTGTATTCCTTCAGTTCAGCCCTGCAAGCATAAAAAAGAATAAATTTAATGCTAACTTGAATTTCTCCTTTTACAGAGCCTCATGAGGCAGCATTCACCCAAAAATGGAGACACTATAAATCACTACACAACATGATTTGCATAAAGTTTTAAGAAGGAAACATATCGTAATTGAACTCTTACTCTGCCTGGAGATCTTGTGGAAAATAACTCACAAACAGTGAAAAGATAATAAAACTATGAAAAGTTTTATTTTTCATTCTAAGGACACACATAATCTCTTGGGCTTTCATCCAGAAAATATTGGTTCCTATGCTGCTTGTCCAGCCACACTAAGATTTGAAAGTATCTCCCCATCTTCTCATACCTTGATGTATCATTCAAATTGTTAGTACAATTGAACCCTGTTACGTTGAATGCTGCGTAAGACGAAATTCCCATTAAGATGAATTCTTAGGTGATCTCATCGAATCCCTATTAAATACTGTTAATAATTTAGGTGTAACTTGAATTGCAAGCAAAATAGTATGGCCAAAGACCAGATGAGGTGCTCTAGGGTTGGTGGCTCTAAGAAGAGCCGTTGAAAAGGCAAGCCGGCCGGCTGCGAGAGGTCCGCTGGATGGTGATGTGGCCCGTGTGGCTGACGGAGTGACGGGGTGACGGGAGCGGAGTGGCTTAAGACGGTGAGGTCACGACATATATAGCCGTCGTGGTTGAGGCTGCGGCGGCCAATCAGGAGCGAGCATGGGCTGCGTCGCCAGAGGTGAGCGGTGATTGGCCGCCACAGTACTTCCCTGCGGTTGAGACGGAGTCTCTGTGGGTGGTTGGAGAAGTGAGTGGTGAAATTGGATGTTGGAGTGGTAACAGGTTTGGAAAATGTGTGTAAAGTGGTTGGAAAGTTAAGGATTGAGGGAGTGATGGTGGAATATTTGAGGACTTGGTTGAGTGATGATATGAGTTGAGGGATGGTTGATTGAGTGAGTTGAGGATTGATTGAGTGGTGAGAAGCTGGGGGTGTGTGTCAGCGTGCCGGGGAGCGCCATTCGACCCGGGTGACACACGGTTGAAGTTTTGTGACCATCATCTTTCCGGGCAAAGAGGTTGATGCTCGGGACAACAAGTTGGGAACGTGCTGTGTTCTGCGGCAACTTGCTGGAGCGTGTTGATTTGCGCGGCGGAGAGAGATGGATACGATGCGGTGATGATGCTGGAAGCTTTCAATGCTCATGCTAAGATGATCAAATATGACTGTTCCAGTGAGAGATTTGAGTTTGAGTGCTTGGGTACAGACGACTTGAGAGAAGGTTGAGCGTGTTCTTGAGGTGGGGTTGCTTGAATGAAGTGAATCAGTTGGCTGTGCGTGTTCACTCACGGCGGGAGTCACCAATATGGCCAAAGACCAGATGAGGTGCTCTAGGGTTGGTGGCTCTAAGAAGAGCCGTTGAAAAGGCAAGCCGGCCGGCTGCGAGAGGTCCGCTGGATGGTGATGTGGCCCGTGTGGCTGACGGAGTGACGGGGTGACGGGAGCGGAGTGGCTTAAGACGGTGAGGTCACGACATATATAGCCGTCGTGGTTGAGGCTGCGGCGGCCAATCAGGAGCGAGCATGGGCTGCGTCGCCAGAGGTGAGCGGTGATTGGCCGCCACAATAGCTTCGGTTTGACTCAAGTTTCCTCCCCTTAGGGATTCTTTTCGTGCTTGCCCTCAACTATTTCTTAACTCGAATTTTCACTTATGTCAAACTCAAGCATGGTCACGCTGCAATCGGACCTAAGAGGGGGTACAATAAAACATTTGATACTATAGTAGATATGAAACCCACCTGAAGGCTTTCTCTGCAAGAAAGTGAAGGTTATCTTCAGTGAGAGACCTTCCGGTGGCATCACAAAACTTAGTATTGAGAGCATCTGCAATTTGACACCAAGGAACCTAAAAGAAATAAAAACAAAAATTAATGAATATCATTCTAACAAGACACAGAAAGCAAATACATGGCAGCGAAGTTATCTGATATGATACCCCAGAACCAGAACCCAAGACCTTATTTCTCCCTCTCACTTGTATCGGCAGTCGTGAGACTCAAGCTCTCGCTAGACGTCACCAATGTACAGCTGTTCTTTTTTATTGGATATCATTACAGAGAATCATTCAGAGAGAAAAAATAAGACTGAAATGAGGCAATGACGATTTTAATTATGTAACAGATGTTTTTGATGACGACAAACTTTTCTTTTTCTTATAATTAAAGATTTTTATTATTCCTATTCAAGAATAATTGAACTATTTGCTTTTCCAGAATTCAATATTCACAAACCTCAAATGGATACCAAGTTTTACAATTTTATAACTGAGTTACTCTATGGTCATGAATTTGACTAGATAATTAAATTCTGCAGACCATTTCAGTTATTTCAACACGTTACATGGTTTGACCGATAATTTGATGACAGCTGAGCTCCTCAGAGCACTTTGCTTTCGAGGGATTTGTGTCAAAATAAAGCGCTAGCATAGAAGTATGTCTGTTGGAAGTTGTGACTTTCATTTGTCCCAGTCTTCAAAACTGGCGTATAATGATCGCTATCGAGATGCAGATTATTTTTCATGTTTTAATGACCTGCGTTGATGTAAGTTCCAATCCCTCAGGATAAGGAATTTATTACCCGGCAAACAGTTACACACCTTTTCTGGAACGACAAACGGTATACGCCCAAGTTCGGCAAACGCATTGTCCCAGGTGACAGTGGCCCATGCGTGCGGTTCCTGGTTACCGTGTACTATGACAACAACAGGCAATGAAAGGGTCCATACCTATGGAGCAAAACAAGAGATGGATGAGAATTAATGACGATGAACAGAAACTGAATGGAGGATGTGGTTGGGGCACATTGACCGAATGGATGATGAGAGACAAGCAAAAATTTGTATGACCGGACAATCCTTAGGGAAAAGATTACCTGAACAACCGTTTAAGAGATGGGCACAAAGCTGGCTCTCTTCTCCTGAAGTTGATTGAAGATTTTGTGCTGATTTTATTGATTTGACGAGTCCTTTAATTAAAGATTTTTAATACTTATAATATAGTTTATTACTCTTGATACTAGATGGCCTGACAAACAGGGCTATGCCCTAGTCATTAGAAGAAGAAAAAGGTTAAGCAGAAGAATGAGAAGAAGAAGAAAAAGAGGAAGAAGAACAGAAACTGCTCCAAGTGGACTGTATAAAATGGACAGCTTCAGACCCGCAGCATCATTTAAGACTGGTGTCACTGCTCTGTCAAATTTGTTGGGCAGTTTCTTCAATTTTTTGTGAATGATTAAAGTGCATGAAAAAGTGAGGTACCAAAGTTAAGAGTTACAGAATTCGGCTTCAGGCTATCATGAGTTTTTAAAAACAAAACTTATTAAGACTTCCTTTGATTACATTCTCGCATGCACTGATTGTAGTTTCAATTTAATTATTCAGAACAGAAAACTGAATCATTACGACTTACATGTATTACTCTCATTGTGTTATATTCTTGTCATGTAAGAAAAATGGAAATGAGGGTAAAACTTTAAGAAGTTCATTGTTGTGGCTTCTGTAGAGAAATTCATGGGTTTGAAGTTGTGAAAAGGGTCTTCAAGGCTCCAAATCTACAGCATAATGGAGAATTTGCAAGGGTCTGAAATTTGATGAATTTCCTGTTTAAGTGGAATCCTCTGAGTGAACTGAACACGAAGATACCCTTGATTCATAAATTGAGCAATTATTAGAGGAGATATGACAAAATAACCGATTCTGCTAAAATACATGTGTTGAAATGGGAAATGCCGCCAGATGACGTCACAAGGCGGCGCATTTTCTCACTTTTAAATCAATTTTTCTCCAATTTCCCATGTCAGAAAAAAATTGTGAAAAATATTGCGAACTCAGCTCATTAGGCACTTTCAGATGAAGCAATAAAAAAATTGCGTGCAAATTCTCCATTGATGCATGACAGTTAAGGTCACAGGTGACAGTTACCTCCATACAACAGTGAACAAATTGAGTGGATAGTAGGATAATCTTCATCCTCACAGCTTTCTTTTCAGCTGAGACAAATTAGAAGGGGGCATTTACTATACTTTACATCAGGAACATGTTAAATCATCAAATTCAAACTTACTTCATCAACTCTTCTGGATTTTCATGTCAAAACAGTTTTCTGAAAATTCAGTATTCGAGAAAAATCTGGTGAGAAGAGAGAGGGGTGGAGTCAAAGTCAAAAAAATTGCAGAGTGACTTTGCTTCACAGCCTCTGAAAAAATTGACTAAATGTCCTAAGAAATAAAAATAAAAAATAGGTTTCAGCATACACGTACTTGAAACTCGAGTTTGCCTCCACCAACAGTGAAATGGGAGGAAAAAAGAAGGGAAAACTTCTCATCCATGACTGATTCTGTGCCTCCCTTCTTGTCAGCTCTCTTGATTTTCTTTAGTGACATGCTCCTGGAGAAAGAAAAACGAATAAATAAAAATCAGTGATGTTCATTGCAGGGCTCTGCTGTTCAGAAAATAGTTGAGGTAAAGGTCTCGATGGACAATAAAATTCCGAACAAAGCCCGATCACAATATACCATTTGATGACCGTTGGTCACCATGCAGCATTCTTCTGTTTGCTGGTGAAATTGTGGTGACAAAACGCACGAGACAATCAGAGCTTCGCTCATGCAACAGTCCAAACAACTGTCGCTATAAAAGCTGCGCCCACATCATCTCAGCTCATTCTGCACCTGACCATCACACAGGACAGTTCTCTTGACACGTAGTGCAGCTAGCCGACTTGCTCTTTCAGCAGTGCTCCTTCGAGTGTGTGTATAATCTGTATGTGATGATAATATCAAGATTTCAAAGGTCCAAGTAATTGAATACCTCTGATAATGACTGTATGAGTTGAAATGCATCAGGTAAATAAAGTAAACAATTCTGTGTGCTAATATGAAATACTTTATTAATAATATAGAATCCGACACCTTGGCTAAACCCCAAAATCTATTATTTATTTACTTGGCTGTATTTCTTGCGTGCCACAGACCCATTGGGCTTAAACTAAAAAAGAGATTCTCACAATTAAAAAAAAAAATTAACTGATGATTTCTCACCTGTAACTGACTGAGAGTTGTTTGGTAGCTTGATGGTATTCCATTGTGCCTATATTGTTTATTATTTCCCCGCTGGCTTCACCTGATGTTACTTTACCATTCTTCAAAAGGGAAATCGCTTGAGCTTCACTGATAATTGTAGCTCTTACCTTGAAAAAAAGAGGAAAAAACATTCCAGATCATTCCAATTTACACTTAAATGTTGCCTGACCTAAATCAAAATTTTTTTAGAATTTTATTCTAAGTATTCCTCTGTTCTTCCTTCCTTTTTCAACGAGTAATTTCATATATGTACTTACTAAAAACCGTGAACTAAAATAAATTTGAACAATGAGCGACAAAACGTCACTTTATCAATCTCGATGTTTCCTACAGTTTGGTAAGCACATTTGAAAAGGTTGTGCTCATGTCCACTGGACAGATGAAGTCTGCAAGAGAGCAGAGATTTTTTTGCCTTTACATTTTTCAGGAAGCCTTCACAATACTGTCCACATAAGACCTCCTCCCCTTCACAATGTTGTCCACATAAGACTACCCGCTTTAATTTTTTATTTGCATTAAATACACAGTCCGTAGTTTCCCTCTGAAAGGTTCATAGTTTTATTTGCAGAAAGTAGTACTGCCTTCAGATTTTTTCGCTATTTTCAGGTGCCTTTACAATTCAAAAATCCCTTTTTGGCAGCCTTCACATTTTTATCACCACCAACCACATCGATCGTGGAAGTTTTGCACCCCTTGCAGTCTGGCCTGACAGGTCCTGTCTGTTTACAGGGTATTGGTTATGCTTCCCATACTTTCATAAGGGACTAGAAAAGTACATGTGTTTATTTGGTCATGAAAAACTGTCTTTTCAGTGGAAATTGAGGTGCAGTTATGATAAGGTAAGATTTATTCAAAATTGATTCAAAAATAGAATATCAAGTTATGATATAAGCCATTGTGAAAAAACAAATACTGTGGTGCTTACAGTTGGAGGGGTCATATGTACATTCAATTTTCCGCCGACGAGAAGACGAACTGATGCAGTGAATCGCGTGTTGGTTTTCATGACTTGTGGTGGTTGTTTCTCGATGATGAAAGTGCTGAGAAAATAAATAGTAATTACATTAATAAAACCAAAAACTTCTTTCAATGTGACTTAATGATGACTAGGAATAGGAGAATAATCAGCTGCCAGATTTAAGAGTAAATTTTCTCTAGTCTAAAAAATACTAAACCAGACATTCAAATTCTTTACAACTAGCAGCGCTGGGTGCAGAGAGAGCACTTCTCAGTTACAGTGTCTTAGAATCTTTGCTAATGTTTCATCCAGTGTGATCAATGCAAAAGTAAGTAATTCATTGTACCTTTTCCTAAACATCCTGTATAATTTTACCATGATCAGGACGAGAAATTTCAGAAAATTCACTTGATGGTTACATCTCTAAAATATAAATTAGCAGTGGAAATTCTGAAACACTGCAACAGCAAAATTCCCTTACTGCACCCAATGCCTCAATTCCTAAGCAATATTTAGTCTAAAATTTGCTTCAGAGGAAGATAAAGTTAAGATAGAGGATGAAATTGAAGCAGATTCAACACTCTTATGTTTAATTTTCTTTCTCAGTACTTCACCATACTGAAATTTGGATGCATTCAGACTGAAGACTCTTCTAGATCCTTTAAAAAAATTAAGTGTTTTCAAAGTTCTTTGTCTTCATTTTGCCTTGCTAATGATAAAAATAAGTACAGACTCTTAACAAAAAATTAAGTATTTCTTCACTCTGCTTGAGATAGGATTACTTTTATCACCTGCTTCTACAGACAGAGTTACTTCTTTTTGCACCAGCGCATGAGAAGAGTATACTTATCTGAAACAAAATCCACGTGCTTTTTTGTAATGATTTACTGGCAATTTTGTTTCCTGAATTTGGACAAACTTTCCAAAATAAAGTTCTGGACCTTATTTCATCCCCCTGGAAGTGCATTACGTGTTCAACCTCCAGAATTTGCGACATACCACTTCACTGCATAAAAATTTGTCGTACTTGCGAATTAAAAGTTACGGACTAAATGAAAAGATGAACATGAGATATAAATTTAAATACCTGGTGATCAAAGATGAAAGTAACTGGGTGATTTGAGCTTCAAGATTCGGTAACTCATCATTGTCTGGTCGGAAAAATCTTACCATAATAGATTTTAGTCGTTCCGCCTCTTTGATATGCTGACGATTGAACCAAATTATTTCTGCCAGACTTTCACACCTATTGGAATCATAGATATATTTTTAGAGCTGAAAGATGGAGTCAATTGTGGGAGATATATTTTCTAATCCCAGTTGTATATGCTCTAATTTTACCAAAAAAATAAAAAATATTTAAAGTAAGGCAAGAGGCTCATGTTTGATATCACTTAGTTTCCTCACCAATCTTAGAATAAAATCACTTACAAACCAAAGAACAAAGAGATGAAAAAAAAACGATGGACATATAACTGATTGTGAGACCCCACCTTAACTGATCTTACTAACTACTCTCTTATAACTAACTGGTAAAAATTAGAATACCTTCATGGGGAGAGGATGGACAACTCAAAAATTTTATAAAAGCACCTATAAAACTTTGATTTTGCAAAAATTTTCTCATTTTCAAAGTCTTAATCCTTAAAAACACTGGTTTACAGTGCGCTGTTGGTCCTATTAATTAATATTTCAAATGTATAAGTTGACAGCAGTACTTTTCTAGTGATTTCCGTTTTTTTATGTTGTCCCCCTGTTGGGCCCTAAGAGTACACAAATTGAGTTGTCCATACTCTCCCTAGACAGGTGCTCTGGTAAAAATGTTCTTTTATGGGTAAATAGAAAGGTGTTAGTGATTGATTGGGGTGCAAGCTTTCCTTAAAGTCCCTTTCTCAGGACTGGTCGATTATAAGCTATCGGTACTTCTTACAAAGCTGAATTATCAACTGCTCATTAAGTCAAAAAAAGGCACATTAAAGAAAGCAATCAATTCATTCAACCCATAATACCAATTTAGACAGGACTTAATTGCGTATATGAAATTACCTAGAAGACAACAAAAAGTTATTGATCACTAATTGTTCAAAGACAACTTCTTGATTCCTTTCTTCAAAAGTTGATTGAAAGGCAGACTAAAAGTAATTGAAAAAAACCAGGAATTTAAGTCTTACATACGCTTTAAGTATCATTATCTTTTGGACTTCGGTTTACTACCATGTTGGTGGATTTAATCCTCATTAATGGGTCTATGTTGGTGGTTCCTTACACCCATTTAAACATTTTCAAAGCAGCTATGCAAGACACTTAGATTCCAAGAGTAAACTAGGGGTACTATATTGTCTGTTAAGGAAAATCTCCATAGTATTTACTGTTGCAATACTGGAGACAGGGAAACGAGAGTCGAAATATCTGTTCCGAGTGCAAAGCATCCATTCAAACAACTGACACATAACGAGCAAGTTCGATGTCTTACTTTAATGAATCAAATGAGCTCACTTACCACTCTTGAATATTATCTAGGTTGCTGGTAAATTTTCGCCCATTTCCACTTAGCTGTTGGTCTCTTTTCCACTTGATTAATTCTTCATCTAATATGCGGCTTTGCAATGAGGCTAAAGGAGCAATTGTGTCTTGCAATTTCTTGGACAGGTCAGCATGTAGTGTTCCAATGAGGTTAATCTGAAAGAGCCATTCATCAAATTAAAGATCATCAGACGTTCTCAGTTAAAGTCAGGTGATGTTTAAATTATTACTGATCAGGTAAACAAATGACTATCGGATAAATCTTGGTTGATAGTATGTAACTTCAAGTTTCTTGATTATAGAAATGGACATATACCATATACACCCGCACATAACCCTCCTTCTCCTCCGTTTTTCTAACTTTTATTTGATCATTAATGGATTTAAAATTGCTGTTAAAGTGAAAGAGCACAGAACATAAGCTATAAATTATGAAAACTTAACTACCTTACTTCACAAAAACATGATCTTAAACATAAAGTGTTCAAGAGCTTAGACAACAATGATGAAGACATGTATGGTGGTCAATGCTTCATAAGACACCACAAAATCTGATAGAGCGATATTTTTTTGTTAGAAAAGGGGTCGGATTTTGGGTGACTTCGAAAGTCATTTTCTCAATCGAAGTTCCGTTAAATTAGCATGAAGAATATATCTCTGAATTTATAGAGAAGGTACTTCTCATACACAATTTAAAAATAATGTTCAGCAGTCCCAATTTCGAAATAATTTTGAGAACTTCAAAAAACTTGGTGTAGAAATTTTTCTTCCCAGGGGTGATATTTTTACGGACTTTAATTATTTTATTAAAGGCTAACCTTTTGATGAAGAGCTCTTTCCAGAGCTTCCTTTTGGTATTTCAGCTCGTTCTCAAAATCAGGGGTGGCAATAGCGGTGTTTTCAGATGATGATTGAAATTCCTGCACAGCTTCTGTAAACAAAACAAAAAACAGAAACGACGCTAAAATAAAATTTAAGTGAGTAAAACTTTGTGAACTTGCAAAAATCTCCAAAGAAGTCACCCCCATCCTTTAAAAAAAAGAGTTCATAGGAGGGGGCATTCACTCTTGTTTACAGCTGACAGAGACACACAAATAGGTTAGAAACAGTGGGGCTTCACTCACATCTGATATAAATTGATGGCTGAAGTGCAAAACCACCTACCTCCCTCCAATGCAATGTTTCAAAATCTCCACTCCTATTTTATTTTTTGAAGAGAGGGACCTACTTTACGGCTTCAAATTTACACCGACAGAATGATCTCCTTGCAGAGAAGAAAAATTAAGGCAGGTTTCAAGAAATTACATTGTCTAGTTTTCCAAAGAAAAAAATCAAGTATAACAGGTCTACAATTTCAGAAATAGAGATATGCTGTTTCGCACTTGAGCCTTCAAAATACCCGTTTAAAGAAGAGTTAGAAAAGGGCTTTAGATGATTCATAATGATACTTACGGCTGACTTTTGAAAATTCATGATATTGTATTGCAAAGGACTCCTGCTCCTGCTCAACTCGACGAACACACTCTCCGATTTTGGTAGTTTTGCTTCTTAATTTGTCCAGCTCTTGAATGATTTCCACTGCCGGTGGGTCCATGATGCCAAGAAATCCATTAGCATTTACGCCTTGTCCCGTGCTTTGCTGCTAAAAATGGTTGCAAAAAATATTAAACGATTGATAGAAAGGCACTGTTCTCCAGTCCTTAGAAAGCTAGGGTCAATTGTTTTCACTGAATCAAATACATCGAGAAACTGAGGAAAATAATCATCTTCCTTGCTTTTTAGACCTTAAGTTATTAAATTTTTTCGAGGTTAAAAAGTAAAAAAAATTTCACTTTTATATTGTCAAGATTTTGATAATTTCCTGATTTGCTCCTAATAAATACTGTTGATTGCCATAACTTGCGTAAATTAGATTGATCTATGGTAGGTTTTGTAAATCAATGTAATTCTAAGTAATACTTGGTTGTGAACAGAATTCATTTGCTTACTTAGTATTTGGGCTCATTCATGACCTATACTTGGATTGCATTTTGCAAAAAGGAACCACTAGCATTGCAATGATGCTAAGGTTGTGCAACTTCATCTTTTGCTATAAAATTGCGGAAATCGTGAAAAACTATGAAATTTAGATGGTAATTTTTGTCTTAAATTTACAGTTTTTAGCGAGTAAAATAGAAACTATTAATGGATAATCGGGTTTTTCCTCCAAGACAAAAGAAGTTGCACAATCTTAGCAACATTGCAATGCTAGTGGTTCCTTTTTACAAAATGCAATCCATTTTAGCCGATCGGCGCTTACGTTAGAATTGTGTAAAAATTAAAAAGAATAAATAAAATTAAACTGCTGCAGACAAGATTGATGAAAAAAAAATCTGTCTACTCTGATTTTAACGCAATTCTGTTTCATTCTTACTATCTACCAGGCTACCCTTATTCAAAGTATCATTAAAACTTTAAAGTTTAAGGTCACTGTTTGAAGAATTTTGAAAAAATGGTCATGAAATTAATAAGATATGGAAAAAGCAGCTGTAAAAATACTTACAGACTCTGCAATTTTCACAAGATTCATCTCATTGTCGAGGCAATTCTTAAGGATCCGAAAGAGGCTGACTGGATTATGACTGAATCGTTGCTGGAAAAAAGGAAGGACCAAAATGATAATTTGCGCACATAAATAAAAAATCCTTGATGCAGCTAGGATATGAATAGAATTTGAAATCCTATCTTCTTTGACCGCTAGGACAAAAAAGGTTACAACTTATGTCTACTTCAGAGAATATGATTACTGCCAAAAGGATATGTCTTAGCAAGAGCAGATTTGCATCTGAACTGAATGAGATGCTCTTCAAAATTTGTAAAAGATAGATAATACGCCTTTTATTCAGGCAAGATAGATGGTTCTTCACTACCCTGTCAGACACAATAAGTGATGAATAGGTTAAATTTACAGTTGCTTCTCAAAGGTTAGTTTTTGGAATTCTTGGGTCCTCTGCCCATGCAAAATTAGCTTAACTAGGATGTGGTATCGTCTTTTTTTTTTTTTTTTTTTTTTTTTTTTTTTTTTTTTTACCTCAATCCATCACAGAAAAAAGGTTATAGTTTAAATTTCAGCTTCAATTGTTTTAAAGCTTGTTTGTGCTAATTTCACTCAAAATCTGAACATAGGAATCTTGGACGTTTTTCACAAATAGAAAAAACAAGATCAATATTTTCCAACAAAAGCATTTAGTCTATTATAACAATCCATTCCTTTGTGGATTGAAAATCACATTTCCTCACTTGATATTTCAAGAAAGCTCATCACATTTTCTCTTTACTTGTCCATCTATTTAATGCATCTGATAAAGAATCCTTTTTTTTTTTGTTTGAATGCCAACCTCGGAGCTCTCAAACTTTAAGGGTACAGTGCCACATGAAGGCCTCTGAAAAATGGAAGATGTTCTATTTTTGTCATCAAATAAAATTATAAATAAAATAGAGAAGTAAAGAGGAATAAAAAAAATGAATACACACAAAAAAATGAAAAATAATTGAAAGCAAGCGGATGGTGCATCAGATGCAAGCTGAGAAAAAAATGAGAAATGCACAAACACACACATTAAAAACACTAACATTAACAAAAAAAAAGTATGATAGCAGGGATTAAAGACATAGTGGTAAACACTAATAATCACTATCAAAAAAAAAAAAGGAGAAAAAGAAAAAAAGAGGGAAGCATGTTAAGTATGAATGTGAATACTCAGGTAGATCAGTGTCTATAAAAAAAAGAGGAAAAAAAAAACAGAGGTGTTGGAAGATTTCAACAATACAACCTATTACAGTTCTGGTACAAATACTTGAGGCTGGCAAAGTTAAAACATTAAAAAAATTCAGTATTGACATTATGTTGTGCTAACAGAATAGCCTCTACGGCTTTAATCAAATCCAAATTATTATTAGCCAAACCAGAAATCCTATAGCAACTAACGAAAACACTCTACTAATAAATGCGAGGAGGACGGATGCGGAAATATGCATGAAATGAGTGCTTGAGAAATTAAAAATGCTAAGCACATAGAATATAGAAATCATCCTGAGGTACCAATACAAGTCCAAGATATTATCAGTGATATTACAACTGCACTTAAAAATTATGAAACCTCAATACTGCCAAGATTGCAAACCAAATTAAGCTGCTTCATTTGAGGGATGTGATGTGACGGAGATAAGTCTTGGAACTTAGCTTCAGTCCAAGTAAAATGAGCTGGCCATTGCTTTGGAAGAGGCATTTTGGTCTCACACCATTAGGGGCAGCATGAGATGTTAAAAACCCTACACTTAGGTAATGATTTTATCACCATAAGGCTTTTAACAACCTTTCATCTTATTTGACTATGACTTTCACTTTAAATATCAATGAAAGGAATTCAAGATTGCAATAGTGATAAAAATTGGACATTATTATTAGCAAGAGCCTTGGTGATTGACATAATTGCAAGAAATACAAATTCAAGCGTGAAAACTAGTCAGTCTTGTAATAAATTGAACAGGGTTTTTGGTACTTCCCACATCGCAAATTCCTGACAGTTTTCTTCACTTTTCTCCAAAGCGTACAAAACAAAGAAAAAAATACAGAATTTAGTTTTTGTTGTGAATGTAGATTTGTCAACACTATGCTATTGAGTCCGCCATCTTGTTGTCTCTCTGTCTACCGCTCTGTACACCGGTTATTGTCAACCGTCCCCGATTCTATCTCTTCTGAATAAAGAATTGTGTCGTGCATCCAAGCCATTTCGTTATTTATGGCGTACCTCAATTTACCTCGTCAACCCGAGTCACCGACCCGACTTGGTACATAACAGTTTTAAAACCATGACTACCTACCAACAGCCAAAATTTTCGATTTTCCTCTGCAATTGCTGTTGAAAGCTGAAATTCTCTATGTTTTAAAATACATGTTGTCCACTGAAATTTATACATTTTTACATGCTCTGTGTGTGTTACATTACCTGCGTTTAGCACGTTGCTGGCAACCCTACATTTACTACTTACATATTGTTGTTCCGATTCAGGGATACAGGAAGTACTTGGCCTCTCCGTATTAAAAACCCCTCTTTCGTCAAATTTAAAAATGATGGCATTTAATCAGCTCTTTACATACTAATTGCCGCAATTTTGCAAAAATACAAAATTTTCACGGCGATTTTGTAAAACACGCGCAATTTAAATCTCGATTTCGCAGAAATTTTGCAATTTTATCTGCCAACTCGCACTAGTTTCCCCATTTTTAAAGCTCATTTGGGGTTCCTTCCCATTTTTGCGCCTAACCGATTGCAAGGTTCAGAAATTTTTGCACTCCTGCCCTGAGTCTGTTTCATTCAACTGAAAGGCATGCGTGTGATTAATGAGTGAACGGATCCTTTAGGAGGTAACATTAATTCACAAATAATACTTAAAACTGACAAAAAAGGGGAATGAGGATTAAAAGTGTTATTAAGAGATGTTAAAGTGATGGGGTATCAGACGATTGAAAATCTTTTTTACTCCACCAAAATGCTGATGACATAGAAATAGGAATGCAGAATACTTACTCTGAACATACTGGAAGCTTCCATCAATTTTAATTTTGTGGTGAAAAGATCCTCAGCTGTGATGGTTTGGATTTTTTCATCTAATTCCCGTATGAGAGACTCAACAAATTGACTAATGTACTGCTCATGCTGAGGATTGTCAGGATCAATATCAGCCCTAGATGTAAAATGTGACAGTAGATTTTGACAGGAATAATTTGACAATGACGTTATTTATTGAGACAGTTTCATGATATGAAAGCTTGCGTTTCATTGAACCAAAAATTGTAAGTTGTTGGGATTATGGTATTTTCTTGTATCACTGTTCAAAACAGTACACAGCTGTACAAGTTGTTCCTAGACATTTCATACAGATTTTAGTTTCGAGCTTTTGACTACTATCTTCAATCATTTCTAAAATGCTAATGTGTTCAACAGGAGAAAATGCTATCAATAAAACTGCAAAATTGACACTTGCATGACACCAAGAGGTCATGAGAAGATCTAAAAAGCTAAGGGAAAAGTAATATTCTGAATTAAAACAGAAAATTCTCAACTCTACTTTAAAAAAAATTAAATATCACTAAACAGTAAGAGAAGGAATACAGTTTATAAAATAAGGAACATTAGCGGCAGCTCACATCTTCATTTTAGACTAACTAGACTATTTAACTAACTACTATCTAATGAAATAAATCTTACTATGCTCAAAAACAAACAAGAAAAACAGTTGCAAAAACTATAATAAAAAATCATTATTTACCACATCTTATCTTCAATCCATGAGGCAAGGAAATGCCGCACTTCAATCGGGAAACTGTCCCCATATAGAGCTTGCACATGATGCAGGGCAGGACCCTGCAGCTGTTGAGCTTTCATCCACAAGGCCATTCTGAAAATGAGCAATACTTCAACTGAAATTTGAGAAAACTGATGTTATAGTTTTATGTCCAGTCAACATGAGAGAGTGAACAACAAGCACCCTTGGGGAATTTTCTGCCAGGTTAGCCAAAGTGAAAAAACATGAGTGATCATCTTTGCAAGGTGCGAAAGGGCTTCTTTTTTTTTCTTTCTCTTTTTTTTTCTCTTGAGAAAGTTTGTAGTGATCCATTTTTATTGCGACTCCTTACTTGATACAGATTACTACCTGGGTTGATTTCTGCACTTTCCTCTGAAAAAAGCATCGTCTCAAAAGATTTTGAAGTTCCTCAACCCTAGATAAGTAAGGCACACAAAGTATGCTCACAAAGTTTTTTTTAGGTTTAGCTGGAATTTTCAGCTTCTTGAAACACATTCAAGTTCCTACATATTGTCACCATCTAGCCAAAGTATAACAAGCGCCAAACGACGTCAAACAATTTTCGCCGCCATTTTATTTTCTTACAGAGAAACTGTTCAACAAAGGTGTCCGAAAATTTCACTGAATTCTCTTTGTGCTGCCGATAAAATTAGTGAAATTTTGACAGCTTCGTTGAACAATTTCTCCGTAAAAACATAAAATGGCAGCAGAAATTTTTAAACGTCGCATGGCGCTTGTGATACTTTGGCCAGAGGTTGACAATATGGCTCCATTTCAACTATAAATTTTTTTTTCCATCCACAGCGTGATTTAACATTGTGATTTTTGCGAATTCTACCCCTCTTGTCTAAGCTTTTAGATAAAAATCCATACTCTGTGTAAATTTCCTTTCTCCAGGAGGCAACACCCTGTTTTACGCAACCCATGCAAATCTCAGGGATCTGCGACAGAACCAATGACCTGGTATGTGTAAATGATATTGGAGTTACATTATTGGACATCACTCTCTGTGTAAAGCCTACCCCTTTTAGACAATGTAAACTTAGAACATTCCAATTTTTTCAACACTTTATGACTTGGCTCATTTGTGTTGTTTAACATAATTACACTGGGAAAAAAAAAAAAAAAAACACATGGGATCTCTTAAAAACATCCAGACTCTTAAAAACATCAACAAAAAAAAATACTCTTGATTCAATCAGATTTAAGCTTAAATCTGATTGAATCAAGAGTGATTTTTCTTGTCGATGTTTTCTAGAGTCTGGACTCTAGATCCAATGTGTTTTTTTTCTTCCAGAGTAAGTAAAAATTTTCACCTAACACTGGTGAACCTTCATAGATATGATTTCGAATTAACTCAAGGTCATATTTCCCAGTTGCACATCTAAGTCTGACTCAGAAATCAGAGTATAAGTATACCAAAATGCCCCGCATTTAGTAATGTACTGAGCAAATAAAAGAAATAACGCAGTCATCATGGATGAAAATTAATTCACAATCCAGGATATCCCTGACATTAGCTGCGATCTATAGAATGTGAGATCAGACAATTGCTGAGCCCCTGCCATATTAAAAAAATCTTCAGTGGCTAAATATTAGCGCATGTTATTTGCATGACAGCTTGGATTTAACACATCAGCAATAGGATCAGGTGCCAATGCCAAAAAGCATTCTTGATTAAGGGATGGCCTTAGGCAGCTTAAACGGATTAAAATTGGACTGCAAGATGATAAAAAAAAAAAAAAAAAAAAAAATTCTGTAGCATATCTACCTTACGATCTAAATTCTACTAAACATCTCAGAAACTTTTTCTTTAGTTGAAAGTCAAACTGACTAGTAATAGCATCTGACAGTAATGCCGTCCCATGACTTAGTTTGCTAACAAGAACTTCTGTCACCAACGTTTTCATTCAGATAAATGTTTAATAGAGTCTGACGTGCAATGAATGAGTTACAAGACATGTTGTACAAAGATTTTCTGTCCAAGTCTCTTGCAAAACAATGTGGAATCAGTCATCAAACTAATTATGATGGATACCAGTTCCGAAAGTATCTTGCGGACAATGAGGAAAGAGGCAAATGCTGCAAAGATTCAGCAAATTCTACCATACTGTGCGTTACATTTGGAAATTGTCAAACGCAGTGAAGCTGTACCTCACTGCAATGGTAAGGTAGCGATTCAACTAAGCTATATTGGAAGAGCAAACGAGTGCTGATTCACTATTGTGGTCTGACGGAACAATTATGGACTGATCCGCTACTTGCTGATGTCGAAAACAAACATAACCCATCACTTTTCACAACGAATACTCAAAATTAGGCATGGCAAGTAATTAGGCTGAGTGCTCCCATTGTCTCATTCCAGGAACTGATGGATCAATAAACTGCACTCTAAAAGGATCATCCCCAATAATTACTAATGAGTAAAACCAACCTTGATTACACGGAGGAGACACAGTTCAAGCAGCAATGATGGAAACAAGGAGCTGGTGCTGAATCACAGAACTGCAGCCAAGCTGGGCCTACTAACGAGAATAGAGCAGGACTTCATGAAGAGAAGGATTGAATTCCGGTTCCAAAACCGAGTGGCACTCAAGAAAGTACCAGCCCAAATGTTAAATTTCGTTTCATTTTGAGTGCACACACTTGAGAAGAGGAGAGAAGTTCGGCACTTCAAACGCAATAACAAATACTCAAATTGAACCTGATGCAGCAGCAAATCTCACTGCACTGTTCGATACAATTACTTCAAACACAACTATATCAAAATAAAATTAAGGCGCAGATGAGGGGACGATACTAAATATCTACTCACGTATTTCACCGACCGCGTGATTCGTTTGAAAAGTTAATCACATGCCGGACGAACAGATGCGACGCAGATGAAAGCGGAGAAGTGCAAGCAAGAGATGGTGGAGCGCTGCCTTTGCTATTCAGTGCAATTCAGGAGGAATTCCTGGAACTCCCGAATCGGACAAGGTTGATTCGGGACTCTCGCACTGGAGTTCAGACATCAAATTCCCGAGCTCCGATTGGTCCAGGCGACTTCATCATGGCGACATGACTGAAAGACCGAAAATACTAATACTGAGTCCTCAGTATTTCATCAAAGAATCGCCTCTTCAATCGAGGAAAAACGACTTGGAGGAATTGAGAGAGAGTTTTAGATTTTTTGGTGCATTCAATTTTCACGAATGTCTACATAATGCAAACTAAATTTAATCTTGGAAAATAGAGATTCTAAGTTTCACTGTTGGCACCTAATCTGTGCATCGAAATGGCAGCCATGTTGCAAAAAGTTAAAAAAAAAACCTGAAAAAAAGCGACAGAAAAATCAAGTCGGCCAATAGTAAGTGAGCTTATGCTTCCGAGCTGTCTGATTTGCTCTATAATTCTAGGACTACTTTTGGCGGGCAAAAAACTTGTTACGAAAAAATTTAGATATAATCAGTCATCCAGCGAGCACGAAATCAGCTCAGGATCAAATCTGAAAATATGTAGCTATGAATTTTAAAATTTTGTTATGATGTGCAAGGAATCGTTATTGTTTTGAAATGCTGTGTAGGGGATGCCAGCTCAGCTTGAAATATTATTACTGACAGGGGTTTCAAGAGCTGTAATTATTGATTTATGCCAGAGATTTACTGAGTTCTATAAGAAATGGAAATGAGGTCATGCTTTGCTGCCGCATGTGCAAGATTTCAACGTGCATGTAATAGCCCCAAAGTTTAGTTACCGAATTTTTTAGAAGTTTTTAAAACTTCAGGAAACTGAGCGTTGGCAATGCAATTAATAATGGCAATTAATCAAGTAATTAGTGCGCTTCACTTTTTTCATGTCGTGCTCATACCAAAAGACTTTTGATTCTGTTCAAGCCGGCGAGCAGCATTTACTCCTCTCTTTTTCTTTCCATGCAGGAAAAAAATAAACACGACGGAAAAAATCACAAAAACGGAAAAACAGAGTTTTCTTCCTTTAAAACTACTTAACCAAGTATATTCAGGGTGTCCCAGAGCACCCGTGCCAGGCCTTTCTTCTCGGTTGATTTAGGTCGGACGAAGTCAGCGCGACCGCGGGGTTGAATACAGGGAATCGACCCCGCAAGGAATTCGAATTTCATGATCTCGAAACACCCCCTCCCCCAGTTCCCCTTGGGAGGTAAAGGGGGGTGGTCACGATCCTAAAAGTAGGGGTTCTCGATCGAATTTTTATTCGATTTCATTAGAGCTGAAAAGTACGAAACGGCATACAACCAAAAATTTCACGTGAAATCGACCCCTAAAAATCCAAAATTGGACCACTTCACGCTCAAGAATGAGCCCCTTAAAAGGGGGACAGCGGCCCCTTCAATAATTTCTCTTTGGTCAAAAACTGTCGCAGATTCTCCGGGCGAAAAAGGTGGTTTGCCAGGTAATCGATCCCAAGGAATCCAATTTTTATGGTCCCGAATCCCCCCCTAGTCTCACTTGGGGGATAAAATGGGGGGGGGGGCACAATTTCCCCCGATTTTTGAAATTTTGCCTTCTCCATTTACCCTCCCCCCCCCCCCCCCCAAGGGAGACCAGGGGGGATTCGGGATCATAAAAATCGGATTCCTCGGGATCGATTACTCGGTAAACCACCTTTATCCGGAGAATCTGCGATAGTTTTTGACGAAAGCAGGGAAATTATGGAGGAGGCCGCTGTCCTCCTTTTTAAGGAATCATTTTTGTACGTAAAGTGGTCCGATTTTGGATTTTTAGGGGTCGATTCCACGTGAAATTTTGCGTACTTTTCAGTTCTAATGAAATCGAATGGAAATTAGATCGAGAACCCCGACTTTTAGGATCGCGACCCCCCCCCCCTTTACCTTCCAAAGGGGGCGGAGGGGGGGGGGGGAATTCGAGACCATGAAATTCTAATTCGGGGGTCGATGCCTTATTCATAACACTGCGGTCGCTGACTTCGTCCGACATGAATCAACCGAGAAAAAGGCCTGGTGCGGGTGCCTTGGGACACCCTGTATAATAACTGGAGTGCAAATTGCAATAAAAAACTACAATTTCTGGCTCATCCCTAAAAACGCTCATGTGCATAGGGAGACTAACGGAACATACGTGTTTCTAAATTAGCCAGGAATTGTACTTAGTTCCAAACTGCACAATGTGGATCAACTGTAATTACTTTACACTAATGTTGAAACACAGACGGATTGCGTTCGAACGGCAACGTCAGAACCTCGACCCCAGTCAGCCCCAATATTGGGGCTGAGTTCCATGCATTTTTCCTGACAATTTTCCAAAGTAAATCAGAAGTATAGTTTTGCTCTGAATTTGAGGAGCAGAAATTCACGAGTGCTTATCTTCCCTGGCAGAGTTTGGCGGGTTTTTTTTTTAAATTTCTTCATGTCTTAAATAAAAATGTTTCATTCAATTTCCAAGTTCTAGACGCTACTTTTGCATCTTCTTCCACTGTAATTTTCGGGTTTCCGGTTTTATTTTGGTTTTCCTTTTCCGGTTTGGTATTTGCCGTAAATGCCGTAATCCGAGACTCTGATTGGCTGGCGAACGATGTTCATGCCATGTTGCCATGGATGGCTGCGTGTTATTAATTGTTTTTTCTCTTATCACTCACTTCTTACATTTGTATTGCTTGTAGGTCGTGCAACTGAAGTACATACTGGACTGACTTTATTTTCTTCGTCATTCTCATTCATTTATTTCTTCCAGCATTTATGCTTTCTAAGGGACGCTTTATCAGCGAACTTAATTAAAATTCACTTTACGACGACTTCACCAAGTGTTGTACATGCAGGAGGTTAGGTTTTTTGCACAATTAATTGGAAATTGGAACCCCTAAGGAATACTTAATTAAAAAGAAAAAAAAATGTGAAATTGTTTCCTTACTCTGTCTGGCTGTATATTCCTACATATTCTATCGTATTTCCTATAATCTATTACAATGGTATCTGTGTAGTGATATGTGTAAAGCATGGTCGTCAGAGGTCTACCGTGGATCTCTTTGCTCTGTTTGTGCTGGCTCTGTACCGCAGCTGGCAATGGGGAATCATTAACTTTTACAACTGATTGTAATACTCTGCAAATGGGCCAGTTCTTGTGTCCTGATCCAGATCCAGAGTATAATTACATGGATCCGAAGACTCAACAGCCTGCAGGATGTACCCGAGAGAATAAAGCCACTGGTATGTAATTCCTTCAGTTTCTGCATTTCAGAATTGTACTATAATTTAATAAAACGTTAACAATGATCTCTTTCCAGAAGAATTTCTCATTTTTTTGCACATTGCACCATATAATATTGATAGAACCTTATCTATAAGTATTACAAGATAGTGTAACCGCAGAGCTAAGGGAGGTCACCTCCTGACTTCAGATTCAGATTTCATTTATTAATAAAGAAAATACATAATACAGTAATTAAGTCAAAGCCACTACAGAAAAACTTGACTGGGGCATCACTCGAAATGAGAGCTGTTTCAGGAAAAATCAGGTAGTCACAGCAAAAACAGCTCAATACTTTCAATTCCCGCGGATGATCACCAAGACCACTCCTTTGACCAGGGCCTGAACAGTAAAGTACAATAGCCAAAGACATTGAATCACGTAGACCGTGCATCCTGTGACAACTTTTAGAAAATTGCATGGCGCACGGACTGATGAGTGTAGAGCACCGCTGCCTCGCATCAGGAAGTTCATGTGTCCCACTGTGCATGCGCAGCAGCGGCCCCAGTGAATTTTTGTCGTATTGCGAGGCACTTCTCTTGGTTGGTAATTAGTTCCGAAAAGTGAAACTTTGCAATTTGGTCATTGAATTACACGCTCCACAACTGTTGTCTATAGAATTTTGTCCAAAAATGGACTAAAAATTAGTTATTAGCAAATGACCGAGCTCGCTAATGAATTCTTCAAGACTTCCCTGCAGTCTCTTCGAGTGCTTGGGACACACGCTGGATCCGTCTCCTCGCCCGCCTATTATGGAGTTCCAAGAAACTTGCCATGCTTCCTCTGCACAAAACCACGCCAGATGTACGGTCTATGAGATTCAATGTCTTTAACTATAGCACCTGCCCAGCCGCCACCGACATCGTCTAGTGCTAAAGCGCTTTATTTAAATAGTGGCTTAAAGCAACTGCAGCGGAATCAAACCATCTTTTTTGACTGTTTGTGCTTAATTAGAAAAAGTGTGCCTACTGATCAATTTTGAGGCGCTCAAATCTTATGTTATTGATTACCGATTGTTGATTACCCATGAGATGTTGCAACATCTCTACCATACATTGTAAGTATAAATGCCAAAAAAATTAACTTTTCAGTCCTGCTTTTCTCTAGATTGGCACCTAGAAAGCTCTACCACAAAAGCTCATCAAACTGAGGATAATATCGAAATTTAGTCGGCGCCAAATTGCTTAGTATTCTGTGTGCACTTCTTTGCAAATATAAGTTGCACCCAATCTGGAAAATGTCCATATCCTGAGTCCATGAGTGATCAAGGGACTGACAGAAATTTAGTTTCATCATTTTTTTGTGTTATGTTTCGATAGAACCACTCATTATTAAAAACTGGAGCTCCTTTTTTAGGAAAATTTTGCTCTTAACACTAAGTTAGGCAGGACACCACCTAAATGCTGTGTTTTTGTAGAGTTATATCAGGCACATCTATAAATGTTTTTGTCTCTTGTTCTCAGTTCGATGTGTGGCTGCTGATGGAATAATTTGCAATGAGACCAAAAACTCCACTTTTTACCAGGAGATTCCTTGCAAATGGACGTGAGTATCAGATCAATAAAATTTCTAACTACTTTTTCTGTCTTCTCAGTGCAGGGTAGCTTTCAACTTGAGTAAGATTTTCCCCCATTTTTGTTTCCTAATGGGGGCAAAACTTAATTAAATCAATTAGAGAATTAGAACAAATTAATTAAAAAATCATCAAATGCCCTTAAATGTACACACATAGATAATACTTCAAAACCTGGTCAATTAAAATTTGCTTTAGCTATACCAAAATTGCATCGCAGGTTCAGCAGGTGTAATATAAGCATTTTTTGATTCCATTGATGGAGTATCATAGACATGCATCTTCTCTTGGAATGAGATCCGACCAGGAAGAATCAATAATTCCATATTATCTGGGAATAATCAATAATATCTGATTATCTGGGAACTGATTAAGGCTGCTAAAATTACATTTCGACGGTGTAAGTCGGCAATCACATAACTCGTTTGCGGTGTCTGAAAATCTCCGCCTCTGTGTTATTTTTTTAAAGGAGAAAAAATTGACATCATTCCTTGAAGTTTTTGCAGAATTTTCTTCACACATAGAGGAAAAATCATGGCAGTTTTAAAGAATCGTCGTTGATTAGTTTTCCGTTTAAAAAATAAAGTATGATAGGAAGTCTGCGACGTCGCAAACTGAGTTATGTGATTGCCGACTTACACCGTCGATTTGGATCGGAAAAAAAGGAAAGTTCCTTGAATTCACAATAATTCATATGATATCTTTATTTCATAATTATGTTGCTCAGATTTCTGAGAAAATCAAATGATGAGGCATACTGTGATAGGTGCCTTGAACGAAATGTTTCTCTGCATACTGCTTAAATACCCTTACATTGTGGTTCAAATGGAGCATTTGAGTTTGGAATGACTAATTACAATAATCCTTCCTTTTTTGCAGAAATGGATACTCATTTGAAACAGCACTACTGCTTTCAATTTTCTTTGGCATGTTCGGAGCAGACAGGTTTTATCTTGGCTATCCAGCATTGGGATTACTTAAACTGAGCACTTTAGGATTTTTATTCCTTGGACAACTAATAGATATTATCCTAATTGCAACGCAAATTGTAGGACCTGCAGATGGATCATATTACATCATTCCATACTATGGCGCAGGTATTAGTATGATTAAAAGCAACAACTGGACCTACAAGTTACCAGAGGATGACTGGTCCAATTATCAAAATGATGAACTGTGATATTAGACTTTATTGTACTTAATAGCATATATTTTTCTCTTTTTTTTGTAAGAGTTCTCTCTGATAATTTTAAATATTTAGCTGTAAATACGCGATCTATTAAGTTTTTAAAAATATAAAGAAAAAATTCTTTTTTTTTCAATCCCTTCATATTCATTTTATATTGACATTCCTAAAACACCTATACATTTCGTGATCTAGTGTTAATCAGCTAAAAAATTTGTGAATAGAGAAAACATCGATGAAATCTAACCTGAACTTGATCAGGATTCATTTTTACACGGTTGGCAAACTTTTCCTACCTGATGAAAAACTGGAAACATGTGGTTAGGTGATGCAAATCTCTGGCAATTCTTCCAGTCATCTTTTGAAGCAGTTTTTATACATCAAAATTTAACATTCACAGTGATATTATTGTTGTTCAACAATATTATAAAGTAGTTTATGATGATGAAAATGTTTAATGTCACAATTACAGCTTTTAATCAGAGTTTTAATAAAGTTTTAAAATTTTATAGTCATGAGTTTTACTGCTGTCATAACTGTTTATCTTTACCGTGTGAAAAATGCCTCACAAGGTGGCTTAAAGAAGGTTAAAGTGTTCCCTTTGCCTCACTACATGTCTCCGATTTTTCATCAGCAGGTGGGAAAAGTAAGCCAATTCTGTAAAAAATATATCTCCTTAAAAATGATTTATATGGATGCAGTTAGTTTTCATCATGACTGAGACTACGTAATTTAATCTTCTTTGCTCATCCTCTCTAATTTCACAGATATTTTGTAGAAAACAATTTGATTCAACACAAAATTTGGCACACATGACTGCCTATTAGGATAGGGACCTTGGTTCCTTAAAAAGAAAAACCGAGACACTGTTGCCACTGCATGTATGAGTGTTTATGATCATGATGTCAAAAAAGCCCAAAAAGGCAAATCAAATGGGAGTTGTTGGAAATTCAAAACAATTAATGAAACGACACTCAAATTCTGATTTGTTAGCTTAATTTAACAAAATAAACTCACCCAAAAAAATCAACCTCTTGGTACCAAGGTCCCTTGTCCCATGTGCACTAGTGTGTAAAAAGGAATAAAATTATCCTAATCTTATCGTAAAATTTAAATGAAGGAATTTCTATTTTACTTTCATTTGATATTTCTGATCCTTATAGTTTGACATTTTTACAAGGTACAATTTTACTGATGATTGCTTTGAAATTGCACTTGGTCAAAACTTCATAGCTGATATGAAAAGTTCAAGCATAAGGAGTTCATGTTTTTCATGTTTATCAAATCAAATGTCTCCCTTACTACAACGAACGCTGGAACTTGCTCGATTTCTCTACAAAATTTATAGAGATAAGACATTTTCAGAGATCCTAGAAACCGTACGCACAGTTTTCTTTTTGCAAAAAGGAAGACTCTTACTTTTCCTGTGTGACATTACTATTGGTTCAGGAATCACCAATGATATACAATTCAAGCATTTTCCGTAAAGGAGCGTATGAGGCTTGCAATGCTTCTGAGATTGTGTAATTTTTTATAATGTTTTCAGCAGATGAAATTCAGTCACGTCGACTTACTTCCTAACAAAAGGGAGGGAAACCTTGGAGAAAATTTAGGGAAAAATTCATAACAGAACTGTGGGATCAGTTACTTACAACTAGAGAACTACGTTGCATCTTAGCAGCACTGGATGTCTCTTACGCCCTTTTACGAAAAATTCCTCAATTCTGAGGTAATACCTAAATGTATTGGAACTGAGGGATTTTTTGCACCTTCCTGCTGCTGGTACTCTGGGGAATCGAAATAAACAATTTTCAAGTGAATTCTGTAAATTTTTTTTATTAATTTCAGTCTAAAATGAAAATGGGACACAAAGCTGATATAGTAAAAAGATCAGAGAAAATGAAACAAAAAGAAAAATATTAAAATCAACCACCATATTGTGTTAATCCAATACACAGTAACAAATATCTTCAAGGGTGTGATATTTTCCGCAAAAAAATTCATTCTTCTGCACAAAAACTTCAGCTGATTTTCTTCAGAACTTCTTGATAAAAATAGAGCAATTTTCTGACCCACTTTTTCTGAGATCATTCACAGCTAATTATGATTGTGCTAATTCATCTTTAGACAATTCCCAAAATCCAATGCCACAAATTTAAAATCATGGAGCATCAGATATTCGCAGGATTCATTTCTCATTGTCAGACATTAGAGACTGAATCTTTGAGACAGATTGGTTATAGAGAAATCAACCCAATATTGACCACATGAGAATATTTACTCAAATTGACTATATCGGTTAACCTTCTCTTGGTTTTATTGTGATGAGAGAGCAGAAGTACAAAATAAGATTCTAGGCATTAAACCATGTATTTGAAAATAACTTGAAATAACAGGATACGAAAAGAGGAAGATCTGAGAAATTGCGGTCAAATTACCGATCTTCGGCTTCGTACTAATATACACACTTATGAAAACAATAAAGAGACAAAAGCGAACAAAATGCTTGGAAGACAAAACATACAACGTAAAAAAATGAATACATGACTAAACATAGCACAATAAAACTGTTCGCTAAGAAAGAGTCAGATATCACTGGAAGGCATGAAGGGCATGGCAGATAATAAGTCAAATTCAAATTGACAACGACTCAACATTCAGCATTGAGTCTTATCATCTTTCATGATCTACATGCTAATTTTGTCATTTCCTCTTTTCCTCACTGGAAAATTCTGCTGGGATTGACTTTAAAAGAGGGCACTCAGCAGAGAAACAATAGATCAAATGATAAAGGTAAAAATAATAGATAAAGACAAAGGAACTGCTGATAGCAGGAATGATGAAATATTTATTTTATCCTTCCTGCTGTTAGCACTTTAAACAGTACAACATTTAATTAGAAAGACAAAAAAGAGAGACAGTGATACCCTAAAAGGTTGGGGATGTTCAAACAAATCCTTAGTTGTGAGCTGTCAGTTACTGAGACCTGTCTAGAAAAACCGATTTATTTCGATGCTCTTGTTCAACACTGCTCAGAGTTGAGGCATTGTTGACAAGGAAGACGGTCCATTGGATTGCTAAGCCCAAAAAACTGATAAATATGACAACGGCTCATATTAGCCAACTTCGAAACTCCGATAGCTATTAGTGAAGGTCCTTTTCTCACTGCTACTTTAAAACAGAACTGATTCGGTAGCTTGTCAAAAACTGGTAGGACATCTTTATGTAAGGATTCATTATTTCATATATTTGAAAACAAAATTATAGATTACTGACAACATGACTTATTAGTTACTTTAGCATCAACATTATACCTATTCAGAGGAACTTTGCATCATGCATAGATTCTTGTGCACTATGTTCTCATATAAATGAATCCAAACACTACGGGTATGGCTAGGGCCCCCCTGCCCCACCCTTCAAAAATTTGTGATCATAAGTAGCCTCTCATAAAGGGTAAATAGGTCAATCCCCCCCCCCCCCACGCACACATAGAAATTTTCTGGCTAAGGTTATGCCACAGAAATACTTGAGATGTATGGTGTGTTTTGACAAAAATGCTTATGAAATATTCCATTCCGTTGGAATTAGAGCTTGAAAGGCACTGTTAGCAGTTGCAAAACGCTTGGAAGCACACAAATGTTTCTGAATCTTGGGAAGTTTTCAAGGTCATAGATTGATTAGCATTGAGGAATATTACTTTGCCTTTTTTTAGCACTAAATTTTCACCTGATGCACAGCCTTGGACCACAATACAAATAGATGCTGAATCACGTGGGATCAATTGATATTCAGAACTGTTACCGACCTGCAAAAAGAACCAACATTATAAATCAGAACGGAAAGAGAATTCAAGAACCATGTCAAAAAGTTTCATAGCCGATGATTTTAAAAAAATAAACTAGAAGTGCTTTCTTTCTTTCCTTTTTTTGAACAATTACTAAGTCTGTTTCAGCTTGGAAAAGGTAAAATTGAGGGAGAGTAAAAAAAAAGAATTTTCTTTTAAACTATAGTTGTTGGAAGTCGCTAAACAGCTATAACTAAAGCATTCCTGAAAATTATTATGCATCTTCTCTGTGCTGATGACTAAAACAGCTTTTTTAAAATTCCATAAATCGATTACTGTGTTCCGAAATTATGTGCAAATATATATTCTCAGAAGTATTTTAACCCATTGACTTTTGATATGGTTCGATCCTGCTGTACCTAGTGTAAGTATTTGAACATAAAAAAACCCATTGAGAATGTTAAAAATAGAAGAATTCCTTAGTGACTGACGGTTCTTGTAATAACCTGACTTCAGAGCAATCATGTTGTGCAGTAACAGTCTAGGAATAGTGAAATTCATTGAAATACCAATGTATGTAAAGCGTTGTATAGACTGTGTCTCCGTGTTGCTTTTGATAAAGCCTACCTTAATCACAGCAACAGCAAAATCAGGAACAGGCGGTAAAAAAATGGAAGTGTTTGAGTCTTCAGAAATGCTTTGAAACAGCTTCTTGCAGGGTGGTTCCGCATTGTATTGAAGCATGCTACAAAGTGTTTCAACATCTTTGAATTTAGGGGTTAAACCTGCTCGCACTACATTGTCTGAACAAGCCATACATTCTACACAATCTGAAACAAAATAGATGAAAAAAATCAGTGCTATAAGAGAGAAATATAGAATTGTACAAGTTAATTAAAGAAATCAAAACCCTCGCCTTTAAAGCAGACTCATCTATTTTTCAATTTAAAGTTGAACTTATTTTTATCGGGCTGCATTATGTTGATGAAATTACCTTTCTCTCGATCACTTTTTATCCGGTTTTCAGACGATAGCTATTTCGATGTTAATCATCATCATCAGGTCACTTCGACTTCGACTTCGGTAAACACTAACAGTCACATCTTATATTGTTAAAATTTACTATAAAAACACTTTTAAAAAACCCGTGGGTGCACCCGTCGCGAACGCGTTCTTATCACCGGCGTTCCGGCCGTTGCGTCATCGAGTTGCCCGTTCGTTGTTGGTGCGTGCGCATATCTCTGAATAGGATTGGAGGGGCTACCAGTGTTGCCACCTCACTCTCTTGTTGGTTATTGAGCAGGTTGTCACCTTTCTGGGACTCTATGTAAAATTGCTCATAAAGGTTCATTCTCTTTCCTTTGGTGCATTTTTTCCTTACTTGTACTTCCGTGGCTTCCGGGTCATGTTTAGTGCTTATTAAATGATCTGCCAACGACGATTTACCCGATTTATTTTTCAATTACTGCTTCAGTTACATCTTAAAATCTCTTTTCCTTCTTCTGTAACTTGCCACCCTTAGGCAACTGCATAACGACGCTGGAACTCCCAAACCATGTATCTCAATTGACAACGATGCAGACTTTCTGTGATACTTCATATTTTAAATAGAAAATCACAAAACGTCAATTCTTAAATACTTCAAGGAATGATGTTAATTTGTCCTCCCTTGAGAAAATAAAATAGGAGCAGAAATTTTGAAACATTGCAAAGGAGAAATGTCGTTTGGGAGTTTCACCGCTAGTAAGTTACCTAGCTAGTATATACAGGCCTGACCTAGCTTCATACAAATTTATGGGCATGCACTGAAATAGTGCACAAACTGTAAACTCAGACCTTCAAATCTGTGATATCTTACTCAGGTTATGGAGGAAATTTCATATTAAAAAGGCAAAGAGCCAGATTCCTTGGAGCAAAAGTCATCGCTTGTATGGATTCAACTTTTTGTCAGTAAACATTTTTTATTGTTTTGATGCATTTATGAAAAAATGGCATGCTGTCTCCTCAAGAGTTGCTACTTAGTACTTTGGTTTCATTGCTTTGCCTATCAACCTATTATTCTCTAAATCAAACTTCAAAGAGTCTGCAAGCAGGTAATGTATGGTCTAAGTCATCGCTTTGTTAGCTAATTCATCAATTTAACATAAGATTAACTGGATAAAATCAGCATTTCATATCATAGGAGAGGAAAACAGACAATTGTACCTCCAGAGATGTATGAGTGTATTTCATTTGCACCCAAGTAGATTGCCTCCCCTGGTGCAAGGACGATGTAATTGAACAAATAAATTCCGAAACAACCTACGTCACCAGGAAATTGGTCATGAATCCGTTTCAATAAATCTAGCTGGTATTCGGTTTTACTGTTTTCATCTGCAAACAAACAAAATCATTGAGTCAGTGCATGAGTCTTGATCTATGATGAAATCATAACTCCCTGGTTTGAGGTAAGTGCCGGTGCATTAATTAATAGTTTCTTTTTTTTAAAAAAAAAAAAATCGCTGGCAAATATTCCCTCATTAAAGCTTGATCAAGTGTGAGAGTGCAAAATTTGATCGAAAAAAGCTAGGGAAGAACTTGATTTTTAAGCAAGAAAAAAAAAGTAAACAAGAAAACATTCGAAAATATTTGAACTTTTTCAAGAAAAATTTCAAACACATCAAAATTTTTTAAAAACGTAGACTATTGTGAGTGTGATCATCCACAGGAACTTTTTTTCCCACCCTTACAGAAATTCAATATTTAGGTGAATATTTTTCTAGTTACCTAGTGAGAATTCAAGTAGCCTTTTGTGAAAAACAAATGGTTGAAAAAAATTAATTTTTTTTTAACTATCTGGGAGAGAAATAACTAGGGGTGCAAATGGTTCTAAGCTTTCGCAATTTTTGAAGAGGCCTCAAAAAAAACTTCTGGAATGCGCTGAACTTTTACAAACAGGTCAACACAACGTGGAGATTAAACATTTGCAAATTTTTTTGGTTTATTTGGAATTGTCACTTCGTTATTTCAATAAACGTTCTGTTCGAAGGAGAAAAAAATCGCAAACCAAAAAAAGAAAGAAAGAAAAATAGAAGAGGAAAAAACCTGTCAGTGTTCACAATTTGGTCTCGACCAGCCTGTTGCATGGTTGAGAACTATTGCCACCCCTGGCAAAAACTTCGAACAAGTTTCATGGTATGCCAGAGCTGTGGATTGTTCCATAATTTTAGTTTCAAGTCAAGTTCCCATCGTGAGTGTCCTTTTTGGATGAGAACATATCGACTCATTTTAGCAATATGATGGAAACTTACCACTAGATTCTAGGCGAGAGATCAAAGATAAAAGTTGAGATTCGACTAGAGATTCTTCAGCTGTCATAAGCGCTTTGAAACATTGTTTCAGCTGATTCTGCACATTTTCTTCATCACTTTCAAGAAATTTTGAAACAAGACTATCACCTATTACTGTTGATAATTCAGGGATGCCTGAAATACAATAAAATACTTCTGTTAGATAGTGTTACTGCATACTTTTTTACGACCACCAGTCACCACCCATTTCCAATTTTAAAAAGTGTTCTACTCGCGCAACAACATCAAGTTGAACTATCTCATTGTCAGAGAACCGAATTACCCAATGCCCGATTGTCAGAATCATTCACCCTCATTCTGACTATATATTGAATTTCTTGTCAACATACATATAAATGCCTGAAATTTTCACCAAATTTCAAATAATCTTCAGTGGAATTGTGTTTAAGGAGCAGTGGTGCTAAATGTTGGCAGATTGTTTACTTTTACAATGCCTGTATTGGTGTAGTTATGGTAAGCGATTATTTAGTGAGCATTTTCTGGGGAAGGGTCCAAGAATTATATGCTTCGCTGATCTTGACTTCTCTATGTAGGCTTCGTGTGGGTCAGGTGTAAACTCAGAATGAAGAATTTATGTCACAATCAGATCACATCTCTTCTTTCATAATTAAAAATTGGCAATTTCTGGGATTTTTGAGGTGAAAAATCAAATCTGTCTGAGCCATGACTTATAAAAAATCGATACTTTACTTACATCAATGTTTTAGTTGCATACCTTTTTTCCTACCTTAGTAACAGTGGCTGTTGAGAAAAGTTGTAAGAAACTCGTAAATTTTAAGAGAACTTAACGTTTACTTCAAAACCACTTAAAAATTACGTAAAAAAACTCTTGAAATATTCGTATCAGGAGACCCTTTTAGGGACTTTTATTTGAATAAAATTGAAGAAAAATTTTAAGTAAATTCTTTAACGTAGATTTACGTATTTTTTGTGTAAACTTCCTACGGGCAAAAACGAGGGAAAAAAAGTGGTAACCATAAAAGGAAAAGTTGCAGCCCATAAAAATTGAGGATATAGTTTGTTGTTTTTCATGTAAATTTTACATTTTCTTTTAATTAAGGTAACACTATTTTTCTTATTTATAAGAATTCCCCCAAAGGATTTCCTTAAACGAGTATTTTAAGAGTTTTTTTACGTAAAATTTACATGTTTCTTACATTTTTTTTGACAACTTTTGGTAGAATTTGTTTTATGAGCCATTGCTACTTGAGTACTCATCCTTCTCTCTAGTGCTGGACTAATTAAGGATGCTTGGACACCCTTTTCCCTGAAATTATATATAATTAATGGACGGCTTTAAGGACTTCTGCACCTTAGATCAACTCTGGAATCCTCCCCACAAGAGTCACAGAGACAGAAGCAAACAAGCAAATCCTGCCTTACTTAAGTAACATGGAGGTTTCCGTAAAAGACTATTCACTATGACTTTATAACTCTGAGTCAGGAATATTGAGGACTTGCAGTACATTCATCTATTTACTCACTTTGTAAATGTTTTTTTAGGTCACTGATTGAACGAAAGCCACACAATGCTTCAAACTTCGTCAAGGCAATGGCTAACTCCGGCTTGTGGTTCGCATCTTTGTACAAATGAGGAAACTTTTGGTTTAATTCTTGGGCGTGGTCCTGAAAAAAGAGGTATTCAAAACAAATTATAATAGTGCCAACTAAAGCCTGCTTGTGTTCATTTAGGAGCTATAGAATTTCTGATTGCTTCATAATTTCATAAAAAACTTAAAGAATTAAGTTTTCAATAAATAAAAAAAAATTGGCTTTTACCTATTCATCAGACAAAAATTGAATCTTACTACACTCTTCTTTTAGTGACGCAGGATGCTGCGAAAAAGTATCCAAAATATTGCAGGAACATTGACTGCCAGTATTACTATAAAATAATTGCCAGAAATACATCTGCAAGTTTCCTCTACAGAAAATTGAAAAACATTACGTTGACTAGTATTCCAAGGAAAAAATAAAGTAGGTATGACAGAAAGTTTACAACGTCACAAATGAGGATGCAGAGTTTTGCATTCCGGCCATTAATAGTTGTATTAAAGGTTTTTTTATGGGTTTTTACTCATTGAAATTCCACTTTTTCAACTGTTATCTCACAGTCCACGGTCCAGACTAGGCGTTTCGTTAAATTAAGAGTGTACTTCTCTACAAAAGGAAATTACCAGTGATGGATGGGCTTGAATTGAGAGAGCTTTGTTGATGGACAAAATTTTGAACAAGAATGGAAGCTGCTGACCAAATGTTGCTGTAAGCTTTTTTCCTAAGCTTCCTGGGTTCCTAGCGATCCAGTCACTTAAGAGAACATTGTCAAGACTGACAATGGAGGGACCATTGACGTGCGTTCCCATCCAAAGCTCAGCATATGGTTTATCCTCATCAATTAGGAATGTTGGATCGGCACTCTGTCGAAGGACGGCAACAACGCTATTTGAGCCCGCTTTTCCCCACTCATAATGTTGAACTGCACAAGATAGTTCCATCTATACAAAGGAAAAAAAAAGACTTTATAAAGGATAATATTATGGAAGGGAAAAAAAATCTGTGATTTCCATGAGAGTTTAGATAGGTACCTGCGATGTGAGATAATTGGCTCTGACAAAACCCGGGGCGATAGATATTATTAGAAGGAGTTCCGGAGGATTTTTCGATTTGAAATCGAGGGTGACAACACTATTACGATTAATCTAGGTATCACTAGTTCAGCTTGTCTGTCTTTTTTGTTTGGAGTCAACACTAGCAGATTAGTGGGCAACTGAATGGTATCATTGCATGGTATCATTGCATCATTCAACTGCAAACAAAATATCTATGACCTAAGTACAAAACCACACATCTCTGTTTGCAATGTTACAGACTTCCAGTCGTACTTTACTTTTCCTATGGTAACTAGTTGATGTAGTTTCTTGAAAACAGCCTTGATTTTTTTTTCTTCCTCATATGTAGAATATTCGACTGTATGAATTTCCAGCTGCAAAGTTGGCTTGGAAATTATAAAATTGTCGAGGAAACTTGAAAACACGGCGATTACATGGTTTCTATCTTTGGCCATCGCTATGCAATGTAAAATACTTATTAGAAATAGATCTCTTAAAAATGAGTTTGGATAATCCGGGCTCACTGACTACAATTACCTAAAATAGATGCATCAGCTACTAATATTATGCAGCTCTTCATGTTATACAGACGAGCAGGTCTTGTCTCGCTGTAGGTATAGAAAAGCGAGGGTGTCAATTCTTCTACTGGAAAAATTATGGGATCTTATGTGGTGACTAGTTGCTGTTGGACTATGAAAATGAGCGAAAAAGTTCCATGATTTAACTGTCACCTCTTTCCAAAAAAAATTTCTGGCTACGACCATAATAATAAAAACAAATACTTGCCTTGGCTAGAAGATATCAACTTAAATAAGATAAAGCACAAAAAATAAAAACTTTGGATTAATTGGAAATGAGAGGATCCACCAGTCAGTGATCGAAAAATATATCCATATGAATTTTTCTGATATTTTATCCATAGCTTCCAAATGATAAGATAACCTATTGTCCCAGCCAATCTGATTTTCATAAATTTAATTAATGATGTTTGTCTGAGTGCAGGATAGAGATACAGAGGGGTCAAGAGAAAGATAGTGAGGGCGGTACTTTGAACCTGCGGTAAGTAATGGTGATCCTGGGATATCTCGGAGCAATTCATGTAATTGCTAAAAAATCTTCATAGTCTGATAGGGGTGATCCATGGAGGAAACAATCATAATTATTTTCAGTGAAATCATCGTTCAGCTTGCGTTTGTGACAAAACTTTGCGATATAAAAGAACAGGTAGAACATCCGCTAAATACCATGACATAAAATGAAGAACACTCAAAGGAATAGGTATTAGGATGGATTAATATTGCCAACTTACCATGTAGAAAAACAGGAGATTTAGTAATTACCGTGGGAAGCTGATACCAAGAATGAGAATAGTGAGAACTGAAAATATCCACGTCTATTCAATTACGCTTCTTATCATTCTTCATTGTTATCTTCCGCGCCACATGGAACCGCTTTGTTTACAGTTTTCAGGTTGTCAAAAGGCTTATCAGTAAATTCAGCCACCAATCAGAGACCTACCGCTTTCTGTCGTCATCACTTTCAAGAGCGCTGATTGGTTTACGCTTGGATTCCTCTGTTAGTCACACCATTGACGTATAATACAATCTAAA